>NC_055999.1:2174910-2484553 GCF_018446385.1 Zingiber officinale
ACTATAGAGACCTTAATAGAAACACATTATCGAAACATGAAATCGAAAAATAAAAATGATAATTAAAATCGATAACCTCTTGTATTTGGTTTTTCAAGATCTATACAAAAGATAAACTAGTTATGATACGGAAACTAATAACTAGCTATACCTTTTGTAACTTATATACCTCTTGATCTTTTATTGTATTCCTCTCCTTCTCTTGGACGTCGTGTGGGCGACGATCTTCCAAGATGAAATCCACTCAAGCTTCTTCCAAGGCTTCCAAGATCCGTCCACCAACTAACCTCCAAGGGATGCTAGACAAGAGAGCTTCCTTCTCTTTTTCTTCTCCTTCAAGCAACCGGTCACCAAGAGATCTCCACACAAGATGCCGATGGCCACCAAGAGAGAAAGCAAAAGGAGAAGAGAGAAGGACAAGGGCCAACCATCAAGGATTGGAAGAGAGGAATAGAAGATGTGTTGTGGGGTGAGGCACCCCCTCCTTCTCTTTTATAATCCTTAGTCTTGGCAAAAAAGGAAAGTTTTAAACATAATTAAAACTTCCTTATATTCCTTGCCAATAACTAAAAAGGAAAGTTTTAAAATAAAAAATTAAAACTTCCTTTTAAGCTTGTCATGGCCGATCATATTCAAGTGCTCCAAACAAGGAAAGTTTTAAACATAAAATTAAAACTTATTTGTTTCCGGTAAGAATTTTTTTAAAAAAATGCTCTTTTAAATCCCTTGTTGGTAATAAAATAAAAATTTTATAAATTAAAATTTCTCTTTTAAAACATGTGGATGGTTACCAAAAAGGAAAGTTTTATCAAAAATTAAAATATTCCTTTTAACTACAAATAAGGAAAGATATCAAACAATTCTCTTAATCCTTTGTAGAAAATTATAAAAGGAAAGATTTTAAAATTTAAAACTCTCTTTTAAAACCATAGCTTCCACATAAGGAAAGAGTTTACAATCACCCTTTTATTTATTGTGTGGCCGACCACCTTGCTTGGGCTCCAAGCTTGGCCGGCCATTGATCTTGGCTCCATCCTTTGGCTTGGGTGGCCCTAGCTTGGGCTCCAAGCTTGAATTGGCTGGCCACAAAGAGATGGGTAAGAAGCTTGGCTCTAAGTGGATATAAAGCTTTATAAATAAGAGACTACAATAGTGACCGAGAGGAGGAATTGGTTTTGGTCTCCCGATGAGTTTGAGCTTCCCGTGTTCACCCCGAACACCCAACTCAAGTTCATCAATAATAACTCATACCACTAAAGAGTTATTATTGCACTACCGCACCAATCTCATATTACAATATAGACTCCTTTTTATCATGAGTGCATTAGTCTCCCTGTGTTTAAGATATTGAATGCCTATTAATTAAATGAGTTACTGACAACTCACTTAATTAATATCTAGCTCCAAGTGTAGTACCACTCAACCTTATTGTCATGTCGGACTAAGTCCACCTGCAGGGTTTACATGACAATCCTTATGAGCTCCTCAAGGGGACATCATCAATCTAGATTACTAGGACACAGTTTCATTCTATAATCAACAACACACCATATAAATAATATCATTTCCCAATTTATCGGGTTTATTGATTTAACGAGCTAAATCACACCCTTTGATAAATTAAAGAAATAAATATCAAGTATACGTGCTTGATATTATATCATGATTAAGAATATGCACTTCCATAATAACAGAGATTTTGTTTTTTTATGTAGTCAGTATAAAAGAAACTATCTCAAATGGTCCTGCTCAATACACGTAGTGTACTAGTGTAATTTTATAGTCAAAATAAACTAATACCAAATTACACTACAACCACTCCAATGGGTTGTCCCATTCCATCTTGGTTGTGAGCTACTATTTATAATTTATAAGGAACTGATAATATGATTTTCTGTGTGTCTCCTCACACCATGTTATTTACAATATAAATTAAATGGACAACTACACTTAGCATAAATGTAGACATTTGATCAATGTGATTCTTATTTCAAAATGAGTGTTTATACAAAAAAACTAGACTTTTAGTATACACTCTAACAGGAGGCTCTTCCAAAGTCGCATTTACATCCAATCACTGTGTCTTCCGAGCGGCAAGAGCCTCGGTCTTGACCATCTCCACGTAACAACACCGAGCGGTCAATTGGTTACCCTTGACTTCACCAATATCGTTGTCCACCGGGAACTTAATTTTCTAGCAGAAGGTGGACATTATGGCTCAGAACTTATTTAGGGTCGGTCGACCCAATATTATGTTGTAGGCAGACGACGCATCCACCACGTCTTTGCCCTCTTGAGAGGCTCCTCTCCGAGTGATATGGACAACTAAGTCTGGTCGATCGACAATACTTCATTTCCCGTAAACCCGTACAAAAAAGTCGTCATGGGCTGCAAGTCGCTCTGGTTGATTTGCATCTGGTCGAACGCCTTCACCGAGCTACCTGTATCCACAAAAGTTGGTGAATAGTATAATTAGTTATTAACACTCGGATGATTAAGGCATCATAGTGAGAGATTTTCACTCCCTCTAAGCCCGAGGGACAAAACTGATCTCTAGTCCTCGACCCTCTCCTTGTTGCATCCCACAACATGTATCTCCAATCGCTGGGCATGCTTCTTCCTCGCTCTGTTGGAATCATTGTCGGTTGGCTCTCCAACGATCATTCCGATGTCACCTCGAACAACATTACTTCGGTTTTCCTCCTCTTGAGTTGAAGATCGGGCCCGCTCGATTGAAATCATGGCGAGGCTCACATTATCTCTACGTTGAGGCTAGTCTTGACGTTGTTCTGCCACTGGCCTTTCTTATTCCCATTGTCCACATGATCTGTGTTGAAGATGCCGATCAGGAAAAGGTGATCAACGACGATATCCTCGAGGAGTCGGCCGGCCTGAAACTGGCCTCAAGTTGTAGCAGTCCCGGGTGTTATGCGTCGTCGAGCGATGGTATGAACAGAATATCGGTGTCCAAGGCCCACCTTTCGTTATCTTCGGCTACTCTACTTCTACATGTTGCATAGTGTGGGCTTGGGCCTCTTGGTACGGTTCAGTTACTCTCGCCCGGGGACCCTTTGGGGGTTGATGACTACTGGCCGGTCGACATTTAGGGGCGGCAGTATATTCATCATGCACTTCCTTCCTTTGTGCAGTTTGGGCCTTCTCCACATTAATGTATTCGCTGGCGCGCTTGAGCAGATGGTCGAAGTTTTTTTAGCAGCCTCCAGATGAGTGAACGAAAGAATTCGCTCTCTGTAAGTCCCTGCGAGAAGGCACTTACCAATAACTATGGGGTGACCGATAAAATGTCTATGACCACTTTATTGAACCTCTTGATGTAGGCTCTCAATGCCTCCTTGGACTCTTGCTTCACAACGAACATGTTAACGTTAGTCTTCTGGTAACAGCGGTTGCTGGCAAAATGGTGTAGAAACGTCGTCCGAAAGTCTTTGAAGCTGTGAATTGATCTGATCGACAGACGTCTAAACCACCTCTGTGTTGATCCATAAAGAGTGGTGAGAAAGACTCGGCACTTCACTCCATCGGTGTATTGATAGAGCATGGCTGTATTGTCAAACTTAATCAAACGGTCCTCTAGGTCTATTGTCCCATTGCACTCCTTGATCATCAATGACGTGTAATGTTGTGGTAGTAGGTCGTCCAAGATCCCATGAGAGAATTGTCTATTGATTCATTCGGCGGAATCATCGATCCTTGGTGCCTTTCCCTTCTGTCTGTCCCAGATAGGGGCGTCGTTGGAGGAGGATCCTTTCTCTTTATCGCTCGGCCTTGTTCCTCTAAAGGGGTTTGGAACAACACTTGGTGAAAGGGGATCGTCACATTTGGTGTATCCCCATATGTGTCGGTCGACTTGTTGTTTGCCCTCCGGATGGATATATTTTTCGCTTGATCTCTGTGGCCGACCTACTGTCCCGTTGCTAACACCGCGGTTTCATTTGCTTGGCGTTCGGCCATTGCCTGTTGTTGCTGCTCCACCATCTTGGTCGCCCATGCTTGTATCAGCATGTCCAATTCTTCCTTTGTCAATGTCACAGTCGTTAGTCGTCCAACGTGCTGGTGCAGGGAGCACCAGACGATCAAACATGTGTTTTGATAATAACAAATGGTTCAAAGTAAAGTTGTCTTGTTATTTAACAAGTGTGATTGAGCTTGTAAGAAAGTCTTAAGTTATCTTAGGCAAAAGTCCTAGTGGATTTTAAGCAGAAAGTCCTAGCTGTAGTTAAGTGACGAAGTCCTGGTCCGAGGGACTAGGCAAAGCTTTGGCAGGTCGAGGACGTTGGGTGAAATCCTAGTGTCGAGGACACTATGTGAAAATCCTAGGGGTCGCAGACATCGAGTGAAATACTGGACAGATCGGGATCAAACGTTCAGCATGAAGTCTCGGACGGTGAGCAAAAGTCTACTCGGTCTGAAGGACCGGTTTGATAAAAGGTAATTTCTCCTGAGAGAAGTAGGTGAGGACACGTTCCCCATTAAGGGAACAGTAGCCGTAGGTTCGACCTAGGATTTCTAGGAAATTTGAAAAGTCAGAACCGGACAGTCTGGATACTATCAAATAATTTATTATTCAAATTTTATTGTGCTAACTTTATCTTGCAATGTATACTTTGTATTTGAACTAATATGTCTTGTAGGAAGTGAGATGCAACAAGAAAAGTTCGGATGAACAGTATCCGAGGCACCTCTAGGGCTGTTGGAGGCACCTCAACTGCTTTAGCCGAAGCTTCGTGCGGAGAGGAGCCAAGGCGCCTTCTAGGCGCCTTAGGGCAGGGATAGAAGGTGCCTTCCTTGCGCTTGAAGGCGCCTTCAAAGGGATAACTTTCGTAGATTGTGGAAGTTATCGTCTCTGACGCTACGAGGATAAGCTGCACCGCTGGATGCGCCTTCAAGGGGGTTAAAGGTGCCTTCAATAGCCCATAAAAGGCTAGTTCAAGTAGAGGGCCGAAGACAACTCATTCTTGCAATCCTTCACTTATGCATTGCTTTAAGGACGATCCTACGACCCTGCGACGCAACTCTGACGATCGAAAGTGTGACTTTCCGGATCCTTAAGTTGTCAATATATTTTACTTAATGCATCAATATACTTGTAATATTCGAACTAATAGTGGATTGTCCAACGAAAGTGATTGACGATCGCGAGTCTTAGAGTAGGAGTCGTCAAATGCTCCAAACCAAGTAAACCAAAAGTGTCAACATTTATTTGCTTTTTTCCTTTCTTTCTTTTCCTCCGTGTTATTCTCTATTTTCCGAGAAGTGTGTTAAAGTCGCGAGTGATATTCACCCCCTCCCCCTCTAACACGTCTCGATCCTACACAAAGTCCTTCATCTTCACGTCTCAGATATAGGTTATGTTCCCACAGACGACGCCAATATGATCCTGCCTGAAAGCGGTGAAGACAGCTGGTTGGGGATGTGGCTCCACGATTGACCGTGTGAAGACTTAGCTCCGCTCTGCAAAACTAAGAACGTCAGTGTCAGGCTAGGGAAGGGGTCCTTGGCGTTAGCTCTCCAATGCTCAAGTTAGTTATCGGAATAGTAGAATGACGACAAAGAACTGTAACAACAACAAGAGCGTGAATACAAATAACGCATATCTCTGTCGGTGTATGAACCCCCCTTTATATAGTACTCCTGTAGCAAACATGCACGCTTCTTAATGCGGGTGCACATTTTTCTAACTTCCCTATGAAAGGACAAGTCAGAAAATGGTCCCTAACACTTTTCCTTAACAGAGCATGCAAATTTCTAACATGACAGTGGAAGCTTCCGCCGTAGGATTTACCGGCGGACCATGCCCTGTTGTCAGCAGCACTAACTCCTAGAATGATATGATGAACTAAGCAAGGGGCCCCACTATTTGGCCAAGTGCGGGAGTCGCTTGGCCAAAATTCCCCACCTGGTCTCTCAATTGTTTTTCTCCATACTCGCTCGGCTCAGTAGGTCGTTCCTCGCCCGATCGGACATGCGGTCCGGTTGAACTATCCTTCATTTGGTCGTCACAGTTGCGCACATCTATTCTCCTCCCTTTATTCGTCCGGCGATCGGATGAGCGAGCTGGTCGAACGAGACTCCGGGCGGTACCTTGATCCTAGTCTCTCCTATTACTGAGTGAGTACTAATTTCACACCCGATCGGCCCATTGCCATCCGCTCAGCCAACTTTAGTGGCCGGGTGATTTCTTTAACCACCTTGACTTTGACCTTTCTATTGACAACTTTTCCTACTTTTGACTCGTCTTCGGTGTGCTCTTTTTACCACCGCATCAGGACTCATGTCATATATAACATATTTCAGTCAATAAATAATTACTTCAAGGTTAACCCAGAGATGAATCCTTCAAGGTTGTACTTTGAGATCACAAAATGTATTGCTTCAAACCAAATTATAAACTTTATTTACATTGTAAGATAAGTCATTGTAAGTCTGAATGATGGAAAGAAGCCGAAAGGGTATTTAATGCCGCAAATAGGGTAGAGCAAGTCAAGTCAATGTCAAGGAGATCGGTTGATATGATAATCAAAGTCAAGGAGTGTTAGTATTTGGGGTCAGCGTATACAATTGTCTCAACCGAGTGGTCATCTGACCGGACCCTTCATCTGACCGGACAATTTAGGCAGTCGAATCATGGTTGGAGTTCCGAATCGAGTTAGTACTCGCCAGAGCAAAGTCCTCTTCATCACTCGGGTTGTCATAATCAACTATTTTAGTCGATTCATTCAGTCGACTGGACTTATAGTTCAATCGGACAAACTAAATAATTGACCTGATCAAACTCAGTGGCCAAACTGAAAGGCCAAGCGGAGGAGTCCTCGAGAATATCTCCTAAATCCGCCCCGTGTCTCTTGCAAGCAATAGCTGGTTGAGCTTTATGAAGACTCGATTGACTTATCAGGTGAGCATATTGTGGGTTACTCAATCCAACAACCTTATATTTATTTTTGACATTTTGTATCACGGAAGACAGAGGATATTCAACATATAAATTGTATATCAGAAGCTTCCAACCTGCCAAACATAGGGATTGTGATTATATTTTGGAAAATGTATCAAAGCATCTTTATGATCTGTCCTTTGAGATTCGTATATAAATAAATAGGGTAATGCTAAATGGCCAGAATCTGGCCAGCTAGAATCAATACATGCAAGTATACACATGGGTATTTTAGTAATATCATCTGTGTACATTAATTACATGCATGTACATGCATGCATTTTAATTGGAGGATAAAAAATTCTAGTTGGCCAGATTCTGGCCAACAAGAATTACCGAAATAAATATTAACATTATAAAAAAGGGGTCTCTATCTACAAGTACAGGTACGCTGTGCGAGACTACACAACTTTAGATACTATTTATTTACTGCTCATCATCTTCAATCAAATCACTAACTTGAGTATCAGAAAATCAATGTCAAGATCCTCTCCCTAACATAATTACTAACACTCCTTTTAACATATAAAATCACTCGAAATCATTTTTAAGTTATTTTTTACTGAATTAGAGTCTTCAAGAAGTATCAAAATCACCTTTTCCAACCAGCTATTTTCTTAACTTTTCATACATGAACAATGTTCAAGGGAAAAGAAATCATTGGAAAGACAAAAGAATGGAAAAAATAAGAAAACAAAACAGGGCCTAAAAGTCTGCAAATTAATAGTAAATAAATAATTTTGCATTCAATAGAAAATTTTCAAGACACGAGAAAAACACTTTACATTTTTATGAAGTACTTGTCGTAGGTTTTACCGTTGAATTTTATCCCAGAAAATTGGTACGTCTGCGGCAGTTCTCGCTCGGTCCCAAATTTCTTCCTCTTATTATCAATCTTCTCAAGTCAGATCTCATCGATAGGACGACGGGCGGCTGAGCGTCGCTCTCCACAAACTCAGCATCGATTCGATTGCCTTAATTAAAAGGGCATTACTCGTATTCCCCCCACGAGCAACATGTTCACCCCTCTAAATCAGTAAACCAAAAAAAGTTAATCAGGCGTGGTTGGTCACCAAACGACTCCATGCTCACCGTAAACAGCACAATCTTTAGATTCTAGAAATCCACAAAGAAGTGGATGCGGTGGATGGATAGATTTTGGGGACGGCACTGTTGTTGGTTAGTGCAAAACGTGGAGAGCGGAGTAATTGTAAAGGCCGAGCCGCCACCTACCGCATCCTTGCAACCACCGGTCCCTGCTAGCGTTTCCTGCGAGAGGAGTGGACAGACCAACTGATCGAGGAGTGAAACCAACCAATAGGACTAAAAAGGGTGGGCCAAAAAGACAGATGACAGCGACAGAGAGTGGTAGTTTCAGCTTCAGCTTCAGCTTCAGCTTCATCTCCTATTCCTATAATATAATTATAAAGAGAGAGGCCTTCCCCTTGCTCTCAATTCGCATTAATCATGGGCAGATCTCCTTGCTGCGAGAAGGCGCACACCAACAAAGGAGCATGGACTAAGGATGAAGACCAGTTGCTCGTTGCCTACATCAAAGCCCATGGCGAAGGCTGCTGGAGATCTCTCCCTAAAGCTGCAGGTCTCCGTCCTTAATATCAATATCAGTGTTCTTTGCTTCTCCTTTACTGTCGCGCGATCGCTGAGTTCTTTGTTTTACATTTGAAGGTCTTCAAAGGTGCGGCAAGAGTTGTCGGCTCCGGTGGATAAACTACCTCCGGCCGGACCTCAAGCGCGGCAACTTCACCGAGGAAGAGGACGAGCTCATCATCAAACTCCACGGCGTGCTCGGTAACAAGTAGGCTGCAGTCCCTCTCCTCTGTTTAATTTGTCGGAACAGAGTGTATAAATTTACAGTTGGTTTTGTGTCCTCATGAATGAAGATGGTCAGTGATAGCCGGCCGATTACCCGGGAGAACCGACAACGAGATCAAGAACTACTGGAACACCCACGTCAAGCGCAAGCTCATCGCTCGAGGGCTGGACCCCCGAACACACCTTCCGATCAACGGCGGTTCCGAACCCTCCTCCCTTTCGTCCGACCGGCGAATGGCCTTAGCGTTGTCCAAAGACGAGTCGTCGTCCGCAGAAGACAGGCAGAGCAGCGACCTCAACCTCAACCTCGCCATTAGCCTTCCTCGCGCCTCTCCCAAGTCCTCCTCCGCTTCGTCGGAGGATTTGCTTTCGGAAGCAGAGGCCGCTCCGGCGTCTGTTCACGCCCGAACTATTTGCTTCTGTTACCATCTCGGTTACCGAGCGAGCGAGGCCTGTAGCTGCCACACGAGTTACGGCGACAATTTTGGTTGCCTTTATCGGCCTCTCAGAGAAAGGCAGCAGACTACTTGAGTACTTCTTGTGCTCAGATCAGATTTCTCAACTTTGTTTGTTTCTATAGTAAAATTAAATGTTTTTCATCAATACTTTCGTGTACATTTATCTGTATCAGTTGTACTGATTAAGGTCTCGATGTGCGTCGTCTGCAAAGGAGAAGCTCCCTGAGCAATTTCCCCTGCTCGGCAAGGACAGATTATTTAAGGTGATAAGCATTGGTTGTCAAGCAAGTCGATAAGATTATTTAATTCATTTATTCACACTTAATCTATCTCGCAGTCATCATATTTCATGGAGATGTAAACTAGCAGTTTAAATTAAAATTTCTTTCATCGAAAAAAGCAATGACAATTTTTAAATCATTAATAACATAGATTAGCTTAAAGTTGTTGTCAAAGAACATCGTGACGTACAAGTACCAACTACATTCTCATTGGGAATGTGTTAGATTACTATGGCCTGACTTGACTGTAAACTGCAACTTATAAATTATCAATTATGCAGCGTTTGAATCTTCCAAGCAAATGACATTGATCTGTCAACCTGAAATAATGATTTATAAACGTTTCGCTCTTTTTACGTTGCAAAAGTTGCCGGCTAGATCTGACTTCTCCTTGATTACTATTTTGCTTAGTTTGGGATAAACGTAACGTACTGTCATGGTGTAAACTATAAAAACAACTTAATTACAATTTGTTGTATTGATTTGTCTTCTTTGATGATAATGGCAGCCTGCAGTTGTTAAATAAAACCAAAATATATTGTCCCAATTAATGGACCCTTCAATCAACAATACTATATATGCGCCATACATACAGAGTTGTAATAAATAATCATGTGCATTCTTGATTCCCTTGTTATCATTTCCCACCTATTGGCTTTGTCCTTTGAATGATAAGGGAAGGGAGGATGGGGACGCATGTGGAATTGTTGAGAAGTAGTCAATCTATGTGTCCGATACAAAAGTTAGGTGCAACAGTCTGCTTTGGAGCATTCAAGATTGTTTGATAAGGTAATCGAGCTGAGCTGAGCCGAGTCGAGTTTAAAATGAATTAATTAAGCTTTTGAAATGATTATTCAAACTTGGCTTGGTTTATTTTTTATGAGCTTGAACTTATTTGAAACTTGACTTGAGCTTGGTTTGTTTAGATGTTATCGAACTCTTAATTCAAATTTGGTTTAAGCTTAGTTCGAGCTTGATTTGTTTAGATATTATGAGCTCTTAATTAAATTTTATTTGATTGTTTGAAACTTGTAGTTGTTTGATTGGTTATTGAATTTGATAATTCAAACTTATTTTTTATTTATTTTTTATTTTATTATTTATTTAGCATATTGAAAAAAAAAAATATTAATGAATATGGTTTATGAACATTGTTCACAAATGTTAACAAGCTAAATACATATGTGTTCAAGTTTGTTTGTTTAGTTTAACGACCAGTTCAAGTTTATTTGTTTAATTAATCTTGTGTATATTAAACGAACATAGACAATCTGTTACTAAGTTGAACACCAAACTTAGTTTATTTATGAACGCTTGGTTCATTTATAGTCCTAAGCCGAAATAGAAGGAAAAGGAAAAGGAAAAGGAAACATATCACTTCGATATTTCTGAGACATTAATAGATTTTCATGATCCAATTAGAAGATTATCAAAGGGTGTTTGTTGACAACTAGAATTAAATGGTGCGGCTAACCAATAAAAGTATCTTTAATAGTTAGAGTTTTAAATGAGATCAATAACATGAAAGATTATTGAAATATCTCTAATGGTGAAAGCTCTAAATGAACTTTTACGATCCAATTCATAGTATGAGTTGCATGATTTCATATATATTACATTAAATTGAGATAAAAGAGTAAGTTTATATTTTCACTATTATTCTTAAATTATAAATTTCAAATCTCATCTATAATGATTCAAGATTTTTTATTAAGTTTTTAAATTTTAAAATTTTTTCATAAATTTTACATTGAAGATGCCCGAAGACGTGGCATCAGCATGACAGTCAGTAACTGGTTAATTAAGGAAACATAAATTAAGTAGTTGACCAAAGAGAATTACCCCTAATCTCTGACTTCTGTTGATCAAACTAACTGGAAAGTCAAAGAATGGTTATTGAAATGCAAGCATTTTGATTTGAATCTAAATGCGTTAGTAGGTACGCCACTCAAAACATGGCTTGTGCCGTCCACCTCTCTCCGAATGACTTCTTTAAAAGGGTGACCTCATCCGTTTGGACTAATTAAGGAGAGATGAAGAACGCATTATTTATCCAATTTTATAATAAATATTAGCTCATTCTGTTTAAGTCAAACAATCGGGTTAAGGTTATTAAAACACTTTTGCTTTATTGGAGGTTAGTCAAAATCAAAATCAAAATCAAATCATATAATTCTAAATTAAGCGACAAAACCACCCACGACACCTGGACACATGATGAAGTCATGCCTAATATGAACCTAATTCCCTGGCGTTGTTACCAAAAATCCTAATGTTCTTATTCTTATCTCCAGTTCGTTTGACGTGCTGACCGAGAAAGCATGAATTGCAGCCGCCGATTACTACTGGCAAACCTTCATCAGTTCACACTAATAATGACTGGGCTCGTAGCCAAATCATGAAGCATTGGCTACGAATAGTTCGGATTTACTAGTCCATAATCTCTGATTAATTCCCTCCTCCAGATCTCTACATATATACTTCGAATCCCATTTTTTTTATTGAATTTATCCATAAAAATAAAAATAAAAATCTAAAATACCTCAATTCCTTACATAAATTATGATTTTTAATATATTTTTTTACCTTATAAATATATTTAACGAGATTTTTTCCCAACTTTAATCCCTGAAAAAGAAAGAAAAAACCTCACTAAATATATTTATAAGATAAAAAAATAATAATAATCATAATTTATATACGGAATTGAGGTTTTTTTTGGATGAATTCAATAAAAAAAATTGGAATCCGAAGTGTGTAGGGACAAGAAGAGACCAAGAATTGTGGATGAGGAAATCAAAACTAGGCTATGAGATAGGGATCCTCATTTCTTTCCTTTATTGTTAAATTCATTCTAAAAATAAAAATTTCATCTCACATCACTAAAATAAACACCTAATAGTGACCGAATTGGCGACGAATATTAAAATCCCATCGTTACTTCATGTACATTTAGTCGTTAGAATGCTAAACCCCAATTTTTTAAGTAGGGTTAGCGATGGATGGACGATTGTCGCTATAGCGATGAATTATTTATTTATCCGTCGCTATTAGTGACAGATTATTTATTTATCCGTCGCTAATAGAGATGAATTATTTAATTATCTATCGCTAATAAAGACAATAATCCATCGCTATTGTTTCCATGTAGCCCGGGCATCTACAATTTCTGGATGTAAACTGTAGCGATGAATAACTAAATAATCTGTCGCTAGTCCTTGGCATATATGTTGCCAACTAGAAACTCACAATTTGTATCAGATCTAATTAAATCAGCGATGGATTTTATTCCGTTGCTATATTTGAGATATTAGGATCCTTTGTCCAATCTCTTCCCTACACGAATTGTCCTTGTGCTTGCTCTAGTGAATTCCTCCTTGCTCCGGTGATCACCTTCTCTTCCTCCGATGTTCAAGACTCTCTTCTCCTCCGCCTTGTTCTCCTCCTCCAGCCTGCTTTTCTCTAGCAGTGTCGCGGTCGCGGTGAGCAGTGTTCCGACCGTGGCTAACACTGCTCGCCACGACCGACAGTGCCCGGCCATGGCCGACACTGATCGACCGCTGCCGGCACTATTCAGCCTCGTTTGGCATAAAAATATAATTATGCTTGCATAGTTCGAAAATATAATTATCAGATTTAGACTATTAACAATATTTGTCCATATAGATATTACTTGCATGATTAACCTGTTTGAAAATATAATTATGCTTAGTTTGAGATGATTAATCATGTTAGAAATTTTATTCATATTAGGATATATATATATATATATATATATATATACACACAATATGAGAGACAATTGATTTATCAGTCAAGAATTTTTTACTAGGATTGGAGAGTTTGTGAATTTCGCTAAGTCTGATCCAAAATGTTTGAATGGTGTCGAGTTAAAGTATCCATGTAATCAGTACAGATGTAGAAATATAGATTTCCATGATAAGGATACAGTGAAAACTCATATATGTAGGTATGAATTTGTTCCAAATTATTACAACTTGTATTATCATGGAGAGCCATATGTATTTGAACAAATTGGACCTTTCGTTGCTTTGTCATCCAACCCGATTGCTCTAAAGAAATCATCAAGGTATGTGAAAACAATGCAATCAATGATTTACGACACAATGAATGCATATGATCAATCGAATATAGAGGAAACACCTGTGCCCAAAGTTCAAAAAATGTATGACATGTTGAAGGCTAATGAGAGAGGATTATGAGAAGACATTCCTTCTGGCCATTTTCAACTATCAGGTACTATAAGATTACTGAATATGAAGACAGAACACATTTCTCTGAATGATGTTACGATGAAATATGTCAATTGATATCAGATTTACTCCCCGCTGATAATTGCATGATTGATAGCTTCTATAATACAAAGAAATTGATTAGAGATTTGAGTTTGCTAGTAGAGAAGATTTTTTGTTGTATCAATAATCGCATGATCTTTTGGAATAAAAATAGTGAACTAATGGAATGCAGAATGTGTAATCACCCTCGTTATAAGCAGAGTAGTTGCTTATCTAGGAAGAAGAAGAAAAATATTTTCTTGAAAGTCATGTATTACTTTCCGTTAACTGTTATGCTCTAACGCTTGTATGCATTTGCCACAACAACAAGACACATGAGGCGACATCAAAACCATGCACACAAAGAAGATATAATGTGTTATCCTTGTGACTCACTAGCGTAGAAATATTTTGATATAATATTTTCCTCCTTTGCATTGGAACTGTGTAATGTGAGACTTAGACTTTGCACAGATGAATTTCAGCCATTTGGAAGTTATGAATAACAATATTCTTCTGGATCAATTATATTAACACCATATAATTTACATCTATGGATGTGTATGAAAGACAAATTCATGTTTCTTATTGTGTTTAATCCAAGTCCTCAGAATTCAGAATTCAAAAGGACAAATAGATATTTTATTACCACCTTTGATTACTGAGCTAAACTATTTATGGAATGTAAGGTCTGAGACTTATGACATTACAAGTAAATCAAGCTTTACAATGCATGTTGCTTTGTTATAGACGATTAGTGATTTTCTAACATACTCAATGTTGTTAGGATGGAACATGGCTAGCAGGTTTGCATGTCCACATTGCATGAGTGAGTCTGATGCATTTTCATTGCCTTGCAGTGAAAAGATATCCTGGTTTGATAATCATCGAAAATTTTTATGAGTTGATCACCCATTCAAAAGAAATTAAAAAAAATTCAAAGGAATGAAATGGTTAGGAAACTTCCTCCAGTATTGAAATCAAGTGAAGAAATTGTTGATGAAATTGATAGTTATGGATTTCTACTAGTACATCAAGATGGTTCTGATGATATAAATAAGTATATTGTTAGAGTGAATAAGTATGGTTGGAGAAAAAGAAGCATATTTTGGGAGATGCCATATTGAAAGTATTTACTCATTCAACATAATTTTGATGTGATGCATGTTGAGAAAAATTTCTTTGATAACATCTTAATACTGTAATGAATATTCATGGGAAAACTAAAGATATAGTAAAATCATACAAGGAATTAAGACAATTAGTAAATAAACCTGAGTTACATTAGAATAAAACAAACTAGTAAATATCTGAAAGCATGTTATACAATAGACAAAGAAGATAAGCAAACATTATGTATTTGGTTGAAAGTAATCAAATTTCCTGATAGATATGCCTTGAATATGTCTCGCTGTGTTGATATAAACATGTTAAAAATGTTTGGCATAAAGAGTCACAATTGCCACTTGTTTATGCAAAGACTAATTCCAATAATATTTCATGACCTACTTTCTAACAATGTTTCACAATTACTTACAAAATTGAGTCTCTTTTTCATAGATTTGACTTCAAGGGTTATTATGACATCAAACATGCTCCGGCTTCAGACAAGCATTCCAATGATACTCTATAAGCTTGAATGAATATTTTCACCTAGTTTTTTTATTCTATGAAACATCTATCTGTTTATTTACCTTATGAGGCACAACTATGTGGTCCTGTGCAATACAAATGGGTATACCCATTTAAAAAATTTCTGAGGAAATTAAAGAATAAGATTTATAATAAAGCAAGAGTTGAGGGATCAATGTGTAATGCATATTTGGTTGATGAAGTAATTTCCTTATGCTTTTATTATTTTGTTGATACTATGAAAATCAAACATTGCAAGTGTCCTCGAAATTCTGATGATACTCAACCAACAAACCCAAAGATACTTTCTATTTTCAAGTTTCATGGTAAGACAATAGGTGCAACTATTTCTAGACAATTAAATGAATAAAAATATCATGTTGCTAGGACATACATACTCTTGAACCATGAAGAGGTCAAATCATACATAAGCTAATAGTTCAAGTCTAAATATAATACAGTATTGAAGAATATTTGACATGCTATCTAATATGTCCTCAAATTACCTTCTTTGACAGCTTGTATGAACAACAACTATATCTATAAAATCCATCAATAAGTACAAGTGAGGTATAAACCAAGTTATAGGATGAATTTGGATATTGGTTTCAAATTTATGTAAGTTAACAATTAAATTATTTATTATAATACAACTATATTATATATTCATCAAATTTATATAATTATTACTATTATAGGCAAACGACTTTAGAATATCAAATGTACAAGATGAAAGACTAAAAAATCTTGCGTCAGGACCTCTCCGGGACATAATAGTCTACTCAAGCTATTATGTTAATGGATTCAGATTTGACATGGCCCAACGTGATTCATAAAGACTTATGTATAATTATGATGTTTACATAAAAGGATCCAAAAACAACAATAATACTTAATTTGATTATTATGGTAGACTTGAGGAATCATCGAGATTGAGTATCCAGCTTTACCTTTAAAAAGGTATGTGATCCTGTCCGGAAGCTGAATCAACGGACGCTGGGTACGTGGCGCTCTCCGGTTGCTGACGTGGATCTTCGACTGCTGGTGTGAACTTCCGGCGATCCTGCAAAGAAGTCGGGCCAAGAAGGGGTTCCTGGCGACGACCCTCCGACGCTCAAGTCAGAAAACAAATAGCAAGAAGGTGGCTCCAAAGATTTCAGATTTCATACCTCCGGTGAAGTTTAATAGCTTGTATATATAGAGCCACGGGAGCTTGGTGCACATAATCTGAAGTGTACACGTGTCATACCCCATACCACATCATGGGCTTGTCAGATGAGCATGTTTGACTCCATGCCACTACAGTCTGAGCGTCTTTTCGATGGGACAACAGAACCTTCTCTCGCCCCCATACTAAGTATGGTCTGATCCTTGGACATGACTGTTGTCAGCAACAGGGGTTACTGAAATGACGTTCACACTGTCCTC
Organism: Zingiber officinale; assembly: GCF_018446385.1. NCBI lineage: Eukaryota > Viridiplantae > Streptophyta > Magnoliopsida > Zingiberales > Zingiberaceae > Zingiber > Zingiber officinale. The sequence goes on from NC_055999.1 coordinate 2,191,790, forward strand.
TACCTTTTGACTTCCCCTTCTCGGATCGCCCCTCAAGCCGTTCGGCCAAAGCATTCGTCTCTGATCCGGTGTAGGTCGTCGTCCATCCAAGAAGGTTCGGGGTCGCCTGTCCGCTCGGCTCGTATCGCCTGAGACCTTGGCCGAGCAGCCAAACGGCTCAGCCTTCACTCGTCTTGAACCGTGGTCGGGCGGGTAATCCGCTCGGCCACATGACCTTCCCGCTCGGCCATACGGGCTACCAGTCAGATGGTCATACCTTCGAGTGGAGGTCATGACCTGGTGATCGTTATGTCCCTCCCGCTCTTCGAATCCATGGGGCTGACCCCCCTTTTGTTGGTGCAACCTTAGGTCAAGGTTGACCTGGTTGACCTGACTCGAGTTGACCTGACTCGAGTTGTGTTTTGATGTTTGACGATGTTTGATGAGAAGAGAGTTGTATTCTTGATATTTGACAAGAATAGGTGTTTGGGAGATTGTAGGTGCAACCTTAGGTCAAGGTTGACCTGGTTGACCTGATTCGGGAAAAGTCCAAGCAGGGAGCTTGGCACGCGAAAAGTCCAAGTATGGAGACTTGGCACTGGAAAAGTCCAAGCAGATAGCTTGGCACGCGGAAAGTCCAAACAGGGAGTTTGGCACGGGGAGAAGTCCTGGTGAGTGAAGCCAGGCAGTCGGAAAATCCTAGTGAGTGAAGCTAGGTGAAGGGGAAAACCCTAGTGAGTGAAGCTAGGTGAAAGTCCTGGTGAGTGAAGCCGGGCAAGGGAAAATCCAGATGGATCAAGGGTGATCGGACATCTGGTGTTGAGAAGGTCAAGTAGGTCAAGGGAGTGACCGGATGCTAAGCATAATGTACCAACAGGTTAAGGTTGACCGGATGTTGGTTTGGGAGACTTGGGACTTGGTTTGGGCAAAAACCAAGCTCTGGATCGGTCACCAGACCGATCCAGTGATACGCTTGTGTATTTGATCGGTCTGCTGACCGATCAGATAACAAACAGAAGGCACGCATCGATTATGTGAGCTTACTGATCGGTCTGGGGACCGATCAGGCGATATCCTGATCGGTCTGCCGACCGATCAGGTGATGATCTTGAGGAGTGCGAGGAACCGCACTCAATAAGCCCTGATCGGTCAGCAGACCGATCAGGCCATACCCTGATCGGTCACCACGACCGATCAGAGCACGATCAGTAGCTAGCGAAGTTCGGGAGAAAGCGCTGATCGATCTGTGGACCGATCAGGCACACTCCTGATCGGTCTGTGGACCGATCAGGGCACTAGCCGTTGCGACGCAACGGCTATATTCCTTCGTGTTTTTCTTCGCAGGTATAAAAGAAGCTACAGGGCTTCGTTGCTGGAGATCGCTTCCTCCTTAGAACTTATGTTCTTGTGCTCTAGAGCTTCTGCTCTTACCTGCTATCAGAGCTTTGCTGAGCTCCTCGCAGCTGAAGCTTCGCGTGAGCTTCTCGACTGGATTCTCGTCAGCTGCTGCTGGTGTGAAGCTGCTGCTTCATCACTCCAGTCGACAAGAAAGGCAAGCAAGTGTTTCATATTGTCTTTTGCTTTCTTGTATCTGTTGTACTCCTTCTTGTTGTTACAAGTATTGTGGCGAGGTTTCTCCACCCACAAGGAGCATTTATTAGCCGGTTCTCCGGGGACTCATCCACCGACGGATTGATAGGGCTCGTCCACCTTACGGACACGCCGAGGAGTAGGAGTATCATCTCCGAACCTCGTTACATCGGTTTGTTTGAGGTTTGTCTTCTTTTCCTTCGTTTCTACGTGTTATTTTCCGCTGCGCTAACCCTAGTTTGTAGAAACGCGACGATTTAGGGTCGGCTATTCACACCCCCCTCTCTAGCCTCCGTACGAAGGATCCTAACAAGTGGTATCAGAGCGAGGCGCGCTCTTCGTCGGATTAACACCCGTGGGAGCACAAGCTAGATAATGGATCGACTCGGAGAAGACATCACGTTTCCACCCTTCTACGAGTGCTGCGACTTCGCGTATTGGAAGGTAAGAATGAGGTATTTTCTTATGACTAACCTTGAAAATTGGAGTTGTGTTCAATTAGGTTTCAAGCCTCCTATGGACAAGAAAGGAGAAACCCTAGAGAAGAAGGAGTGGACCAATGAGCAAATCCACCAATCAACCATCAATGATGAGGTAACGAAAATCATTGAATTCTCTTTACCTAATGATGTTTTGTGTAGGATAGGTGGATATAACGATGCCAAGGAGTTGTGGAATAACTTGGCAAAGTTCCATGAGGAGAACTCCACTTCAAGTCATGAAGAGGAGTCAAGTGAGCCAAGGAGTTCACATCATGGAGGAATGGATTTAGAAGTTGAGGGCCACTCAACATCTAAAAAAGAAGAGGAGAGTTCTTCTTCAAGTTCGGAGCAAGAAGAAGAAGCTTCTACCTCCGGAAGGGATGAAGGAGAGAGCGTTCATCCATCCTCAAACCTAGGTAACTCAAGCATTTTAATTTCTAGCAAATTACACATAATGTGCTTTGAGTGTAGGGAATTTGGGCACTACAAGAGTAAGTGTCCAAAGAGGGTTAGGAAGACTCCACCGGCGCCAAAGGTCAAGAAAGCCGGAGTCCCGATACGCAAAGGCAAAGAGCACGTGGTGTGCTTTCAATGCAAGCGAAGGGGACATTATCGGAGTCAATGTCCGAGGGGGAGGCAATCTCACAAGGACAAGAGAACGAGCACGTCGATAGAGGGAGCTAAGGCAAACCCTAAGGTAACATTTAAGGCACATTCTTGCAATAATAATAAGACTCATGCTAGTAGTTTTATTGCAATTGTCAAGAATGATAAGCATGATAATCTTAGGAATCAATATATGTGCTTAGGAGCCAAACATGTAAGCCTAGATAAGGATAACACTAGGAAAGCCAACCCTAGAATTAACTCATCTAAGGCTAAGGAAAACCTAGGTAGGAATCCCAAATCAACAAGAAATATGCCTAGGAATGCCTCAAAGAACAATGACAAATTAAAACTCGAGGTATTAGAGAAGGAGAATCAAGTCTTGAGGTCAAGACTTGATACTTTGGAAAAGGCTCTTAAAAACTTGGAGAAGTCATCTCTAGGGTTTAAGGGTCAAAAACCAATGTCCAAGGACAAGAAAGGTTTAGGTCACAAACCTAAGTCCCAAGTGGTCAAGCCCACTTATCATAATGTTCCATTCGATTATGGAACAAAATCTAGGGCTAGGAAGACCATCACCAAGGTCACAAGGAGTCACCCTAGAGTTGATCTTGATGAGTCCCAAATGACCAAGGCTTTAAAGCCTAAGAGGGTCATTAGGAGGGTTGCTAGGGAAGTTATCCCTAGTGAATATTTAGTGAACCCAATGAGCTCAAATAAGTATTGGGTTCCTAGGAGCATCTTCTCTACCCCATAGATGGGTTAGAGAGTGTCAACTCCGATTAGAAGGGTAGTTAACCCAACTTTGAGGAAATTGACGCTCAAGGAGCATTTTCAAGGTTTTTGGGAACCTTTGAAAATGAAATGGAATATTTACTCCTTGGAAGAGTAAAATGTGCCATCATGGAAAATGATGATGTTAATTTCAATTGGCAAAATTTGGGAAAATCTAGAGAACTCTTGAGGAAAAATGAAACATGCCAAGATTTGAGGATAAATTTAATCTTTAAGTGGCATGGATGAATCTAGAGTTCAAGAAGTGTCAAAATTAGGATTTTGGCATATTAGGGCAATCAAGGGTTAAGGCTTAAGTATTAGCTAAGGCTAAGGATACTTAGATAGGTAATCTAGGTATGTCTTATTCATGCTAAATCTTGCCATGATTATTTGCCCTCACATGTCATGACATCATGTTTAATTTTATCATTTGATATGTCATGATAAAGCTTAGGTTCTTTATATGTCATGCTTTAGTTAAGTTTCATACTTTATGCCATGACATCATGACATTGGCACATGTTTCCATTTATGATATTATTTCATGCCATGTCATCATCTCTTGCATTAATAATTAATGAAATTGATTTAAGGATAAAAGCACATTTTGATATTGAGATCAAATTGGTGTTTAGAAAATGCATGAGAACTTAGCCTAAGTTGACCTAAACCCATATCTCACATCAAAATTGACTTGAATGTGTTTGATACACCTTAGATGTGTGTGAGATATTAGGATAATGAGTTAGGATCAAGGTGCATAGTTCTTGTACCTAGATGAACCTAATTCAAAATAGGGGGATCATAGGGAAAGCTTATGTACAAGTCATGTACATTTAGCCCTAAGATTATGATCCTAAATTAAAAGGTTTAAAATCATTTTGAAATTGATTTGAAAAACCTTGATGAAGTTTTTCTAGTGATAGCATTCATCATTGAACAAAGTGATACAAAGTTTTTGAAACTTTGAGCTATTTCAAAAGTTTTCAAACTTGGTATCAAGATTTGAAAATGGAAGTTATTTTCATAGAAAACTATTTTTCCTTGATAGTATATGTTATGAGGAATATATCCTCAAAATTTTATAATTTTTGAAATTTTCTGGAATTTGTTGTGAGTTTCTGAATTTCGGGAGAAGGAAATCAGAACTCGAGTCTGTCCAAGGCTGGATTGGTCACTGGACCGATCCAGGGAAGGCTGGATCGGTCTGGGGACCGATCCAGAGGGGTCCTGATCAGTCCGGTGACCGATCAGGCGTACTGAATTTGCTGAATTTCGACTGTGGTCTGAAATTTCAGCTGTGGGAGGTGAGTTTCGGGTTTCTAAAGGTTTGAAACTCTCCAAGACATTGTTGGTGCAATGGTCAAGGGGGAGTTGACCTTTAGGGGGAGTCTTAACTAATTGTCAAGGGGGAGTTGACTTTTAGAGGGAGTTTTTACTCCTTAAGACTTTTGAGGATTAGTGATATGGGATTGTCACTAAGTTGAGTGTTGAGTTTAGTATCAAGGGGGAAATTAAGGGTTTCAATGAAAGGTATGAGACTTTCATTAGGAAGAAACTCTTGACCTTGATTCCCTCTTTTTGATGTGTGTCAAAAAGGGGGAGAGATGTCCAAAGGGGGAGAGTGTAGGTTCTGGATGAATGTTCAAGGAAGAACATTGGAAAACCTAAGTTAGGTTATCGGGTTAACCTAACTTGATTTTGGATTTTGTCAAACATCAAAAAGGGGGAGATTGTTGGTGCAACCTTAGGTCAAGGTTAACCTGGTTGACCTGACTCGAGTTGACCTGTCTCGAGTTGTGTTTTGATGTTTGACGATGTTTGAAGAGAAGAGAGTTGTATTCTTGATGTTTGACAAGAATAGGTGTTTAGGAGATTGTAGGTGCAACCTTAGGTCAAGGTTGGCCTGGTTGACCTGATTCGGGAAAAGTCCAAGCAGGGAGCTTGGCACGCGAAAAGTCCAAGTATGGAGACTTGGCACTGGAAAAGTCCAAGCAGGTAGCTTGGCACGCGGAAAGTCCAAACAGGGAGTTTGGCACGGGGAGAAGTCCTGGTGAGTGAAGCCAGGCAGTCGGAAAATCCTAGTGAGTGAAGCTAGGTGAAGGGGAAAACCCTAGTGAGTGAAGCTAGGTGAAAGTCCTGGTGAGTGAAGCCGGGCAAGGGAAAATCCAGATGGATCAAGGGTGATCGGACATCTGGTGTTGAGAAGGTCAAGTAGGTCAAGGGAGTGACCGGATGCTAAGCATGATGTACCAACAGGTCAAGGTTGACCGGATGTTGGTTTGGGAGACTTGGGACTTGGTTTGGGCAAAAACCAAGCTCTGGATCGGTCACCATGCCGATCCAGTGATACGCTTGTGTATTTGATCGGTCTGCTGACCGATCAGATAACAAACAGAAGGCACGCATCGATTCTGTGAGCTTACTGATCGGTCTGGGGACCGATCAGCATGGAGCCTGATCGGTCTGAAAGACCGATCAGGCGATATCCTGATCGGTCTGCCGATCGATCAGGTGACGATCTTGAGGAGTGCGAGGAACCGCACTCAATAAGCCCTGATCGGTCAGCAGACCGATCAGGCCATACCCTGATCGGTCACCACGACCGATCAGAGCACGATCAGTAGCTAGCGAAGTTCGGGAGAAAGCGCTGATCGATCTTTGGACCGATCATGCACACTCCTGATCGGTCTGTGGACCGATCAGGGCACTAGCCGTTGCGACGCAACGGCTATATTCCTTCGTGTTTTTCTTCGCAGGTATAAAAGAAGCTACAGGGCTTCGTTGCTGGAGATCGCTTCCTCCTTAGAACTTCTGTTCTTGTGCTCTAGAGCTTCTGCTCTTACCTGCTATCAGAGCTTTGCTGAGCTCCTCGCAGCTGAAGCTTCACGTGAGCTTCTCGACTGGATTCTCGTCAGCTGCTGCTGGTGTGAAGCTGCTGCTTCATCACTCCAGTCGACAAGAAAGGCAAGCAAGTGTTTCATATTGTCTTTTGCTTTCTTGTATCTGTTGTACTCCTTCTTGTTGTTACAAGTATTGTGGCGAGGTTTCTCTACCCACAAGGAGCATTTATTAGCCGGTTCTCTGGGGACTCATCCACCGACGGATTGATAGGGCTCTTCCACCTTACGGACACGCCGAGGAGTAGGAGTATCATCTCCGAACCTCGTTACATCGGTTTGTTTGAGGTTTGTCTTCTTTTCCTTCGTTTCTACGTGTTATTTTCCGCTGCGCTAACCCTAGTTTGTAGAAACGCGACGATTTAGGGTCGGCTATTCACACCCCCCTCTCTAGCCTCCGTACGAAGGATCCTAACAAGTGGTATCAGAGCGAGGCGCGCTCTTCGTCGGATTAACACCCGTGGGAGCACAAGCTAGATAATGGATCGACTCGGAGAAGACATCACGTTTCCACCCTTCTACGAGTGCTGCGACTTCGCGTATTGGAAGGTAAGAATGAGGTATTTTCTTATGACTAACCTTGAAAATTGGAGTTGTGTTCAATTAGGTTTCAAGCCTCCTATGGACAAGAAAGGAGAAACCCTAGAGAAGAAGGAGTGGACCAATGAGCAAATCCACCAATCAACCATCAATGATGAGGTAACGAAAATCATTGAATTCTCTTTACCTAATGATGTTTTGTGTAGGATAGGTGGATATAACGATGCCAAGGAGTTGTGGAATAACTTGGCAAAGTTCCATGAGGAGAACTCCACTTCAAGTCATGAAGAGGAGTCAAGTGAGCCAAGGAGTTCACATCATGGAGGAATGGATTTAGAAGTTGAGGGCCACTCAACATCTAAAAAAGAAGAGGAGAGTTCTTCTTCAAGTTCGGAGCAAGAAGAAGAAGCTTCTACCTCCGGAAGGGATGAAGGAGAGCGTTCATCCATCCTCAAACCTAGGTAACTCAAGCATTTTAATTTCTAGCAAATTACACATAATGTGCTTTGAGTGTAGGGAATTTGGGCACTACAAGAGTAAGTGTCCAAAGAGGGTTAGGAAGACTCCACCGGCGCCAAAGGTCAAGAAAGCCGGAGTCCCGATACGCAAAGGCAAAGAGCACGTGGTGTGCTTTCAATGCAAGCGAAGGGGACATTATCGGAGTCAATGTCCGAGGGGGAGGCAATCTCACAAGGACAAGAGAACGAGCACGTCGATAGGGGGAGCTAAGGCAAACCCTAAGGTAACATTTAAGGCACATTCTTGCAATAATAATAAGACTCATGCTAGTAGTTTTATTGCAATTGTCAAGAATGATAAGCATGATAATCTTAGGAATCAATATATGTGCTTAGGAGCCAAACATGTAAGCCTAGATAAGGATAACACTAGGAAAGCCAACCCTAGAATTAACTCATCTAAAGCTAAGGAAAACCTAGGTAGGAATCCCAAATCAACTAGACATATGCCTAGGAATGCCTCAAAGAACAATGACAAATTAAAACTCGAGGTATTAGAGAAGGAGAATCAAGTCTTGAGGTCAAGACTTGATACTTTGGAAAAGTTTCTTAAAAACTTGGAGAAGTCATCTCTAGGGTTTAAGGGTCAAAAACCAATGTCCAAGGACAAGAAAGGTTTAGGTCACAAACCTAAGTCCCAAGTGGTCAAGCCCACTTATCATAATGTTCCATTCGATTATGGAACAAAATCTAGGGCTAGGAAGACCATCACCAAGGTCACAAGGGGAGTCACCCCTAGAGTTGATCTTGATGAGTCCCAAATGACCAAGGCTTTAAAGTCTAAGAGGGTCATTAGGAGGGTTGCTAGGGAAGTTATCCCTAGTGAATATTTAGTGAACCCAATGAGCTCAAATAAGTATTGGGTTCCTAGGAGCATCTTCTCTACCCCATAGATGGGTTAGAGAGTGTCAACTCCGATTAGAAGGGTAGTTAACCCAACTTTGAGGAAATTGACGCTCAAGGAGCATTTTCAAGGTTTTTGGGAACCTTTGAAAATGAAATGGAATATTTACTCCTTGGAAGAGTAAAATGTGCCATCATGGAAAATGATGATGTTAATTTCAATTGGCACAATTTGGGAAAATCTAGAGAACTCTTGAGGAAAAATGAAACATGCCAAGATTTGAGGATAAATTTAATCTTTAAGTGGCATGGATGAATCTAGAGTTCAAGAAGTGTCAAAATTAGGATTTTGGCATATTAGGGCAATCAAGGGTTAAGGCTTAAGTATTAGCTAAGGCTAAGGATACTTAGATAGGTAATCTAGGTATGTCTTATTCATGCTAAATCTTGCCATGATTATTTGCCCTCACATGTCATGACATCATGTTTAATTTTATCATTTGATATGTCATGATAAAGCTTAGGTTCTTTATATGTCATGCTTTAGTTAAGTTTCATACTTTATGCCATGACATCATGACATTGGCACATGTTTTCATTTATGATATTATTTCATGCCATGTCATCATCTCTTGCATTAATAATCAATGAAATTGATTTAAGGATAAAAGCACATTTTGATATTGAGATCAAATTGGTGTTTAGAAAATGCATGAGAACTTAGCCTAAGTTGACCTAAACCCATATCTCACATCAAAATTGACTTGAATGTGTTTGATACACCTTAGATGTGTGTGAGATATTAGGATGATGAGTTAGGATCAAGGTGCATAGTTCTTGTACCTAGATGAACCTAATTCAAAATAGGGGGATCATAGGGAAAGCTTATGTACAAGTCATGTACATTTAGCCCTAAGATTATGATCCTAAATTAAAAGGTTTAAAATCATTTTGAAATTGATTTGAAAAACCTTGATGAAGCTTTTCTAGTGATAGCATTCATCATTGAACAAAGTGATACAAAGTTTTTGAAACTTTGAGCTATTTCAAAAGTTTTCAAACTTGGTATCAAGATTTGAAAATGGAAGTTATTTTCATAGAAAACTATTTTTCCTTGATAGTATATGTTATGAGGAATATATCCTCAAAATTTTATAATTTTTGGAATTTTCTGGAATTTGTTGTGAGTTTCTGAATTTCGGGAGAAGGAAATCAGAACTCGAGTCTGTCCAAGGCTGGATCGGTCACTGGACCGATCCAGGGAAGGCTGGATCGGTCTGGGGACCGATCCAGAGGGGTCCTGATCGGTCCGGTGACCGATCAGGCATGCTGAATTTCGACTGTGGTCTGAAATTTCAGCTGTGGGAGGTGAGTTTCGGGTTTCTAAAGGTTTGAAACTCTCCAAGACATTGTTGGTGCAATGGTCAAGGGGGAGTTGACCTTTAGGGGGAGTCTTAACTAATTGTCAAGGGGGAGTTGACTTTTAGAGGGAGTTTTTACTCCTTAAGACTTTTGAGGATTAGTGATATGGGATTGTCACTAAGTTGAGTGTTGAGTTTAGTATCAAGGGGGAAATTAAGGGTTTCAATGAAAGGTATGAGACTTTCATTAGGAAGAAACTCTTGACCTTGATTCCCTCTTTTTGATGTGTGTCAAAAAGGGGGAGAGATGTCCAAAGGGGGAGAGTGTAGGTTCTGGAAGAATGTTCAAGGAAGAACATTGGAAAACCTAAGTTAGGTTATCGGGTTAACCTAACTTGATTTTGGATTTTGTCAAACATCAAAAAGGGGGAGATTGTTGGTGCAACCTTAGGTCAAGGTTGACCTGGTTGACCTGACTCGAGTTGACCTGACTCGAGTTGTGTTTTGATGTTTGACGATGTTTGACGAGAAGAGAGTTGTATTCTTGATGTTTGACAAGAATAGGTGTTTGGGAGATTGTAGGTGCAACCTTAGGTCAAGGTTGACCTGATTCGGGAAAAGTCCAAGCAGGGAGCTTGGCACGCGAAAAGTCCAAGTATGGAGACTTGGCACTGGAAAAGTCCAAGCAGGTAGCTTGGCACGCGGAAAGTCCAAACAGGGAGTTTGGCACGGGGAGAAGTCCTGGTGAGTGAAGCCAGGCAGTCGGAAAATCCTAGTGAGTGAAGCTAGGTGAAGGGGAAAACCCTAGTGAGTGAAGCTAGGTGAAAGTCCTGGTGAGTGAAGCCGGGCAAGGGAAAATCCAGATGGATCAAGGGAGATCGGACATCTGGTGTTGAGAAGGTCAAGTAGGTCAAGGGAGTGACCGGATGCTAAGCATGATGTACCAACAGGTCAAGGTTGACCGGATGTTGGTTTGGGAGACTTGGGACTTGGTTTGGGCAAAAACCAAGCTCTGGATCGGTCACCAGACCGATCCAGAGTTGGTTGATCGGTCTGGCGACCGATCGATAACAAACAGAAGGCTTGTGTGGAATCTGATCGGTGCGGGGACCGATCAGGTAAGTCTTGGGACCGATCAGGTGACGATCTTGAGGAGTGTGAGGAACCGCACTCAATAAGCCCGGATCGGTCGGCGGACCGATCAGACAATCTGATCGGTCACCACGACCGATCGAACCTGATCAATAGCTAGCGGTTCGGGAAAGCGGATCGATCGTGGACCGATCGGGCACACTCTGATTGGTCGTGGACCGATCGGGGCACTAGCCGTTGCGACGCGGCTATATTCCTTCGTGTTTTTCTTCGCAGGTATAAAAGAAGCTACAGGGCTTCGTTGCTGGAGATCGCTTCCTCCTTAGAACTTATGTTCTTGTGCTCTAGAGCTTCTGCTCTTACCTGCTATCAGAGCTTTGCTGAGCTCCTCGCAGCTGAAGCTTCGCGTGAGCTTCTCGACTGGATTCTCGTCAGCTGCTGCTGGTGTGAAGCTGCTGCTTCATCACTCCAGTCGACAAGAAAGGCAAGCAAGTGTTTCATATTGTCTTTTGCTTTCTTGTATCTGTTGTACTCCTTCTTGTTGTTACAAGTATTGTGGCGAGGTTTCTCCACCCACAAGGAGCATTTATTAGCCGGTTCTCCGGGGACTCATCCACCGACGGATTGATAGGGCTCGTCCACCTTACGGACACGCCGAGGAGTAGGAGTATCATCTCCGAACCTCGTTACATCGGTTTGTTTGAGGTTTGTCTTCTTTTCCTTCGTTTCTACGTGTTATTTTCCGCTGCGCTAACCCTAGTTTGTAGAAACACGACGATTTGGGGTCGGCTATTCACACCCCCTCTCTAGCCTCCGTACGAAGGATCCTAACACCTTTGACCGCCGACCCCCACATGTCGTCGAATTTTCTCTCATGAGGGCCCCCCGATTTATCACAGGATCACTTGCCTCTCCCTCAAGTCTAGTCGAAGGAGGCGGAGTCCGACTGACTGGACTGCCGACTTGATTGAGTAAGGGATGCTGCACTAGGCCGCTCGGTCAGGCTGGGAAATGCTCATCCGCTCGGCTTACATTCTTTGTCAAGTCCGTTCGGCCCTATTATCGGGTCGGTGTTAACGCTTGTTGCACGCTTGCTGCGTGCGGTGACAGGCGTTCATTAAATGCGCCCTGTGTCTCGTTGACACGTGGCGCTCCCGCTATCGTCAGTGTACGGTGCTGGCCTTACTTCCGATGGGACAGCCGCCGTTTGAAATGAACGGCTGGATGATGGCCTCGTTCTTTACGACCTGAATCGGACCGTGGAGGCTGCTCGAGGCCGATGTTATAAAGCTCGCGACCCCTCTTCTTCGCTGCATTTTTGCTTCATCGATCCCCGACGCCCCACTGCTCTTTCTTCTCCGGCGACCTCACTTCTTAACTCTCCGACGACCCCGAGTCCCCTTGCGACCATCCTGTTGCTCGTAAGCCCTTCTTTTCCTCGCTTTCTCCCTCCTTTTCTGTCTGTCGGTTGCCTCTTTCTTTCTGCCACCTTCATTCTTTGCTTTATTTCCCTTTCCTTTTATCTCGCGTTCCTTCCTTGCCCCCGACCATGACCAATACTTCCCAGCCGACCGGCGGCGCTCCTGGTCTATGGTACACGACCATGGAGAGCTGATTTGACGAGGAGGACGCCCTGTGCCTCACTCGGACATACAGCCTGCCGACCGACCACCACATAGTATTAGCCACCCCTACCGACCGGCCTCATAACCCGCCTCCGGCACCATTCTTTTCTTCCGAGACCAATTTTTGGCCTGGCTACGCTTTCCTCCAAATAAGTTTTTCTTACAAGCGTGCAACTATTTTCGCATCCCACTCGGCCAGCTAGTCCCGAACTCCATTAGGCTGCTGAGCGGGATAGTAATTCTTTTTAAACTGAACGACATTCCATTAGACCCCAAAGTCTTCCACTATTTTTACTACCCTAAGCAAGCCGAGTGGGGTACTTTTGTTTTTCAATCTAGGATAGGTTTTGTCCTTTTTGATAATATGCCGAGCTCCAACAAACACTGGAAGGAGCATTTTTTCTACATGCGCTTCCCCGAGCCACCGGCCTTCCGAATCAAATGGCAGACGGCGATGCCAGCGCAACTGGAGCTCGGCAAGTTTAGGGGTGATCCAGCCTATCTTCATGCAGCCAACCGGCTGGTCGGCCAGCGCTACCACATCGACAAGTTGCTCCTTCCGGGAGTGATGTATATATTCGGCTTGTCCCCCATTCCAGCCGACCTGCCTTGTAGCATGAGTAAGTTCTCTTATCGTCCCCTTTCTTTTGTTCTAACTGATTTATTCTTTACTTCCGTAGTCGAAGTCATGTGGCGCGCCAAGGCCACCGAACGGCTGAAACTAAGAGCCGCTGAGATCGAGGCGGCCAAGAATAAAGAGGTTGTCGAGCGGAGCTTGGCCTCGGCTGGTCCGGCCAGCGGAGAGGGCTAGGGGACTCAGATTGTCCCCGAAGCCTTAGACGCTTCTGCCTCTCTCGGCGAGGCTGCGGGCGATATAGAGCCCTCTACTCAAGTCGGGCTAGAGGGCCGCTCGGCCGACGAAGCCCCCTTGGCAACTCGGAAGCGCGGACGGCCAGAGCGAGTCTCCCAGCCGACCCCATCTGACGAACGGCGCTCCGAGCGGGGCGATGAAGCTCCAGTGCTATCCGGGACGGTCTCCATAGAGAGTACCCCCACGCCGCTCGGCTCTCCAATGGCTACCTCCGAGGTGCCTCCCTCCAGTCCTCCCCGAACCATGCGTCGTCTTAGGCGATTGGGCGACCGTCCTTCCTCCACCGGCGAGCCGTCTGGCCAAGCTGCCGCACCCCCAGGTGATCCGAGCGGCCCGAGATTGATAAAGACTATCCTGCGCCTTCCGTCGGAGGAATACTTGGCGGCTGCTAATCGGCCAGTGGTTCTCGAGCAGCAGATCACTCTTACGGGTCCTCTCGCCAAAGCCTGGGAGGATGCTCGGCTCCAAATTGCACTTATGACCCCCGGTCAGCTAGGCGACAGCAATTTGCAACAGGCGACCGGGGTATGTTCTTTGCCTTGTTGGTTACTTGGATTTAGTTTCTAACTTGTTCCTATCCGTTTGCAGAACTGGGTGGAGCATATTGCCATCAGCAACCGCCTAGCCGAGCTGGAGGACGAGCTGAAAAAGCTCAAAGCCGCGGGAGAAAGCAGACAATCAACGACCGCTCTGGAGAAGGCCAAAAAGCTACTGGAAGCCGAGTGGGGTAAGTCCTCCGATCTGTCGAGTGAGGTGGCCCGCCTCGAAGCTTTGGTCAAGCAACGAGATAAGGAGATAAAGACCGCGACCACCCGGAAGCGCAAAGCCATCGACGACATGGACCTGATGAAGGTGGAGAACCGGGGGCTAGAGCAGCGCGTGAAGAAGTTGAAAGCCTCGCTAACCGCCGAACGGGAGGGCCGCTCCGCCGACCAGGCTAAAGCGGAAGGGGCTTTGCAAGATCTTCAGGCTGCCCTTGACGCTTCCAAGGTTACTCTTAAAGAGTATCAAGACGGGGAGCCCGGTCGGTCGGCGGAGGTGCGCAAAGCATTCGTCCGCTCGGACGAGTTTGGCGAAAGGTTTAGCGACAAGCTATCCTTAACTTTTGAGGAGGCGATCAAAGTGGCGGTGGACTACATGAAGACCAAGGGCCACATACCTGCTGAGCTGTCCGTCCCCCCCGAAGATCTAGCTGCCATGATGGGCTCCATCCCCGACTCTCTTTTTAATTTCGATGACTGTGAATGAGGGTTTGTGAGGTTTCTTTCAAGTATCTGCAATTTTCTGTATGCCTGCCACTCGGGGCAAATATTATAAATTTTGTCTGTCCTCCGTTCGGCGTGAATGAATGTTTTCTTTTGTTATTTGTTTGTTCGACCAGCGTCCAATCCCTAACTTTCGTCTCGGTTATAGTTTTCTCGCGTCAAGTACATTTTATAAAGGAGTCGCTCGGTCATACGATGTCTTCATTCTCGCCTTTACGGCAGGCCCGATCGCGGGTCGGCCGTTACAACCGAGGACGACGCAGAGAGTTACCCGTCCGGCGGCCTTATAGGCTCCGGTTGCTCGCCTTTTAACGTTGATTTTTATCGTCGGGACTCGACAGTTTTCCGATCAGAAGGTTTATAGATGCCGATTTGAAAGATAATCTCCATGTTATATAATCTATTTAACACTGATTTTGTTGGTGCCGAGAGTGCTAATTCCATAGAATTTGGTGCCGAAAGTGCTAATTCCATAGAATTCATTGGTGCTGGGAGTACCAATTCTGTAGAACCAAAAGCTCCTTCTCCTCGTTCAGTTAATGATAAAGATTCAACTTCCTCTACTGAAGGAGTAATAATTCTTTCCAGAATAAACTGGGCAATACTTTCCCCTGCTTGTAATGAGATTATATTATTAGAATTATTAAGAACTAATAATTTAATCTCACCTCTATAATCCGCATCAATAACTCCAGCTCCAATATCAATTCCTTGCTTTACAGCTGCTCCAGATCTAGATACCAACCTTGCATGGTGGTGCGTAGAGCGGAGGCACCCTGTGCCTTGGTGGTGCACAGAGCGGAGGCACCATAAAAAATGTCATCCTGAACGGCCCCTTTGAACCAAATGCCTGGCACCGGGGGCTGCCCCCGTGCCGCTCTATAGGTGCATGAGCCCGTCGGCTTGTCCCTCGGCATGGTTGGTGCTTGGCAAAAAATGTCAACCTGAACGGCCCCTTTGAACCAAATGCCTGGCACCGGGGGCTGCCCCCGTGCCGCTCTATAGGTGCATGCGCCCGTCGGCTTGCCCCTCGGCATGGTTGGCCGACGTCTTCCGCTTGGAGAGTTTATAGACGCCGGCTCGTCTCTCGATTTTTAGCGTCGGAGCTCAACGGTCTTCCACTCGGAGAGTTTATAGACGCCGGCTCGTCTCTCGATTTTTAACGTCGGAGCTCAACGATCTTCCGCTCGGAGAGTTTATAGACGTCGGCTCGTCTCTCGATTTTTAACGTCGAGCTCGACGGTCTTCCGCTCGGAGAGTTTATAGACGCCGGCTCGTCTCTCGATTTTTAACGTCGGAGCTCGACGGTCTTCCACTCAGAGAGTTTATAGACGCCGGCTCGTCTCTCGATTTTTAACGTCGGAGCTCGACGGTCTTCCGCTCGGAGAGTTTATAGACGCCGGCTTGTCTCTCGATTTTTAACGTCGGAGTTCGATGGTCTTCCGCTCAGAGAGTTTATAGACGTCGGCTCGTCTCTCGATTTTTAACGTCGGAGCTCGACGGTCTTCCGCTCGGAGAGTTTATAGACGTCGGCTCGTCTCTCGATTTTTAACGTCGGAGCTCGACGGTCTTCCACTCGGAGAGTTTATAGACGCCGGCTTGTCTCTCGATTTTTAACATCGGAGCTCGACGGTCTTCCGCTCGGAGAGTTTATAGACGCCGGCTCGTCTCTCGATTTTTAACGTCGGAGCTCGACTGCCTTTAAGGCTAACTTTAACACTGCTGTTCGGCGAAGCCATTTGCCATAATCATTTTTGCGTCCTGCATTACAAGTACATGGGCGACCACAGTATATGTGAAATTACATTAGCGCACCTCTCATCCAGCTCGGTACGGCTGGAGATGATTTGCGCTCCACGGTCGATCCAGCTGCCTCCCGTCTTCATCCTCCAAATAATAAACACCCGAGCGAAGCTTTTCGATGACCTTGAAGGGGCCCGCCCAGGGAGCTTCCAGCTTGCCGACGTCGCCGACCGGCTTTACTTTCTTCCAGACAAGGTCGCCAACTTGGAATGTTCTGGGGAATACGCGTCGGTTGTAGTTTTGCTTCATCCGTTGCCGGTACGCCATCAGCCGGATGGATGCTTTGGCTCGCTCTTCGTCCACCAAATCCAGCTCCATGTTTCTCTGTTCGGCGTTATCATCGTCATAATTCTGGATCCGAGTGGACTCGACGCCGACTTCAACAGGAATAACTGCTTCATTATTTGTAGCTCGGTAATCCAGCCGGACGGACAAGTGCATCTTTTCTCCTTGGGGGGAGAGTAGCAGTACTCCAACCCCGCTTCCGAGCCGAGTAGATGATCCGTCCACAAATATCTTCCACATGGCTTCGGGCTCAGGCTTTTGTACTTCGGTGATAAAATCTGCCAAGGACTGAGCTTTTATCGCCGAACGGGGTTGGTACTGAATGTCAAATTCACTCAACTCTGTGGTCCATTTGATGAGCCACCCGGACGCTTCGGGATTCAACAGTACTCTCCCCAATGGGCTGTTCGTCCGTACGATGATAGTATGAGCCAAGAAATAGGGGCGGAGTCGTCGAGCGGCGAGGACCAGAGTGAAAGCCAGCTTCTTGAGCCCAGTGTAGCAAGATTCAGCATCTTTTAAAATATGGCTCACAAAATATACAGGTTCTTCTCCGCTCGCCCTTATCAGTGCTGAGCCGACTGCTTGCTCATTTGAAGACAAATAAATACAAAGTGGTTCGCCTACTGCTGGCTTGGCGAGCACGGGTAGAGAGTTCAAGTACGTCTTCAGATCTTCGAACGCCCGATCACATTCTTCGTCCCAGTGAAACTTCGTGGCTTTGCGCAAGATTTTGAAAAAAGGTAGGCTCCGATCGGCGGTCTTTGAGATGAATCTGGACAGTGCTGTTATCTGACCTGTCAAGCGCTGCACTTCCCTTAGATTTCTTGGAGGCGGCATATCTTGTAGAGCTTTCACTTTGCTGGGATTTGCTTCTATACCCCGCTCGGTCACTATGTAACCCAGGAAACACCCGCCTTTGGCTCCGAACAGGCATTTCTGAGGGTTTAGTTTAACCCCATACTTCCTCAGTGTTCGGAAAGTCTCCTCCATATCTTTGAAGAGGTCGGCCGCTCGAGCAGACTTGATAAGAATGTCATCCACATATACCTCCAGATTTCGCCCGATCTGCTCTTTGAACACTTTGTTCATCAAGCGCTGATAAGTAGCTTCCGCATTCTTCAGTCCGAACGGCATTACATTATAACAGTAGGTGCCGTCGGCTGTAACGAAGCTGACTTTTTCTTGATCTTCCCGGGCGAGCGGCACTTGATGATATCCCTGATAAGCGTCGAGCATGCATATCAGCTCGCAGCCGGCCGTAGAGTCCACCAGTTGATCAATTCGGGGCAGAGGATAAAAATCTTTTGGGCATGCTTTGTTAAGATCCCGGAAATCTATACAAACTCTCTACTTGTTGCCCGGCTTGAAGACTAATACCACGTTTGCCAGCCAGCTTGGAAACTGGACCTCGCGTATATGACCGGCCTCCAGGAGTTTCTCCACCTCCGCTCGGATGATGGCATTCTGTTTGGCGCTGAAATCCCTTTTTCTCTGCTTCACCGGCCGAGCGTCCGGTCGGACATGTAGCTCGTGCTGCGCTATGCTCGGCGAAATTTCGGGCAGCTCGTGCGTCGACCAGACGAAGACATCACAATTTTTCTGGAGGCATTTGATTATCTCCTCTTTCTGGTCTGTCTCTAGATCGGCCGCAATGAACGTGGTGGCCTCCGGCCGGGTCGGGTGAATCTGCACTTTCTCTTTTTCTTCATAAACCAAAGAGGGAGGCTTTTCAGTGATAGCGTTCACCTCGATCCGGGGCGTCTTCCGAGTGGAACTGGATTCGGCTCGGACCATCTCGACGTAACACCGCCGAGCTGCTAATTGGTCTCCTCGTACTTCTCCCACTTTGTCCTCGACGGAGAACTTGATCTTCTGGTGGAAGGTGGATACGGCCGCTCGGAACTCGCTGAGCGCCAGTCGTCCCAAAATGACGTTGTATGACGAGGGAGAGTCGACTACCACGAAGTTTGCTGTCCGCGTCCTCCTGAGCGGCTCCTCTCCCAGTGAGATAGCCAGTTGGATCTGTCAGACCGGCAGAACTTCGTTGCCCGTGAACCCGTAGAGGGGGGTCGTCATGGGCAGCAGCTCGGCCCGATCGATTTGTAGTTGGTCGAAGGCCTTTTTGAATAGGATATTGATCGAGCTCCCTGTGTCAATAAAAACGCGGTGAATAGTGTAATTGGCTATTACCGCTTTAATGAGGAGAGCATCGTCATGTGGCACTTCGACCCCTTCTAAGTCCCTAGGCCCGAAGCTGATCTCGGGTCCGCTCGCCCTCTCTTGGCTGCAGCCGACTGCATGGATCTGGAGTTGCCGGACGCTCGCCTTTCTTGCTTGGTTGGAGTCTCCTCCGGTCAGCCCACCAGCTATGATGTTGATTTCATCTCGGGAAGTGTTGTTTCTATTTTCTTCTTCCCGAGCGGACGGTCTGGGCCGCTCCTTGGACACCCGAGGATTATTTTCACGCCTCGGAGTGTGGTGCCTTTTCGGAGTTTGTCCCTGCCACCTGTCGGGTATCGTCCGATCAGCTTCCCGAGGTCTTTGTCTCCTGTCGGATGATGGTGATCGTCGGCCGCCACTTCGAGGAACAGGATGAGTGATCAAGGGGAGACTTCGACAATCTCTGGTGTTGTGCGTGTCCGTTCGGTGAAAGGAACAGAACATGGGAGTCCATTTTTTCTTCGGCTTGGGCCGCTCGGTTGCTACCTCTTGTACATGGGACCTACCATGGGGGGAGCGGATTGCTTCAGCTCTTGGTCCTCTGGGTGGCTGATGAGCAGTGTGTGGCTTCCGCTCGGCCTGGGGAGCCAGTTCGACGGGTGTTTCCTTTCTTCGGGCCGCTTGAGCTTCTTCCACGTTGATGTACTCGTTGGCCCGGTGCAACATATGATCGTAGTCTCGAGGCGGCTTCCGGATGAGCGAGCGGAAGAAATCCCCGTCCACGAGACCTTGTGTAAATGCGTTCATCATTGTCTCAGAGGTGGCTGTTGGAATGTCCATGGCCACCTAGTTGAAGCATTGGATATAAGCCCTGAGCGGCTCCCTGGACTCTTGTTTGATGGCGAAGAGGCTCACGCTAGTCTTCTGGTAGCGCCGGCTGCTCGCAAAGTGGTGGAGGAAAGCCGTGCGGAAGTCTTTAAAGCTTGTGATGGATCCGTCCGGCAGCCTCCGAAACCACCGTTGAGTCGATCCAGATAGGGTGGTTAGGAAAACTCGACACTTCACCCCATCTGTATATTGGTGGAGGGTAGCCGTGTTGTCAAATTTTCCCAAGTGATCATCTGGGTCGGTGGTTCCATTGTATTCACCGATCGCCGGGGGCACATAGTGCTTTGGTAGAGAGTCCCTCAAGATGGCCTCTGAGAATTGACGATTGACCCGCTCGGGCGAGGTGTCCGCTCGGGGGGTTTTGCCTTTTCTGTTGTCCCGCATTGGTACTTCATCTGATGAAGAGCCTCTATCCCGATTAGCTGCTGCGGCTTTAGGAGGAGTGCGGAAGAGGGCTCGATGAAATGGAACTGTGACTTGTGGCGCTTCCACTCGGCCACCTGATGCTGATGTAGCTTGCTGCTCCATCCGCTCGGCTTGCGATTTTTGTTTTTGTTCCACAAGCTTAGCTGCTCTTATCTCAACCAGAGCATCGAGCTCTTCTGTGGAGAGCATTACTGAGTGTTGTCGTCCAGCTTCATCCATTGATTCCGATCGGCTACAGGAGCGTTCCCACAGACGGCGCCAAATTGATCCTGTCCGGAAGCTGAATCAACGGACGCTGGGTACGTGGCGCTCTCCGGTTGCTGACGTGGATCTTCGACTGCTGGTGTGAACTTCCGGCGATCCTGCAAAGAAGTCGGGCCGGGAAAGGGTTCCCGGCGACGACCCTCCGACACTCAAGTCAGAAAACAAATAGCAAGAAGGTGGCTCCAGAGATTTCAGATTTCATACCTCCGGTGAAGTTTAATAGCTTGTATATATAGAGCCACGGGAGCTTGGTGCACATAATCCGAAGTGTACACGTGTCATACCCCATACCACACCATGGGCTTGTCAGATGAGCATGTTTGACTCCATGCCGCTACAGTCTGAGCGTCTTTTCGATGGGACAGCAGAACCTTCTCTCGCCCCATACTAAGTATGGTATGATCCTTGGACATGCCTGTTGTCAGCAACAGGGGTTACTGAAATGACGTTCACACTGTCCTCTACCTTTTGACTTCCCCTTCTCGGATCGCCCCTCAAGCCGTTCGGCCAGAGCATGCGTCTCTGATCCGGTGTAGGTGGTCGTCCATCCAAGAAGGTTCGGGGTCGCCCGTCCGCTCGGCTCGCATCGCCTGAGACCTTGGCCGAGCAGCCAAACGGCTCGGCCTTCACTCGTCTTGAACCGTGGCCGGGCGGGTTATCCGCTCGGCCACATGACCTTCCCGCTCGGCCATACGGGCTACCAGTCAGATGGTCGTCCCTTCGAGTGGAGGTCATGACCTGGTGATCGTCATGTCCCTCCCGCTCTTCGAATCCATGGGCCTGACCCCCCTTTGACCGCCGACCCCCACATGTCGTCGAATTTTCTCTCATGAGGGCCCCCCGATCTTACCACAGGATAAGTATGTATTGTTTATATGCACATGGTATGATCCAACTCCAAGAAAAGGTACCAAAATACATCATTTATCTAAATTTAGTTGAGGTTAACGCGAACAAAAGATTCAACAAGTTTGATCCTTTCATCTTTGCGGTACAAGCTGGTCAGGTATTCTATCTTGAGTACCCGACAAAAAGAAGAAGACCTAGTGAATGGTTAACAATGTGTCAGATAAAGCCTCGGTTAACCATAGAAATGTCGAACATCATACTTGCCTAAGACCATGATGCATATCAAAATGAAGAAGTCGAGATATATTCAGTTAATTTAGAAATACAATCCGCATCACAATTACTTGTAGATGTTAATGTCATTTATGAGGAAATAGATGATGAAGAGATGTTAGGAGTAAGGAAGTTGATGTATCAATGGAGTCTAGCTATGATAACTTACAAAATATTAATTTAGTTGATTCAAAATGACATCAGGTGATTAAAAATTATTAACAATATCATGGAATAATGTATGAATTTTTTTATTATTTTTCCATTTCCCTAGTTAGAAGATAATATTATATCAAATGTATATATGTTATACTGTGATTTTCCATATATAGTCATGCATCCAATACAGAGACCACGTGGTAACTAGATTATTTTGCTAGTTGTTGATGACTGGTAAGTAATTATATATTTATAGTAATTATGTCAGTACTTTAACTTCTTTTTAATTATCACACATATCTAATACATGATATTTTTGCATGTAGTTTTGTTTCAAATGGTCACTAGGTAGCATTGTATATATCAAAAAAGTTTAAAAACGATTGCCCCTATTGGTACTACATAGCGGCTCGTAAACCATGACATGGAAAAATTTTATTATGGTAAATTTTTGGTAAGTATTTTAAATATAAAATATGATATTAATTGTCAAAATATATTATTACAGAAGAGATATATTTAGGAGGAGGGTCAGGAGAAAATGTTTTAAAAAATTTGAAATGTCTACTACTCTAACTATATAGGGACATGTTGTAGAAGTGGAGACAAAGGAGCACCAGGTCATTCGAGGTCCTTGATGCAGTTTAGCAGTCTTAGAGAGTCATTTGGGCTGCCCTGCATTAGCAGGACAATTCAGTGATTGCACGCAGTAATCACAATTCAAAGCCTACTAGACTGAGTACCGAATCCATAAAGCATACTATTGGATCCTGTTCGATTGTGGAGCATGCCTCTGACTTGGTATGTTTAAAATTAAGTTATATAAATATTTTTTACATATTTTTTGCTATTAGTTTTAATATATTTACATTTTTCGTACACAGGCTGCTAAATTATAGAGACCTCCCACTTGTTAGGAAATTGATCCCGTCGAGAAGTTGAGAAGACGGACCTGCCGGTGTGTCGTGTCTGAAAGGTTAACCGCATCCCCATGATCCGGTGGCGAGCTGTCTTCGGTGTTGACCAAGTCATCCAGAGCCCTTGGTCAACAGTACCTGTAGCCAGCGACCAGGTTGCCCCGGTCTCTGGTACCCCAGTGCTCGAGGCGGGTCCCACGGATATATAAGTAGCCGCATAAAATAGAGCAATAAAATAAGTGACGAGTATGAGAACGTACCCTGGCCCTGGGGGGCGCCCTCGGATAGGTGGGTGAGCTGATCGGGATACTGACCGAGTCGTCGCGGCCCTGAATAGTAGATAAATGTCCACCAGGTGAGTAGCTGGCTCTAGTGGCTCGGAGCCGGACGTGATATGGATCCGTAGGACGACGCACTGTCCGACTACAACCTCGGCTCGCAGGCCAGAATGCAACAGCGGCACGAAGGTCGAACACTCCATCGGCTCGCAGGCCGGGATACAAGAGCGGCACGAAGGCCGAACACACTCTCGGCTCGCAGGCCGGAATATAGGCATAGTACGATACCTGAGCCCTCGGACGGCAACTGCTCGGAGGGTGACGACGGTTGCCAGGAGGTGCCGGCAGCTGCAGAAGTGGCTGCTAGAGGTGACGGCGCTGGACTCCGAAGGCGCTGGCCACTAGAGGCGGTTGTGTCCGTGGCGGCCAGAGGTGGCGACGTTGGCTGCCGGAGGCGACTGTGGCCATGGCTGTAGTGGGAGATGCCGGTGACGGCAGCAGTGGGAGATGCCGGCGGTGGCAGTCCCTGGAGGAGGCGCGCGACTGACGGGAGGTGCTAGCGGCCACCAAAAGCAGTGGCATCGGCCACTGGAGGTGGTGTCCGTTGGAGACGGAGGCGACCTTCTCCGACAGCGTCTGAGTCGGCGAGGAGAGGAGGTAGCAGAGAGGGAGAGCAGGGGAGTTGTGCGGCAGCGACGTGTACGACTAGCGGTGTCGCTGGCCTCTCCTTGCGGCGACTCAGAACCTCCTTTTGGCGTGGCGGCGGCTAGCGCGAGAGGTAGAAGCGACGGCAACCGGCATGAGTGAGAGAGGCGACGGCGTCGGCGCCGAACGAGAGGGGAGGAGGCGTCCTTGAAGAGACCGTCGTCGGTCATGTTGCTGGCGATCTCCAGCGAAGAGCGTGAGAAGGAGAGAACCCTTCCTTAGCGGCGGAAAGAAGCCCGAACCGCCTCCTCTCTGGCGCTGCGAACAATGCTTTCTATAAGCACCAACAACCCTAATTGGTCTCAAATGTCCAAAATGCCCTCCCCTTTCCTCCAAATCCCTCCTTTGCCCCTTAATCACATCCGCATCACAAGTCTCCCCTTCAAGTCTAGTCGAAGGAGGCGGAAGTCTGACTGACTGGATAGTCTATCGCAAAGGGCTGAACAGCTCTCGATATCAAAGTCAAATCGCTGAACTCATCGTATAATGGGACGCGAGCGATTGCTGTCATAATGGTGTCACACGGGAGAGGGTGGCGATGCTGAGCCAACTATGAAAAAATAGTACCGAGTCAGGTAACCGGCCAAGCACCGAGCGAGCGGCAAAGCATCAAGCGAGCGGCGAGTAACATGATAGTTGATCAAGCGACACGTGGGACGAGTAGACCGAGCGGACGAGCGATGCCGAGCGCGTGATCACGGAGACGCCGAGCGTGTGACCGCGAAGATGGCAACCGGGCAATCGGAAGGACGAACCCCAAAAAATGTTGGCCGGATGGCTGTGAAGTGTGATCAAGAAATGTCGGACATGATGACCATAAAATGCCGACCTGACGACCGAGCAGGCGATGCCGCACTGGTGACTGAGAATATATCGACCAGTCGACCACAAGATGCTGACCAGACCATCGAGAGAATGTCGAGCGTTCGATCGAGTAGTCTAAGTGTATGGTCGAACGGGCGGCTGGGCGATATCGGTCGGACGACTACGAGAGTGCTAAACGAGCAGCTAGGAGAATGCCAACAGGACGATCGTAAAATGCCGATCGGATTGTCGTAAAATGCGACCGGGCGACCAAAGTGTCGACCGCGAGATGAAAAATAAGGTCGAGCGACTGCTAAGGAAACTATCGGGCGAACGCTGAGTGAGCGCCTGGAAAAATACTGAGCGAGAGGCGAAGCAGCGCTGGGCAGGAGTAGAGCCCGAAAACCGAGCGGAAACATAGCCCGTGAAATCGAGTGCGTAGAGATGAAAGTTGTGAGCCGAACGAGTGCATCACACGTGAACTGAACTGGAGTGTAGCCCGTGAGTCGAAGGTGCATGGGTGCGAAAGTCGTGAAGAGAGCGGACGCATCGTACGCGAAATCTAATGCGCACAGAAACGAAAGTCGTGAGCCGATCGGGCGTAGAGCCTATGAGCCATTCTGGTTCGAAACCAGTGGAGATACTCTTGTCCTTGACCCTCGGAGATAGCTCGACCCCGAACGAGGGAGATAGATGCCCGTGAAAACTGCTCGACCCCGAACGGGGGAGATAAAATATCCGAAGCTGGCCCGAGACCAGTGACGATCACTTGACCCCGAACGGGGGAGATAAAATACCCGACGCTGGCCCGAGACCAGTGACGATCACTCGACCCCGAGCGGGGGAGATGTAACATCTGATGCTCTGATAAGCTGGTCGCCGATGATGCGAGGGTTTAAGGTCGCCGCTTGACCACCGATGATGCAAGGGTTTAAGGTTGTCGCTCGACCGCCGATGACGCAAGAGTTTAACGTCGCCGCTCGACCGCCGATGACGCGAGGGTTTAACGTCGCCGCTAGACCACCGATGACGCGAGGGTTTAAGGTCGCCACTCGACCGCCGATGACGCGAGGGTTAAAGGTCGCCACTCGACCGCTGATGACGCGAGGGTTTAAGGTTGCCGCTCGACCGCCGATGACGCGAGTGTTTAAGGTCGCCGCTCGACCGTCTTCTAGCATAACTCAAACCCGACCGATCAGCGCGGTGTCTTCAGCCTCGAGCTTGTGGCTTGGATAATATACGCCCGGCCGATCGGCACGGGGTCTTCGGCCTCGAGCCCGTGGCTCGGATAACATACGCCCGGCCGATCGGCACGGGGTCTTCGGCCTCGAGCCCGTGGCTCGGATAACATACGCCCGGCCAATCGACACGAGGTCTTCGGCCTCAAGCCCGTGGCTCGGATAATATACGCCCGGCCGATCGGCACAAGGTCTTTGACTTCGAGCCCATGGCTCGGATAATATACGCCCGGCCGATCGGCACGGGGTCTTCGATATCGAGCCTTTGGCTCAGATATAATGCGCACCTGGCCGATCGGCACGGGGTCTTCGACATCGAGCCTTTGGCTCGGATATAATATGCACCCGGTCGATCGGCTCGGGGGTCTTCGATCGAGGAACTTTGGCAAAGCAAATAACTGAGAGAGAATATAACAGAAACACTGACCGAGGTCATGAGAATGGCAGAATTTTCCGCCATTGTCCATCTCCACGTTCCAGATCAGGTGCGTTCCCACAGACGGCGGTAATTTGATCCTGTCGAGAAGCTAAGAAGACGAACCTGCCGATGTGTCGTGTCTGGAAGGTTGATCGCATCCTCATGACCCGGTGGCGAGCTGTCTTCGGTGTTGACCAAGTCATCCGAAGCCCCCTGGTCAACAGTACCTGTAGTCAGAGACCAAGTTACCCCCGTCTCTGGTACCCCGATGCTCTAGGCGGGTCCCACGGATATATAAGTAGCCACATAAAATAGAGCAATAAAATAAGTGACGAGTATGAGAATGTATCCTGGCTCTGGGGGGCGCCCTCGGATAGGTGGGTGAGCTGATCGGGATACTGACCGAGTCGTCGTAGCCCTGAATAGTAGATAAATATCCACCAGGTGAGTAGCTGGCTCCGGTGGCTCGGAGCCGGACGTGATATGGATCCGTAGGACGACGCACTGTCCAACTACAACCTCGGCTCGCAGGCTGGAATTCAACAGCGGCATGAAGGCTGAACACTCCATCGGCTCGCAGGCCAGGATACAAGAGCGGCACAAAGGCCGAACACACTCTCGGCTCGCAGGCCGGAATATAGGCATAGTACGATACCTGAGCCCTCGGACGGCGGTTGCTCGGAGGGTGATGGCGGCTGCCAGGAGGTGCTGGCAGCTGCAGAAGTGGCTGCTAGAGGTGACGGCGCTGGACTCCGGAGGCGCTGGCCACTAGAGGCAGCTGTGTCCGTGGCGGCCAGAGGTGGCGACGTTGGCTGCGCGAGGCGGCTGTGGCCATGGCTGCAGTGGGAGATGCCAGTGACAGCAGCAGTGGGAGATGCTAGTGATGGCAGCAGTGGGAGATGCCGGTGGTGGCAGTACCTGGAGGAGGCGCGCGACCGACGAGAGGTGCTGGCGGCCACCGGAAGCACTGGCATCAGCCACCAGAGGTGGTGTCCATTGGAGACGGAGGCGACCTTCTCCGACAGCGTCTGAGTCGGCGAGGAGAGGAGGTAGCAGAGAGGGAGAGCAGGGGAGTTGTGCGGCAGCGACGTGTGTGACTAGCGGTGTCGCTGGCCTCTCCTTGCGGCGGCTGAGAACCTCCTTGTGGCGTGGCGACGGTTAGCGCGAGAGGTAGAAGCGACGACAACCGGCATGAGGGAGAGAGGCGACGACACCGGCGCCGAAGGAGAGGGGAGGAGGCGTCCTTGAAGAGACCGTCGTCGACCATGCTGCTGACGATCTCCGACGAAGAGCGTGAGATGGAGAGAACCCTTCCTTGGCGGCGGAAAGAAGCCCGAACAGCCTCCTCTCTAGCGCTGCGAACAGTGCTTTGTATAAGCACCAGCAACCCTAATTGGTCTCAAATATCCAAAATGCCCTCTCCTTTCCTCCAAATCCCTCCTCTGCCCCTTAATCACATCCGCATCAGATATATTTAATAAAACTCATAAGAAGAAAGATGGGTCATTTGTCGATCAACGTTTCTCAGTAATCAATATAAGAATATTAAATTTTGTAAATATATTTGTAGATTTTATGTGGATGTTAATAAATCATTATTT
Organism: Zingiber officinale; assembly: GCF_018446385.1. Taxonomy (NCBI): domain Eukaryota; kingdom Viridiplantae; phylum Streptophyta; class Magnoliopsida; order Zingiberales; family Zingiberaceae; genus Zingiber; species Zingiber officinale. The sequence continues at coordinate 2,219,310 of NC_055999.1, forward strand.
TGACATAAGAAGCAATGCCCACTAGAGTTGCTGAGGCATCTCAGCATGAGGTAGAGGGAGAGGGGTCACAACTTCTTTCCACTGATGCAGTTAATGGCATTTATTATGATATAGTCGGTGTAAGAAAGAACACATCCCTCTATGGGCTTGACTCTCAGGCCAAAGTTATATATGAGCGGATGAGGGTACAAGTTCAATATGGACGACAAAAGGGGGTGAATTGTTATGAAAAAAACAAATATACCCTTTCTGAAACTTTCAACTTTAGATTAGAAAAACACTTTAATAAACCAAACTGAAATGTATAAAATAAGTACGAGACACAAATAATTTACTTGATTAGTAACCGGAGAGGTTGTTAATCCAAGGCAATGAAGCTCAGCTAATCAACTCCTTCGACACAAGTCAGAGGCGGAGAAGCCTCGTACAAAATGTTGAGCGCACATGCTTTGAAGAACAGAGTGAAATAACTCGAAATATAGAAAGTGTTGTTGAGATGAAGAGCATTAGGGCTCCTTTTATAGGGTCACTGGTCGAACTGACCATTTGCCGACATGGTGCTGTCTGGGCGCCCGAACCCTCTCCAGGCGCCCCCAGCGCGGCAAACTCTATCTCCATGCAATGGATATGTAACGGCGAAGTGATAAGAATTTATCCTCTCCCGAGCACCCGGACCCTCTCCGGACGCTTGGACCCTACTAACGTGGACCCAAATTCGATCAACTGCGTCGAGGTGCCCTTTCAGCACCAAATTGGTCCGGGCGCCCGGATAAGTGTCAACTTTAGATTTAACTCTTTGTCAAGTCTTTTACTCTGGTCGCTTGGGTGATATTACGACCTTTCAAAGTTGAGCTCACCCGAACTCAACTTCGGCCTTCTCCTCGAGCAGGCTTCCGCTCTCGCTTCTCGTCTCTTGGAAGCGTCGCGTGCGTCCCTCTCATTCCACCGACGTACTCTTCGATAGCTTCTTGTTCCTCAGATGCACCGAGCCCATCAACTCAATTCTCGTGCCATCTTTCTCGTCCGCCATGTATTCCGCTCGACTTCTTGCGTTCTTAAATCCCTGCACACTCAGACACAAGATATCAAATTACGTAGAGACTAATTTGACTTGGTTATGATCACATCAAAATCTACACGGGGTATTTATGGAGGGCTTTAGGGATAAGGGGTTGCCCTAATTCCTCCTCCTCGTCTAGTGATGTACGAGAATTGAAGAAGAAATATGAGGGCTTGCGAACTCGACTATCGTCATTGGAGGAGACGATGGTCGAGAGAGATGCAGAGATACGGGAGATGCAGGAGCGATAGGCTCAGACTGAGGTAATAGTTTGTCATATGAAAGCATTTGCAGCGATGTTGTCTCTAGATTCACAAATGTATCATTCACATTGTTCAAAAGATCCAAAATCCCGACCATTCTCCTATAGAGTAGATTATTTTGAGGTATGTACTATTTATCTTAACTTTTAATTTCAGTAAAAAATAATGTTATTATTTTTAATAATTATATGCATCTCTAATTGTATTATATATTTCCATGATTATTTTTAAATTTGACATATTTTTATCCTAGTGATAGGTCTGTATTTTTAAAAAATATCCGCTAGATAAGCTACTTATCCGTTTAAGATAAATAGTTATATCTTTTATAGTTTAATATCATATTTTCTATTCATAACTAATTTCAATGAAATTTCATACAGGACCTAGAGATGATTTTATTCATTATTTTGATTATAATGTATTGTATTGAATTACTTTATCTTGTTCCTTATTTTGATTATCATGACAAACATTACCTTATATTAGATTTGGACTTGTGTTTAGATTTATTATGTATCTATTGTTTATTTTAATTCAGCTAGATTGTTGCGTTGTTTGTAATATATTATGCGTTTGTTATGTTATAATTATTGATATGTAATGAGTTTATTGTGAGTTTTATTCTTATGTATTATGAGTTTATTGTAAAAACCATCACTTGAGATAATTAGAGTGATTTAGACGATGGACGTATGACATCTCAGGCGTAATAATCAAGGGTCGATTCTCAGGAACTGACAACTTAGGGTTTACCCCACCATATGTCTAACGTCTGTGTACATGTATGTACCTCCCTCTATATCCATGAAACCGGTACTAGAGGGGTTGTTAATGTAGCGGATCCACATTTAGAGTGATTTAGATTTATATGTAAACATGAAAAATAAGAAAAATAAAAAGGTCATGTGTTATTATAGTATAGTTTAGCGACGGAAATTTTAATTTCTAGCACAATTAGCAATGAATACTTCAAATATCAATCGTCAACAGTGACAAAATATTGAAATATCCTTGGTTAATGGTTGAACATCAATATTTTTTTCGATACTTCCGATTCTATAAGATTAGCGATTAGCGATGGATATTTTAAATATACGTCACTAATTGCGACGAAAATTTAAATTTCCATCACTAATATCTTAATAAAATTTCACTCTCGATGGAAATATAAGTATCTATCATTATATATATAGTGATTGATATATAAACATCCGTCCTTATAGTGTTAAGGATGGATATCTACGCGAGAGTATACATTCTGTTGTTATTCTGTCACAATAGGATGGATATCTACGCGAGAGTATACATTCTGTTGTTATTCTGTCACAATATGCTTTAGTAATATAATAGATTTATTCCGGTAGCTATTTGGTACATTTTTTCGTTGTGCATGGAAAATCATATAACTTGAAATCCATCAACAAGCTTCCAAAGGGAGGATGCATTTTGTTTCTCGAGAAATCAAACCCCCGGCTGCTCCATCTGCAGCTTCTGCGACTTCAACCGCACGTACTCCCCCGCGTACGCTTCCAAATGATCCGCCAAGTTCGTCTTGTCGATGCTCTCGTGGTGGTACGATTTGCACACGAAGTAGACCACCGTCTGCACCGTGAGGGCGAAGAGAATCACAAGGCCCAGCAGCAACAGCAGCAGCACGAGGGACAGAAGCAGGCTGAACCCTGCGCCGTTGGTGCTCCACTTGACCAACAGGAACTGGAAGCCCCACTCCACCAACACAAAGCAGAAGTTGAGCTTCAAGAATATGACGCATGCCAGGAGGAGCTTGCCCTGGATCAGCCGCCGGCTCCGCCGCATCGCTTCCAGCCCGCGAGCGTCCTCCAGCACGGAGAGCACGCTGGCCAGGTGCCAAACGACGCTGATGTAGATGAGGGAGGCGACGTAGAGCGGGATCAGGACGAAAGTGGCGAGGAGGGGGGAAGTGACGGAGCTGTCAATAGCGACGAGGGCGAGGGCGATGGCGAGGGAGTGGAGCGCGAAGAGGATGAGGAAGGCGCAGAGGAAGGTGGACATGAGGCGGAGCCAGACTCGGGGCGCGACGGCGATGACCTTCCGGAAGGTGAGGTCACGGTGGCCGGCGTAGATGGAGGCGACGGAGTAGACGACCGCGGCGGTGGAGAGGAGGGCGAGGACTAGGAGGGCGAGGAGGTAGACGCCCTTGAATAGGAACAAGGAGGCACTGTCGGACGCGAGGCGATTGAGGGCGTAGGACTCGGAGGTGGATCCTGGGGGCGAGTTGTCTAAAACGGCCTCGTCGCGGTCGATGGCGATGAAGAGGCAGCGGGAGATGACACTGTGGGCGAAGAAGAAGAAGGAGATGGAGAGAACGAGGGCGCCGCCGATCTGGGCGAAGAGCCGGCGCCAGCCGGCGAGGATCTTGGCGGCCTCCCGGTAAATGCCGAACATGCCCAGAAACTGGAGCTCCTCCGGCTGGCAATCCATGGCTGCCGCCGCTTCTGCTAATTAATCGATGGGATTAGAGTGGAGATTGGGGATTCGGATTTGCGACGGGAGAGAGATCAAATAAGAATGACGATCGGAACGAGGAGACGGTGGCCAAATGATAGGCTAAATTCTAGCATTGAAATTTACCATTTATAATTCCAGTAACTTCACCGCTAGGAATGAATTATAATTCATGTATCTACATGTATATAATTAATATTTAAATATGATATTATTAAAATGCTTTTGATAATATCTTACAAAATAAATTTTGACGGGTCAAATTTTGATCATATTATCCTTATAATTTTACCTTTAATAACTTTGGCATGCCTTTTTTTTTATAATATAGGTATTCAGCTTATTCATCCAATTATTCACGATCTCATGAAATTTTTTCATTAAATTCTACGTGTCGATATGAGAGCAGATCCTCTGTTCTACTTTTCATTGCTTCCTCTCGATTCTCTCCGTAATTATGACCGGATTACGGTTAGAATTCGGCTATAATTGATTGTGATCCCTCCCTGGGTTCACATTCTCACACAGATTATAATTTCAGTCGAGACAAGCTGTCGGAGGCCGTTTAGGGGCAGCCCCTTGCTCAGCGCCCTGTAGTCCGGCCGCCCGCCTATCGCAAGTAATCTTTGAACGACCTCTAATTATATATCCTGATCTAAACTATAATTTGAATGGGAATTGCGGCCTATAATTGCAAAGGGGATTGGGACTTATGTGGATATGACTTTAGATAATTAAATGGTACATAAAATATAATTTTTTAGAAAACTGGACCAATTAGATATAGAACAAATTAAAATATAATGTAATTGGCCATACATATAATGTAATTGGCCATACATATTTTAAAATAATTTTACAAATTATAAAATTTAAAATAAAATGAGTATACAATGAAAAGTATATACATTGTTATTAAAAAAATGCATCCACTTTATTAAAAAAATTTAATAGAGATATTTAATATTAATGTTGCTAAAATTCCTTCACGCCATCTTAATTATCTGAAATATACTTTAAATATGTATTATTCAGGGCCGACAGCTTTGGTCTCTCTTAATGTTTTTTTTCCTCATCTCGAAAGAATTTATAAAACATTTTTTAAAAATTATTTGAAAATCAACGCTAATTATTTACTCCTCTAAACAGAAATCTACGTTCGCCATACAATGCTGATCAACTAGAGAGACAAAGAAGAAATGAAGATATAGTTTTTTATTTTGCCCAGCCCACTCTCATTTCGAATTGTTTTAATTTATTTGTTATCTTAAATATAAAAAACAAAATTTGAAAATAGATGTAAAGTAAATTTAATATAGTAGAAAATTAAAGAAAATGAAACTTATTTACATTTCTCAAGTTTTATTCGACCATGAAAAACCCAATATAAAGAAACAGCTAATTAATGAGCTTTAAATCGAAGAGTCTTATAGAACTTATTTAAAATGAACGCACTAAAAGTTTGAAATTTCTCAGTTGCCTTGAGAGTCTCTAAGAACTAATCAACTTGCAGCTTAAACTTTGATCTAAACAGACTCAACTACAATCAAACAACTATAATTTTACGAGAGATCAATTCCGGGGCTGCTAGCTAATTAAGTGACGATTACACCATCTCTGGCTTCCCGTTCATCTTCATCGGCGACGTCGTCCCGTTGCATTTGTCGGCGGCGCCGTCACCATCGCCGGGGATGCCTTTCTTGTTCCTATAAATCGCGTACAGTATCAGCTGCATGGCCCCCAGCGCGCTCCCACAGCCATTTGGTACCTGCCCAGAATTAGTAGATTGGATTTAATTAATTACGCTCAAGAAATCTCACAGCTCAATTAACGAAGCGTGATTCTTAGTGAATCTCATACAGCGACGAATGGATCGCGGCCAAGCAAGCCGTAGACGAACCACGATGTGCCGCACAAGAACACAAACAAGGAGAGAAGGAAAGGCATGTACTCCACGCTCTTGGTTTTGATCACCAACCTCTGCAGTATCCGATTTGTTATTAATTGGATGTTCCGATCGATCGAGTCTATATATCCTAATTAATTAATTACGTCTCACCATGATGGACAGAGGCGACGCGTACATGCAGATGGAGAAGATGGCGGCGGCGAAGCCGCAGAAGACCTTCCGGCTCTGGCCGTGGAGGGCGAGGAGGGAGACGAGGGCGACCGAGGCGAAAATGGAGAGGACGAGGGCCAAGATGCCCAACATTTTGGCCTTCCCTTTATTGGGCGCAAACACCAGGAAAATCACCACGTAGATCGCTTCCACGGCCGCGCCGGCGCCGTTCACCGTCGACACCAGGATGTTGTTCGGCGACACGAACGGCAACCCGTACCTTAATTCCAGTTTCATTAATTCACAAACATTTGTACATACGCGACGCGAATTCAATCACAGAAATTAAGTTGACATATATATACCAAGCGGAGAGGAGGCAATTGAGAAGGGTCATGGTGTAAGGAACACCAGAGAAATCCTCGGTCGATCTTTTCTTGATGATCCTCCGAAAAGTGACACTAGAAGTCGAAATCAATAAGGAAAACAACATAATCATGTTATATAAAACAAAGAAGGAGAAGAAGAAAAAAAAACAGGGGAGAAATTAAGAGAGGGAGGAAGGAAGAAAGGAGTAATTACACCGGGGCCAAGAACAGGAAGAGGGCAGTCATGTTACCTGATCAATTAACATGCAAGAATTAAACAAGGAACAGATAGAGATCAAGAGAAGAAAGAAGAATCCGCGCGAGTTAACCCACCGAAGATGCCGAACAAGAAATGCAACACCTCCATGTTTAGCACCTGTTACAGAGAAAGTGAAGGCAGTGGGTAGCTTTTGGAGTGAGATGAAGATGAAAGATGCTTGCATTTATAGGAAGAGAACGGCATGGATTTCGTTCTTATCCGTTGCCATCCATGCATTTTGATCGTTCCTCCTCCCTCCATATATATTTCAACTGGATCGATCCGTAGTCTCCAAGTAAATATTAATTAATATCTTCTCCGATCCTTAAAAAGATTTAGAAATCAAGTTAAGGCTGAGGTTTTAAAGTTTGAAGGTTGCAGGTTTGCGCGATATGCGTGTGCGAGCTAGGGATATCGAAGCAGCAACTGCGAAGGCGGTGGGGGAATTGAATCCGGTGTGCCTGATGCATGATGCAACCGCCGAGGGGATCGCGGTAAACGACAACGAGCTGCAGATTAATTCATATTGCTGGCTGCATTGGCATGGGAAATTTATTTATTTATTTACTAATTCAATCAAATAAATGTAATATTCATCAGAGTTCGATGGGGACATTTCTCGAAAGTCAATACCCTTTCCAAAGAGGACTGCTCGATTAATTGAATGATTGAAGTAGGAATCAATATTAATTGTGTCACGGCGGCGAATCGATTGAGTGATTGAATTGCACGCAGGCAAAATACGTGGCTCATTAATTATCGACTGCCAGCGGGAATTCAAATTGGACAGTGCATGAAATCGCTGGTATATAAATTTATTAAAATTATTTATTTATAATTTTTATAATAATTTAGTGTTTTACTTTCTTAGGTTTTTTTATATAAAAACTTGTACAATTATTTTTTTTTTTTATAGATTTTAGATTCATCAAATCAAATCAAGACGGCTATTTGTTATCTTGACATCAATTTCTGTATGGCCTTCATCTTTATATTTTTTGATTTGATTAAAAAATTATTAATTTGATTCACAGTTTTCGTGGATTGAAAAAAAAAAAAAAATGGCACAATCTTACCATTTTGATTGGATCATCCTTATAGTATTGATTTGTTATTTTTTCGATTAAATCGTTCTTCTTCTAATTTTTATTTATGGTATACCTGTCTAGATCATATTTTAGCGTCTCGTTTACAATTACTAGTTTCGTCTGGAATATTAAGAACTTTAAAAAATCGTGATTTTTTTTATTGTAGTGATTGTAAATTGACAAAATTTTCTATGTTACCTTTCAATAAAAGTCTATTTTTTTCTCCTAATCGTTTTGATCTTATTTATTCTGATGTGTGAGGGTCTTCTCCTGTGACAAAAAGGGGATCAAGATATTATATTTCTTTTATTGATGATTACACTTGTTATACTTGGATTTATCTTATGAAACACAGATATGATTATCTTATCATCTTCAATGACTTTAAAGCTCTTGTCAAAACTCAAAATTCAACGGTTATCAAGTATTTTCGTTGTGATTTGGAGGGCGAGTATACTTATAATATTTTTTTCATACTTGTATCAAAATGTACTATACATCAAATCTCATGTCGAGAAACACCTGAACAGAATAGGGTTGTACAGAGAAAGTATAGACATCTTGTTGAGATAACCCGTTCATTCTTATTATTTGCATATATTCCTAATATTTTTTGGGAAGAAGTAATTCTTACTGCTACTCATGTAATTAATAGGATTCTAACAATTTTCACAATTCAAGTTTGTCTCTTTTTCAAAAACTATATGGTTATGCTCCTGATTATTTCTCTTTATGTGTTTTTGGTTGTACCTATTTTATTCTCCAACTACACGTTGAGCATGATAAGTTGTCATCTAAGTTTGCTTTGTGTGTCTTCCTTGATTATGGTGTCGGTCAAAAGGGATATTGTTGTTTTGATCTAGTTAGTAAAAAATTATGTCTCTTGTCATGTTATGTGTCTTGAGCATATTCCTTTCTTCTCCATACCTCTTCCACCACATGACATGACTAATGCATATCTTATTGCATTGATCCCTTCAGTATCGACACCGACGAAGCCTCCCCGATGACTACTCTTTCACATGACGGCTTCACCGAATCTAGTATTCTCGAGACATCTTCTCTACCTCCACCTCCTGCAACTGTTCTATCACCTCATGAGATTGTGGACAATGGTATTCGTCGGTCTACACGTCCTCATAAGTCTACTAAACTACTAATTTTGTTTATTTTTATTATTCTACTTCCTTTGCTTCTTTTGTTGCTTCTGTTCATCATCTTTTATGAGCCTTTGTCCTATAGAGAAATTGTTGGTAACCTTCTTTGGTAAAATGCTATGGACGAGGAATTAACTGCTCTGCATCATACCCATATTTGGGATTTGGTACCTCTACCACCAGGGAAACACGTCATTGGTTCTCGTTGGGTCTATAAGATCAAAACTAAATCTTATGGTTTTGTCGAATGGTACAAAGCTCGTCTTATTGCTAAAGTTTACTTTTAGGAGTATGACATGGATTATGAGGAAATTTTTGACCCTGTTGCTAAAATGACCACTGTCGTATGTTAATTGATGTTCCCTCTATTTGTTAATGGAAAATATCTTAGATGGATGTCAATAATATTTTCTTGAATGGTGATCTTCAAGAAGAAGTGTATATGATGCCTCCTCTTGGAGTTGCTCATCAATTTGGTGAAATTTGTAGGTTTTGCAAAGCTCTCTATGGACTCAAATAAGCACCACGTGCTTAGTTTGCGAAGTTCTTCATGGTGATTACCTCGCATGACTTTCATCCTAGTAATCATGATTCAGCTTTATTTGTCAAGTGTATGCATGCAAGTTGTATACTTTTGCCTTTATATGTAGATGACATGATAATTACTGGTGATGATTTTGATAGAATTGAGTTTGAAGTTTGAACTAGTTCGTTGTTTTGTTATGAAAGACTTGAGTTTACTACGCTATTTTCTGGGGATCGAGATCATTTCTTTACCTAAGGGTTATCTCTTGTCTTAGTCAAAATACATAGCTGATTTATTTAAGCGTACAAGTCTCATTGACAATAGAGTAGTTCATACTTCTCATGATACTAATGCTCAGTACTCTCTATCAAATAGTTTTCTTTTACTAGATCTTAAGATCTACTTTACAGTTGTAGGAAGTTTGGTCTAATATTACGTATGTTGTACATGTGGTTAGTTAGTTTGTCACTGCACCGACCACAGTTCATTGGGTTGTTGTTCTTCACATTCTTCGATATCTACGGGGAACTCTGTTTTAGAGTCTCTTATTCCCTTCTACTTCTTCGTTAGAGCTTTGTACATACTCTGATACTGATTGGGCAGACAACCTTACGTATCGTAAGTCGACCATAGACTTCTATATTTTTCTTGGAGATTCTCTTATCTCTTGGAAGAGTAAGAAGTAATATGTTATTTTCAGATTCTCCATAGAAGTTGAGTATCGTGTCATGACTACCACCATTGTGAGATTGTTTAGCTACGTTAGTTGCTTGTAGATATATATGAGGATTTTTCTTCAAAAATCTACTGCTCTTCATTATGATAATCAGAGTGTCATTCATATTGCGCGTAATACAATTTTCATGAGAGAACAAAGTATATTGAGAAAAATTATCATTTCACTCGTCATCATCTACAGCTTGACACTATCACACTACCTTTTGTTCTTTCCTCACCACAAATAACTGATATATTTACCAAGACTCATTTCGCTTTGTGCTTCTATTTTTTGTCTGACAAACTCTCAATGCTTTAAGGGGATGTTAGATTATATAAATTTATTAGAATTATTTATTTATTTATATATAACTTTTAGAGTAATTTAATCTTTTACCTTTTTTAATTTAAGATTTATTTTTTTTAATTAAATATATAAAATTTTGTACTCTTTATTTCTTAAATACTTATTCAATTAATTAAATACTTATTCAATTCATCAAATTAAGGTGATTTTTTTTTTTTTATTATTTGGCATCAATTTCTACATTCTCCTCTATCGAAGTTCGTTAATTGTCCATCTCGTGAATGAATGAATGAAAGGGAGTTAAGAAGAGCTCTGGTGACATGATTTCTGCCGTGCCGTGGAAATTGTGGGAGGAATTAAATTCTCGATCGACCAGGGCAACGCCTCATGATAACACACCACCACCGTGGGAGGAAGGCTATAGGCTTCGAGACTGCTGTACTTAATTAGTTAATATTAATTTTAAAAAGGCAATCAGTGTCAGTAGATTAATTAAAATATTATTTATAGTATAGTTTAGTTGTTGACAAAATTATAGGGGGAGAATAAACAAATTAAATGAATAAGTCTTATACAGTCGATCGAGTTCGAGCTTAGTTGAAAGTCAATTTAATATCGATAAATCTATTTGATCAAGATTGAATTTTAATATATGCATATAATTAATATATAGAGATGATATTACTAAAATATCTTTAATAATGACTTACAAAGAGTACTTTGGTTGGTAAGATTTTAATCATTTAGGAGTGTCCATTTCTATAAATTTATCTGGTAATTAGTCGGAATTGAATTGTAATATATAGATATAATTAATATAATCAAGTAAAATCTTTCTGATTTTTTCTGTAAATTGATGAACAACTCGAAACCTATAGTGACGTGGCCCTATGTTTTCTGCTTCCAAGCAGAAGGGTCAGGTTATGTACAATGCGGTGCAATTAAGATTGGTATGTGTCTGTTGCCTTGTTAGGTGGGCATTTCATTGAATGAAATCTTTAATGGCGTGTTTGATTTACAATGTTTAAACACAGTATGAAAACGTTTGACAGTGAAAATAGACTTTACATATAATGAAGCAATTTTTATATATAATTAATTTTCTACAGTGTTAATTAAATATTTTATATGCAAAATCGACATTGTGAGACGACAATTAATGAGGCGCCTTGTCATCGCCGGCACTTGCGATTTCGGCTGTGCGCGTAGAACTAAATTAACTTGGTCTTCTCTCTCTCCCAAAATTCAAAGATTGAGGTGCAACTGCTCGAGCCATCGCCATGCCTGATGACACGGTTCGGATGAGATCGATTTAAATCAAATCAAATGGAGTCAAGTCAAATAATCTGCCGCGTGCAAGAGGCCAAGATCGTGTAAGTTGGTTGGATTTGGATAAACTTTAAGCTAGATGGTTCCCTAGTTTTCTGCACACGTTAATAATTAATGACAGTGCCATGCATGCATGTAGTCGTAGGTCAAATCTAGGCCCTTTAACTTCAGCCTTTGGAACCTTGCGAGACTTCGAGGATGCATATCCAATTATCCATCAGCTTTACGAGTCAACATTGAAGATCTAGGCCGTAATATTCATATGTTATATATATATATGGATAGATACGTCATGATATATATATATATATATATATATATAATAATTTTTATTGATCAGAATTTGGTCAGTTAGAATTTTTTATCCTTCAATTAGAATGCATGTATGTATATATATGTAATTAATGTACACAGATGATATTACTAAAATATCCATGTGTACACTTGTATGTATTGATTCTGGTTGACCAGATTCTGACCATTTAGCATTATCCATGTATATATATCATGATGTATCTACCCATATATATATAAAAAGGAAAAGCCTCGATCGGTAAAAAAAAATGTAAAGAAAAATAATTAAATTATCATATATAGAAGAATAAGTATAATATATTTCAGTGCCGATCGACCTAATAACCAAGCAAAAACAATAGTTATAAGAATACAATGTAAATTAGTTAGGTATATATTATTTTAACTAAGGTCTGATCAAAATAATATTAATTAAATCAGGTTTGCCCAAACAAACAGGCCAGAGTTCAGCCATTTAATCCCTGCAAAAATAAATTCTCAGCTTCTGTTAAAGCGAGTTGAAAAATCGATCTTAACTCAGAGATCTTTATCCACAATACATATAGGAATGCACAACATATAAAAATATAACTAGGAAGCTAAGTCTATATATACATTGAAGGTATTTACTATCGTGCAATGCAAAATATCTCATTCATAATTTGAAAATTGTCGCTTCAGTAACAGGAAACTAGTGTGCAAACTACATAGTATAAAGTACACTGTATTCAGCTTGCAATTGAGAAATGTGATCTTATTGTGCAGAAAAAAAGAAAAGAAAAGAAAGTAGTTTAACTCAATATAACTGTTGTTAGGCAACTCGATCTTGGCATGAGTTAGAGGTCATAAGTTAACTACTTTCTTTATTGTACAAAATTCTAACCAAAGATACCACAACTCAAACTCTTCCATGTTGTTTGGTAAAACAAAATTCAATAATAGTTTGCTCGTCAGGTAATGTTTGGAATTTCATGTACGGATGATAAGAGAGATAAAAGTTATCAGATATCCAGTAAGCACCAGCTGTGAACTCGTGACCATGGTCTGTAAAATTACGATCCAGATCGTATGATCCGGAAATTCAAAATCGATCCAGGATTGTGCATAATTGATTTTTACAGTAGAATCATAGCAGGATCGGTAGGATCGGAATAGAATCGGTAGGATCGTAACAGAATCGGAAGGATCGTAACAGAATCGGAGCATAATAGGTGGAAACTTTGAGAGGTCATAACTTTTGACTCGGATTGAACCACGAGTCCTATAATATATCAAATCAAATCTCGTTCAGAGATCTTTAATAAATTTCAAAGTTTATCCTTAACCACCCTATTTCAAACTCAAAAAATATCATTTAAATCCTTTTTGGATGTCCAAAAGCTTTTATCTTTTTTATTATTATTTTTTGTCTTATTAGGGTTCTAAATTATTTAAACATATATTTAATTATTTTTGAGTTAGTTTTTTATCAATAACATTCTGTCATTTCTTTTCTCCAGAATGATGAGTTTTTGGATGTCGATTGTCTAGTATTGTGTGACATCAATCAATTTTTAGAAGATTATTTCTGAATTAAAAGATTGAATAGCTTATGTTATGTAAGTTAAGTGATTTGTTAACCTTTAAATTAGATTATCTTATAAATTAAGGAAATATTTTTTGACGTTGAATGTGTTATTATTATCGTGTTTATAGAAATTTTATATTCTTTCCGTTTATGATATGAAAATATAAATATTATTACTATATAAGAATGATAATTAAATTACTAGTTAATTTAAATTTGTATATATAGTAATGTAATATGAGATGTTGAATGTAAATGATTGCATATATATGTAAAATTAGTTATCTATTTATATGTAAATGATTTTTTTTTTAATTATTAATCATATATGATAAGATTTTAAGGGTTTTGGTAGGATCGTACAATTCTACGATCCGATCCCAACCGATCCGATCCTGACGCTAAATCGATTCTGCGTAGAATCACGATTCCACAAACTATGCTCATGGCCATTTAGCATCCTAATTAACTGATAATACAAGTAGAATTCAGAGAATATACATGTCAAAGAATCTGTGTTTTCCCTTTAACATAGGAAGGAATTCAAGTATAATCAACTCATACCTTCCTTTGCATTCTTGCTAGATAGCTGCACTATAGGATGTTTCGGTCCTCTTTCATTCTCCGATGTGTGTTTCTCTACATAGAAACATGAGGCCAATTTGAGAACAAAATCTCACTATACAAAAGCAACATACATTTTTATAGATACTTCCAAACTACCAGGATGCTTCTCTATCATTGAGATCTGCTATATATGTATGATTTATCAAGGTAAAGCTTCAGAAAATTTCACCATTCAAAATCTTTTATGAGCTAAATCTTTCTTATATTTGTAAAATTCACTTTTTTCCTTTGACTATTCATGAGGTTTGCAAATTATCTTGTCTTTACAAAGGGATATAGGGGCAACGATTCATTTCTGATTGAATTTACTTCAAATATATATGGACATGTTTCTTAGAAGTAATTGGAGGATGGCAAAGTAATTGTCCATATATATGAGCACGTCAAATGTCAAGCCTCCATATATGCATGACCATGTTCTTTAGTCAATGGTAAACCAAAAGTATCAAGATGCAATTAGTTGCACTAAAGAAGGTAACACACACACATACATATATATATATATATATATATAGAGGTTTGATATTGTGCGCGACGCGCAAAGTGCGCGACTGTGCGCGTCGCGCACAATATCAGCGTTTTTTGTTTTTTGTTTTTATTTTTTTGAATTTAAAAAATTCAACATTTCCTTATTTAAAATTTAATATATAAATATATCCCCTAAACAAATTACAATAGTCAATAAATACTTAAATTAATTTTATTTTAATTTTTTTTTTAAACCAAATACTATAACCTAATTGGAAAGCCTAAACCCTATAGGTAAAATCTAAAAAAAAAAATAGCTTTAACACTATACCCAAAGCCTGAACCCTATAAATAAAATCGTAAAGAAATTTTTTAATTTACAAATTAAAAAAAAAATTAAAAAAACAAAAAAACGTTGATATTGTGCGCGACGCGCACAGTCGCGCACAATATCAAACCTATATATATATATATATATATATATATATATATATATATATACAGAACAGATCCGCTGCGGACCTGTTCGTGCGGAATGCTGCGATGGCAGGTCCGCGTCAATCTTATAAGTTTTTATTAATTTTTTTATACCAGCTCCCAACCCTAATTTCCGCGGCGGACTTCTGCTTCGTCTCTCGCCGCTTCATCCTTCGTCGCGATGCACCTGCCGAGCGCTCCTTCCTCCTAAACAGAGTCGAGTCCACCTTCCTCCTTCGCACCCGCCGTCTCTCGCCGCAAAGGAAGCTACGAGTCCTCCGCACGAAGTCGTCGCAACGCACTTGTTGAAGAGGAAGCTAGGGTTTTCCCATGTCGCGACGCACTTGTTGAAGAGGAAGCTCTACTTTTCCTCCGCTTCATCCTTCGTCGCGACACACCCGTCGAAGAGGAAGCTAGGGTTTTCCCACGTCGTCGCCGTCTTTTAAGCAAGACTGGTATCACGATCCTGCATTCTCATTTCTTCTTTCATCATTCCTAATTTCTGAAACTACTTAATACATTTTGTATAGACTTGATTAACTTCTGATTAAACCTCATTTCTTCTTTCACTTTTCTTAATTTCCAGCATTCTCATTTCTTCGTTCACTTCAAAAATTTAATTACCTATGGTATCTAATTTTGAAAACATGGGAATAAAGGTGACAATTTTCTGTATCGGGCACCTTTATTGTAAGTTCATTTTATTAGATCTATCTTATTAACTGTACCTGAGTTGAGATTTCAATTGTAATATTTTAGTGCTTTTACATTTGAGGCATGAAAAATATATATCTCCAGTTGGCTAGTCAGATATTCATGGTATCTTGACTTCTAATTTCTTTAGTATATATTCGTTTCTATTGTCAAATACAGATATTCGCTTCTTAGCTAGTGAAGTACAGATATTCGTTTCTTTAGATATCTCCCGTTGGCTTTATTTATTTATCTACTTATCTATTGTCAAATATAATGCGAGGACTCTCAAAAATGGAAGAAAATAGAGTTGATGATCAAGAATTCATTCCCTAAGTTACAGATGATAGAAAGCCAAAAATTGGAATGAGATTCTCATCACTAGAGGAGGCATATTTGTTCTATAACCAATATGCACGAGAAGCTGGATTTAGTTCAAGGATAAACACAAGCAAGAAAAATAAGATAACAAATGAAGTGACGTGGAAACAAATTGTTTGCTTTAAAGAGGGTTATACAGATCTAATGCGGTGGAATAAACATGCAAAAGTTGATCATGTATCAAGGGAAAGAGCACGTGGCGCAATTAGAACGGGTTGTAAGTCGAATATTGCATTTGCAAAGAAACAGACCGGACCTAATTGGGTTGTCAGTAACTTCATAGAAACTCATAATCATCCACTCTCGACTCCATCAAAGGTGCATTTGCTACGCTCACATCGTAATGTTTCAGTAGTAAAGAAAACACTGATAAAACAGTTTTCAGAGGCCAATGTACCAACTTGTCAGCAAATGCGAATATTGGAGATAGAGTATGGAGGGCCTGAGGGAGTCGGTTGCACAGAAAGAGATATTAGAAATTTGGAGAAAAATCTAAGAGATGAATAAAAGGGTATTGATGCCGAAATACTAATAGAGTTTTTTACATCCGAGCAAGAGAAAAATTCAGCTTTTTTTTTTTATTATGAGACAGATTTAGATAACAGATTTAGTAGGTGTTTTTGAGTTGATCATATATCAAGGAGGGCATACAGTGTATTTGGTGATATAGTTGTATTTGATACGACATATAACACTAACAAATATGACTTAATTTTGGCACCATATGTAAGGGTTAATCATCATCATCAGAAAATTCTTTTTAGTTGTGGGTTTCTTAGTGATGAGAAAACTGAGTCTTTTGTTTGGTTGCTTACAAAGTTCTCAGAAGTCATGCCTAAAGGTGCACCAAACATTATCATCACTGATCAGGATCCTGCTATGACAAAAGCAATTGCACAAGTTTTCCCTCAAACGGTACTTCGATATTGTTTGTGGCACATATTGAATAAATTCCTAGATAAATTAGACCTTTTGACTTTTCGAAACCACTATCATAGCATAAAGAACGTCATTGTAAATTCTACAACACCTGATGATTTTGAGAAGTCATGGGAAGAGACTATCAAGGATGCTAACTTAGAGAAAAATGATTGGTTATCCTTGATGTATGAATTGAGACACAGATGGGTGCCAACATATTTTAGTCATGTATTTTCTGCAGGAATGTCAAGTAGCTAAAGATCTGAAGGCTCACATGCATTTTTCAAGAAATATGTCTCAAATAAGAACTCATTAATGGATTTTATCACATGTTTTAATAGAGCATTGAGACATCAAAGACACAATGAGTTAGTTGCGGACCATATTGATATGAATGAGCAACCCAGGGTTAATACAACTTGGCCAATGGAAACTCAAATGGTTAAGCTGTACACAAAAAAGAAATGGCTGGAGTTCCAAAGTGAAATGACCGAGAGTCATAGTTATTATGTGCAACAAACATTTACAGGAGTTGACTCAGCGGTTTACCACGTGATGAAATTTCAAAGTTCTTCTTCCTCAAAATCAAGAGTCCTCACGCATGACAAACAAAGAGATTACATATCATGTAGCTGCACAAAATTTGAGTTTGAGGGCATTCCATGCAGACATATGTTAGCTTTTTTTCGTATCAACCAAGTGTTTCATCTGCCTAATACGTATATGTTGGAGGATCGGTGGCCAGCTTGAAGGGGGGTTGGATAGACGGCACCCCCAAATCTCGCTTCCTACGTATTCGTTAGTGCGCAAGCGGAAATACAAATACTAAAACAATGAATACGAAAGCTAAAGACAAAGAAAAGAACTAGCAAACCAATACACGTCAATGTAACGTGGTTCGGAGATGATGCTCCTACTCCACGGCTGTCCGTAAGGTGGACGATCCCGATCCTTCGGTGGATTAGCCCCCGGAAACTCCGGCTATCTCAAGTTGCTCCTTGTGGGTGGAGAAACCTCACCACAAACTCACCAAGACCTCTTGGATTACACAAGCACTTGTAGACTACTAATTAGACCTTAACCAAGTCTAATTTCGTCACCTTGGCCGGCCATACCAAGCTCCTTCTTATAGAGCTTGGAATAAATCAGAACCTGATTTGCCCGTTACCAGTCGACTGGTCCTTGCACCAGTCGACTGATACCAGCCCAACGGCTCTCTCAACGGCTATCTGCTACAGTGCATCAGTCGACTGGTCCATACACCAGTCGGCTGCTACAGTACGCTACAGTACTGCTACAGTGCCGCTACAGTAAACCCTAAAACTAGGATTTTACTCCGAGTACAATCTCTCATGCACTCGTACCCTCACGACTCATTTGACTCTTCTTTGCAGCCTTGACCTCTTGCCTTCAAGCCTACTTCCTTTGGCTCTTGTCCCTCGGATGCATCCAAGCTCGCGGCTTGTCTCCAATGCCATCCTTCGCATATGCCTCGAAGTCGCTTCCCTCGGCCATTGTCCTTGCTGCCTTGTCCATGGTCCCTCGGATGCTCCATCCTTCACCGGACCCGAAGCTGTCAACCTGAATCACATGTGTCACCTGCAGTCCTGCACAACTCAAGTACACATATCAAATAACAAGGGTAAACCTAACTTAAACCCTTTGCCCAAACACCAAAACACATGGTCCCACGAACCATTGGGATTGCTCCAACAGTATATACTTAAACGATGGACACGAAATGCAAAAGTTGGAGCAATATATGCTTTAGGGGAGCAAAATGTCATTGATGATCCAGATTCAGAAAGGTATTTAATGTCGAGGCATTCGAGGTTATCCTATAAAGCTTCTGTGTTAGTTGATGATGCATCTTTGAGTAATGAAAGGACAACCTTCTTGGATGAACAATTCGATTGTATATACAATAAAATTCAAGAGATGTCCATTAGTACAACATGCAGTGATAGAAGTCAAAGAAAAAATTCCATTGATGAGAGCCTTGGTATTATTGATCCTTCTGTAGTAAGAACTAAGGGATGTGGGAAGAGATTAAAATCATCAAAGGAGAAATCTACATCAAATTTTAGGCTTTGTCGTGGATGCAGACAACGAGGAGTATCACATGATAAGCGTAACTGTCCAAATTTGCAACAAGGGTTTGTGCCGATTCATTTTTTCATTTTTTTTATATTTGTTCATGCAAATAAATTTATTTTTATTATATTTTATATTTGATAATGTGTAAATTATCAGATCAATTGGAGATAATAATCATATCAATCTTGACGACACATATGAACTTGATTTGGGATCTATAACGGGTATTAACAAAGTTTTAATTAGTTAAATTATAGTGGTTTATTGTTTATTGAGAAAATGAGATTAATAAATTATCTTTATTGTTACAGGTTCTAGTGGCATGCCCTAAGATGTAATTTTCTATGGTTAGTATTCATCTATTTCCTTTATTTATATGTTTGATTGGTTTAGTGTATTTTTTTTTTGTATTTAATACATACTTCTAAAGAATCTGATATAGAATTCATACTTCTAATGCATACTGTTTTAGAATGCTTACTTTTTCAGGCTCTATTTCAAAAGATTGCGACTGCCTTGTCCCGGGTGGAATACCTTTCTGTTGCCGACATTAATCAACTGAAGATAATGTCTCTCAGTGAAGGATTAGTTGATAACTAAACCAGGCTGGGAGTAGTGAGTGTCACCGGCTTTGACTTCTTTAACAACCTTAATCCATGCCTACAATAGGGACTACTGCTATAATTCTATTATTGCTTGGAAGTATATCTCTTATCAGTTTATGTTGTGTGAAGGGTTGAACCCCAATGGAACTTCTTGTGCTGTACCTCTACCTTTATCAAGGCTTTAAAAATATGGTTGGTGTATTTTTTTAGTGAAAGTGAACTGGGGTTTTAGTTTTGGTGTTGCACGGTTCTTTACATCTTATGTACTATTTCATTTCGTTAAGTAATTTTGTGTCTTGAATCGACGACATTTAAATTGGTTTGTTGTGATGTTTTTGTTTCTTGAAGTTCAATTAGTTTAGTGTTCCTGGTTATTACTTACCTTTGGGCTGTTAATATTTATAATTAGTTCAGTGTTCCATTGTAACGGGTATCTGAAGCTAGAGGACTCTGCTGATAAGTGTATTCAATGTGTCCGGAAAGGATAATGCTGCAAAACCACCACGTAGACTTTTAATTCCGACCAAACCTAGTTCTTGTCCTCTTCCTAAACCAATTGGGAGTATTACCCCTATATTAGAGACACGGGTGAAAAGATCGAGCATACAAGGAAAAAATGATACTCCATTGTCTGAAGCATCAAAGTCTCTCATCAGACGCAAATTCAATGATACTCCTCGTTCATTCTCCGGACTAGGTCAGAGGGGACCTCTGACCTTACATAGGCATTGGATCGGTCTGTTGACCGATCCAGTGATACTATGGATATCTGATCGGTCAACAGACCGATCCAGCGATACTGTGGTTATCTGATCGGTCACCAGACCGATCAGTAACCAAACAGTAGCTTTCTGTGGGTTATCTGATCGGTCTGGTGACCGATCAGGAAGCGATGGGATTCGGAGGACAATAGAGGATCGGTCTGTGGACCGATCAGAAGCCTCCCAGACCGATCGTCCTGATCGGTCCAGAGGGCTATGGATCGGTCTGCTGACCGATCCACAACATTGTCTGTTTCACTTCTGATTCGTCTGATTTATTATTTAACCATCTGGTGTGAATATAGGTGGATCAGTCCACAGACCGATCAGAAGCCTCCCAGACCGATCGTCCTGATCGGTCCAGAGGGCTATGGATCGTTCTGCTGACCGATCCACAACATTGTCTGTTTCACTTCTGATTCGTCTGATTTATTATTTAACCATTTGGTGTGAATATAGGTGGATCGGTCCACAGACCGATCAGAAGCCTCCCAGACCGATCGTCCTGATCGGTCCAGAGGGCTATGGATCGGTCTGCTGACCGATCCACAACATTGTCTGTTTCGCTTCTGATTCGTCTGATTTATTATTTAACCATCTGGTGTGAATCTGGTGTGAGCTTTTTACGTTGCAGATATCATGCCAGTGCTTAAGTTCAAATTAAGGAATAAGACAAAGTGCTTAAGTTCAAATTTTATTTTACAGCCTTTAGATCGAGTACGCAAGGAGCTTAAATCATGGCCATGGACAAGAGGTTGATCCAAAGAACAACAGACATATAAGGGAAGAATTGGCCAGAGAATTTCAACAATTATCGTGAGATTTGTATGTAGCATTTACAAAATAGTAAAGTTAAGACTTGAAAAATAGTAAACTTAAGATCATCAAGTTAAGCATAGCACAAAACTAATATCCATCCATAATAAAAAAAAGACAAATGTCGACATTATCCATAATTACATTTTTTTTATCACATTACAACACTAGCACTACTTAACTAGGCCAACCAACAAACAAAACAAGTATATAGCCAAAAGAATTAAATTCACTATCACTAATATCCAGACCATAAGCGGTAGATTCCAATTTCCCCTATTATATCCTGGATAAGCAATGTGTTCACTTACCACCCTTGACTCAACTCTTGGCAACATCTTAAAATGTATATCATTAGTGTCTTCATTTAATCCAGTATCAGACCTCACCCACTTTAACCATCCATGATGTTTACATCCATAATATAGTCTTCCTGGGTTCTTGATCGATCTAGAGACTAGCACCAATGCTCTTAGTCCGCAGTCCCTGCATCGCACAGTTTCATATTTGGTATGAATAATGCTGCTGTTACTTGATGAAGTCATTCTAGCGCAACCTAAAAAGTAAAATTTGAGAAAATTAAGCTAAACAATAGCAATTTGCTTAAGCAATGGGGAAATCACACAATTTTATAAAAAATTTGACCAATTTGCATTAAAAGTAGCCACAATTTGCATTAAAATACCTAAATTTCCTCAATTCATACCCACCACAATTTTAAGCTCATTCAGGACTACAATCAACAGATTCAACAGTGGCTTTGAAATTTGAAGCATCGCATAAAGTTACAAGATATGGGTTTTCAAACAAGCCAAGTAAACAAGTATACATGACTATGATCAACTTTGATCAAAAGATTAAGCACCAACAGAGAAATAATGCAGTAACCAAATGATTTTATCAACAGAAAAATTATAGTGTATGATAAGATTATTGCTTGACTTTTTAAGATCATGTAAATACAACCATGGACACATGTGTCACACAGGAATATTGCAATAGCAATAACAATAAATCACTGTTGTTTAAGCCATTTCTCAATAATTCTAGTACCCCAATCAGTGTTTTGCCTAATACATCCTCTGTTTTTTTTCCAAGTTGCAAGTGTTACACATTAGAACCCTATCAATCAACTCCTACAATAAAATTAACTTACAATAAAGGTGCCCGATACAGACAATTGTCACCTTTATTCCCATGTTTTCAAAATTAGATATCATAGGTAATTAAATTTTTGAAGTGAACGAAGAAATGAGAATGCTGGAAATTAAGAAAAGTGAAAGAAGAAATGAGGTTTAATCAGAAGTTAATCAAGTCTATACAAAATGTATTAAGTAGTTTCAGAAATTAGGAATGATGAAAGAAGAAATGAGAATGCAGGATCGTGTTACCAGTCTTGCTTAAAAGACGGCGACGACGTGGGAAAACCCTAGCTTCCTCTTCGACGGGTGTGTCGCGACGAAGGATGAAGCGGAGGAAAAGTAGAGCTTCCTCTTCAACAAGTGCGTCGCGACATGGGAAAACCCTAGCTTCCTCTTCAACAAGTGTGTTGCGACGACTTCGTGCGGAGGACTCGTAGCTTCCTTTGCGGCGAGAGACGGCGGGTGCGAAGGAGGAAGGTGGACTCGACTCTGTTTAGGAGGAAGGAGCGCTCGGCAGGTGCATCGCGACGAAGGATGAAGCGGCGAGAGACGAAGCAGAAGTCCGCTGCGGAAATTAGGGTTGGGAGCTGGTATAAAAAAATTAATAAAAACTTATAAGATTGACGCGGACCTGCCACGAGGGCAGGTCCGCAGCATTCCGCACGAACAGGTCCGCAGCGGATCTGTTCTGTATATATATATATATATATATCAACATATTGTTCCCAAAGAATGACAAGCCAACGTATAACTCATCCTTTAGACAAGTTGAATGAAGTACTCATGGACAGAGAATCACCTAATTAAATATATTTGATTATTTGATGAATGTATTGATAACATTTGAAACATTGGATACGTGATATAGATTTAAGTACATGTCTGAATTAATGTATTTGCCTTTGACATAAAGGATATATATACTTTAGTATTTCTAACTCTTGTTTTCCTATGCCCCAGCTAATCAATGGTTGTATAATGAGCTGTCGAAGAAAATATAATTCATCATATGTCAACATTCTAATCATCTGAGGTCGGGAAGGAAATTCGCTGAGTAAGATACTGAGGTCTGCACTCAATGTAATTTTCTTGAAATATATTCACCCCACCTCTAACTATGCTTCGAGGTTTTCTCAGGTCGTTTATTTCGCAAGATACAATAACAAAACCACGCACACAACCAAGCATTGGTTGTTCGTGGTGAATTGAGAATGCGCCCGAATGCTATCACAAGTAGTTCAGCCGAACAGATGCACGACTGAGAGAGTTTTTTTTTTTGGAGAACACGGGTACTTCCTGCTTTTCCTCTTGCTCTCTCTTTTGCCATTAAAAGCAAAAAAAAAACCTCAGTCGTGACTTGGTTTAGTGTAAATCCAAACCTTGAATTTTCACCCACCCCTGCACACCCATGCATGAGAGTCTCTCCCTATGCATATGTTTACAATATCAATGCATGTGTCATAATTTAAACTAACAATAAAATCAAGAGGCTTTTAATGTGGGACTAAAAATGCATGAATAATAGAGTATCTTCGTCTTCACCTCCTTATTCTATTCACATTTCCAATAGATTTTTGGAGGCTTGATAAACTTTGGAGTTTAAAGGATTTACATTATTTGGCTGTATTGGAAGGCAAGAGATTATTTGTAATCTATTGAGGAGGAGATTGCTCCTTTTCTTGTGGAGTTTTTCAATATTGCTCGTTCTGAGATTGTAGTTCTTCAAGGAGGTTCAGAACAGAGTTTTGAAACTATGTTTGGATGCAAATTCTGCATTGGTTAAGTAAGCTGTGGTAATTCCATTGAAGTTATGTTTTCGGATTTCTCTTGCTGGATTGAATTTTTTGATTGTCGGAGTTGAAGATGTTTTTGTTGAAGAGATATTTTGGTAGATATGGATGGTAGTGAAGATTGGTTTGGTTATGGAATGCTGTTTCAAAATTAATATTCTTTGGTGCCGGTGTAAAATGTTTATTGATGAAGAGTTTAGGCTTGTTATTGTTGAGGAAGGTATTTTCTTTGGTTTTGTGGAATGGGGGAGGTTTTGTTTTGGTGGAAGAACAAGGATTGGTGTTTGGTTTTCAAATCCGAAGTGTGTTTTGAATGTGTTTGGCTTTGAAGGCAGATCTTGGGGTTGTGGCTTTTCTGAAGTGGAGTTTGTTTGTGATCTTGAGGTTTCTTATCGGCAGCCTTGGACTGGCTGTGGAGTTTCTTTTGAGGGGAGATCAAGAGTTGATGTAATGGGAAGCTGATGAAATTCCTTTGGAGGTGTACTGGGTTTGGTTTATTGGAGACATTATCATGTTTCTTTGCGTGTTGTGGATGCACATTTTGGCGGTTGGTGTTATGTTATGGCATGTCGGTTTTCTTGGGCTTTCAATTGTTTTAAAAATTTCAGGACTTCATGAAGCTATGAAATGTTGTTGTTGAGGCTATATGTTTATTATTTGGGGGGCATTTCTTTCTTCTCATGTTCATGTTTCTTTGGGCTGAATGTAGTGTGGAATATCTTCTTCTGGTGGAGCTTCTTACTTCTTGTGGGACATCTTCTTTTGGTGCAAGCTGAATTTGGTGCTGTTGGTTTTTCTCATGGAGCATCTTTTTCTAGTCTTCTGAAGTGATGGCTATAGTGCATGTTCTGTTGAGCAAGGGTTTTCTTTCATTATGGTTTTTTTTTTCATATATGGCATGTCTTTTTAATTAAAAAAAAAATAGAACCAGAAAGGGGAACTCATTTGAAAATAGCCAACAATTGTCGTGTGAATATTATCATTTGAAAGCATACATTAAATAAGTAGGATAGGAACCTAGCTACTTACAATCATTCATCCACCGTTTACGCAGGGCTACATCCCGAACCGTTTTGTTTGGCAGCTTCGATGCAATTTTTGCATAGGCAACAATGCTTTCTTCTGATGCATATCTGCAAGCAAGTGGAGTGAACCTTATTTTTGTGCCATCGCCATGAATTATAGGAAAAATAACTTGTAGGCGAATCTCACTCAGTTAATCCTTGCTCCAGAATGGCCTGCTCCTCCGTCGACCAGTGCACCGCCAGGCCAGGGTTGTGACTCAGGCTGATCTCTCCGCCCACCGCAGCGGCGGCCGGAAGCCCATCGTATGCGGCTCTTTGACCTCCGTTGCTCTTCCAAGAATCCATCCAATATCACTGCTTTCCTCGAGAAGACGAGTGACGCGTCGAGCAAGAGGGATAAGGAAGAGACGGTGGCGACGGCAACGAGGAAGGGGAGATATGTAGTAAGTAATCTGGCGTTGTCTCTTGCTACTGGATTCTGACACCGGCTGTTAAAGGCGGGGTACAGGCCCTCGCTGACAGCTTAAGATGTAAACTTAATAATCTGCAAACTTATTTATTAAACTTATTCAACCTCATTTATTAATAATCTTATTGAGTTTTTTTTTCTCCTTGAGCTACGGTGGAGAAGGTCAAGTTGTCACCTTAAATATATTTAATTTTTAATTATGATATATTTATAAAAAAATTTCCTTCAAATAAAATATATAATTATGGGATACTATACTTCTGATCATCCACTATAATGTCAATGGTAAAAAACTTTTATTAGACCAATGATTCCGTTGGTTCAACATTATTGAGCTTTTATTTTTAAAAAATTTATTTTTAAAAAATTATATATAGAAATTGAATAATATTGAGGGAAAAATACCTTTAATCATTGTATTTTCTATCAGGTAGCATTTTACTCTTGGTGTTTAAAAAATAATATTTAACCCTTATTTGACCAAAGTCAAATGTGAAAATTTTATAAAGATAATTATGTCCTTATCTTTTTGATATGTTTTTTTTTTATAATTTTAATAGGAAAAAATATATTGAATTCATGTAGAAAATAATTATATATTTTTTTTCAGGGTTAGCTCTTGAATTATTGATTAGTTGGATCGATGGTATACATAAGGAAAAAATATACATAAAAGGATAAAAAAATATATAGAAGCATCCAGTGATGGTACCCTTTCTTGCTCGCTCGGATCTGTGATTGATGTCAGTTTATCGGTGCATCCGCTCTCAGTGTCCTGTAAAGCAAAGCTTGTCAGCTGAGGGTTAGCGTTATCGGTGTTACCCTCTTTGACAGTCAAGACTCAAGTCAATGATGAATTGAAATGTGAGGCTCATGTGCATACACGAAAAAGCAAAAGAACTTGAAGAAGATGAAGAAAATTTATCTTCGCGTAAGAAAAGAAAATTATACCTTTGTCTATTTTCGCATAACCTTATATAATCATGGACAAGGACAGATCTAAAATTTTAAATTTAGGAAAAAGTGAAGAAAATAATTATTATACATTGTATTTGAAGGCTGCGAAGTTGGGACGACGAAAATATACATTTTAAACTATTTAATTTTATTTTAATTGTATAATTAAGTATTAATTTTTATATATTATTAGATTTTACATATAATTTATTAATTTTAATTAGTAAATCAGTCATCATGCACATGTTGAAAGTATTAATTAGGCCTTGAATTATCTAGAATTAGTTCAAATATCAATAAAGGAAATAGAAATAAACATAAATTATCAATAAATTCAATATATTTTTTTTCTGGTTAAGATTATTAAAAATATCAAAAAGATAAGAACATTCTTTTATAAATTTTTTCGCATTTAAGAAAGGGGTCAAATATTATTTTTTTAAATACAAGGAACAAAATACTATTAGATAAAAAAAAATATAGGGTGATCTTGTCCGAAAGCGAAAAGGTGGAAAGCTGGGGATGTGGCGGCTTCGCTGACTGGCTATAGACCTCGCTCCGCTATGCAAAACAAGTAATGTCAGTACTGAGCCAAGGAAGGGTCCCCGGGGTTGGCCGTCCGATGCTCAAATCGGTCACCGGAATAGTAAAGAAAAATGAAGCAACAGTAACTCTAGCGCAAACAATGAACCTCACGTATCTCAGTCGGTGATGGACCCCCCTGTTATGGTCGATTTGTGCTAGGGGGGGGTGAATAGCTCGTCGCGCGCTCGTTGCTTGCTTTGATGATGATGATATGCAGCGGAAATACACCCAAAGCACATTCACAATGCTTGGTATCCACCTCAAGAAGAGGTGACTAATTCAAGGATCCTACCCTCACTCACTCATCCACTATGAAAACACTCCTTTACAGTAACTACCGAAGGCGGAGAAACCTTGTACAAACTCACAATACAAGAAGAAAGAAAAACAAGCTTATACAATTAAATCTTACAAGATTTACAAAACCCTAGCTTGCTTCTTCTTGCTTGAATACGCCTCTTGACTTGCTTGGAAGTGCACCAACACTCCTCTCTAAGCCTCCAAGATCTGGTGTATGCCTGTGAGAATGATCGCAAGAAGTGGAGAGGAAGATCTGCAGAGGAAGACGCTCGCCAAAGCTTTATCCTGCGCAACGATCGTCTCCCAATCCACGATGGAATCTGAATTTGTAGCTCTTGACAAATATGGTGAAGGGTTGAATGGCTACAACAATTCTTAGAAGATATTCCTAGATGATCGAAACCTGTGTCGGCGATTTGCATACATTGCGATAGTCAATTAGCAATCGGGTGGGCACAAAGTCATCTGTATAATGTAAGTTTAGGCATATTCGTTGTAAACATAATACTATGAGATAACTACTTTTAACGGGAGTTATCACGGTTAACTATGTGAAGTCAAAGGATAACCTAGCGGATCCGCTAACCAAAGGGTTCAATCGAAAGTTAGTTGCAAGCTTATCACGAGGAATGAGCTTGATACCGTTGTCAGCGATCAGTGCAGAGGACACCTAACCTATGCTGACTGGAGATCTCAAGAACTAGGTTCAAAGGGACAACTAATTTGCACTGACTAGACACACTGTGGGAGAATGCCCCAATGAATCAATGAAGGATGGAGGTTAAGCACACGACTTTTAATGGTCCAAGAAGAGTAACATGAAATACTCTTAAGGGATCACCTATGTGAGAAAGAAGTGGGGTCACTTCGAAGAGAATTGGAGGCACAATTCTTAGAGCTTCTCATAGAACCAGGCGTGTTCATGGCCAAGAATGAACACACTCATGAGAACTGAGTTGTATCAGGGAGAGTCTTGGGTGAGATTTGTCACTGCTTGCACAAACGACAGTATAGTTCAAGGACATCATATCTACTATCAGCCAGTAAGCAACCAGATCTTCACAAGAGAAGTTTCGAAAGGTAAAACCTACTTATCCTATACTTGACTCAACTATTGAATGCTATCACATACTCTATCTCCATTCATGTGAAGGATTGTTGGATATAAGTGATGTGAATGGAGAAAAGATGGAAGAAGAAAGAGACTCCATTGTGAATGAGACTTTAGTCCCACATTGGGAGTTTCATGGCATGTTGGTTGGTTTATATTGATTCACATGCATTGAGGATGTGAACAAATGCATGGAGAGAGGTTCTCTCTCACGCGTGAGTGCGTAGGGGGGGTGCAAATTCAGAGCTCAGATTGCATTAAACCATGTTGACTTGATCGGGATTACTGTCGTGTAATGGATGGATTAAATTCGAGATTAATGCAGAATAAAAATGGTCGAGTGAAATGGTGGGCTTTCCACCTTTATTCCCCTCCTCCTTTGTCGTGTAACTCCTGCTCGTCTTGGGAAATAGACGACCCAAATAAGCCTCAAAGCACAGCCGGAGGTGGACGAATCTGTTTCAAGGAAACGTTAATCGTAGGCCTCGGTGCGCTGCTCAAAGCCCAACCGACCACTTGTCCGGTCAGCCTCTCCGCTAGACATCTTTGCCCGACCTGCACTGTTCGCCCGACCGACACCATCTCAACCCGCCTGTCTTTTTGCCCGACCGGCCTAGCTCTGTCTGCCTACTCGCTCGGGCCAACTTCTCGTCCGGTCGACTCTTTATTTGGTCGAACTTGCTCAGCCTTACTGCCGGTTCAGCCTCTCTCTCTCTGTTTGCCCGATCGACCATTCTACCTGCCCGATTGTACTGCTCGGTCGACCTATCTGATCAGACGGCTGCTCTGCCCGAGCGGATTTTGTGATATGCTACTTGGTCGATCTGCCCACTCGGCAACACATACCTGCTGCTCAGTCGATCTTCCCCGCTCGGCGACTCAATCTACTCTGCCGCTCTTCGGCTCGTAGCAGAAACCAACCCTTGCTGGTAGCCTAAAATTATCCGCTCAGGTCATCTCGACTATAAGTTGAATTTAATTCAGTGTAATTTAAATTCAACTAATAACCCGTAAATTTACGAGAGCATATTGTTTCTTCCAACAAATTGGAGGATCACGACGACAATTAAGGAAGGTTTAAGTTTGGCAATGACATGACATACACCGTGATCGGAGTTGGAGGATCACGATGGCACTTATGGCAGGTTTTAGGTTTGGCAATGACATGACATACAGGGCTTCCCCTCTTTTAATTAAAATGGTCTGTCCTAAAATATCTGAACCTAGATAACAAGTATATTCGAATCAAGCTATATATTTTAAGTTCAGAAATTAATAGCTCTGAACTTATTCTTGTAGAATGATCACTTACCAAGTTGCAGACACGAATTAAAAATTTAGCATTTTAATAAGAATCAGACGACGCTCAGTCTGAATTATATATATATATTCATGATATCCAGTTTCTACTACAACACTCTTCTCCTTCTTTTTTTTTTTTCCCTTCGTTGCTTCTCATCTTTAACATATCGGAGCCATGTGTACAAGCTACGCTGCAGGCGGCGTTCATCATAGACAGCTCGGAGGCACGACCAAACCGGATGCCTCGCCGTCGGCGTGCTTGCAGCATGATTCCGCCGCTGCCCCTCCATAGGTGAGCTTGATGTTCTGCAATCCGATTCCGGTGCACGGGTTACTGGCGCTGCAGTCAAAGTTCACGGCGACCGGCGTTGCAGACGACCCATGGATGTCGCTGTAAGTTACCTCACTGATCCTGACGCCAGAATTCTGCATGCAGAATTAAGAAAGTCGTCCGAGTAAGATAAAATATATTTTATATATTATATTATATATATATATATTTTATATTTTATATTATATATATATATAAAAGCTGCATGTTGACCTTGTCAGGGCATCCTCTGTGGTCGGGGCAGTAGTTTTGGTCGATGATGATGGGGTTGTGCACGTTCTGCATGATGGAATTCTCAAACACCACCCCCTTCACGAAACCCTGGCTCGGCCTCCCCCACGTCTTTATCCTCAGCCCGTTCTCCGTTCCCGTAAACACCGTCGTCTTCACCGTCACGTTCTCCACCCCCTTCTCCTCGTACTCCTTCCCCAAACTCCCAATACTACATCAAGTATATATATATATATATATTAATTAATTAAAATCTTGCATGCATGCCGATGCTGATTCTGTACGTACCTGATCCCGTGGCCTGGCCCGCAGACCACCTGCTCTATCCAGAGGTTGGTGGTGCCGGGTCCGATGGAGACGCAGTCGTCGCCGGTCCTGATGCTGGCGGCGGTAATGGTGACGTCCGTCGACATCTGGACATGGATGCCGTCGGTATTGGGGCTACTGCCCGCCGCCGAGATCCTCACGCCGTGCACTGTCACGTGCTCGCATCCGTGGATCACGACGTGGAACCGCTCGCTGTTGACCGACGTCAGCCCGCTCAACACCACGTCCTTCGAGTTCATTATCTTCAACGACTGCACGTGCGCATGCAATTATACCCAGAACGTGCGAATTACTGATTAGCATTAAATGCCACGTCATTCTGCATTAATGCACGTTTCCGAACGTACGTACCGTGGCGCCGGCGGGGCAGTGGCGACCGCCGGCGGCCTTGCAAGCCCACAAGGCCCCGCCTCGACCGTCGATGGTCCCGCCGTATACCGACAGCCCCTCTACGTTGTCGAACACGATCCAACTTTCGCCGCCGTAGCCCGACGGCGCGACTAGCGTGCCGCCAATCCGAACGGTGATCTCGCTGCTCTTGCAGGGGCCAGCGAAGGTGGCCTGGTGGACCAAGAAGTCTCCCGCCGGAACACTGACGGTCGGCGATCCGGTCGACTCGCAGGCCGCGGCCCATGCGCGGAGCAAGGAATCGGACGAGTCGAACCGAGGTCGATCGGGTCTCGCACCATAGTCGACGATGTCGTGCACCTCGCCCGGAGAGGCGTGCGTGGCGGAGATGATCGTCAGAAAGAGAAGAATGACGGGTTTTTTGAGTTGAGACATGAATTATCGGCTATTTAAGAGCTTGTTAATTACCTGAGCAACTGATGATGATCATGCTAATTAACTTGTGTTGGTATTTATAGACGTGGAAATGGAGGCTAAATAGAGAATTGGAAATTGATTTGTAACCGAAAATTGACCACTTTTGAGCATTAATTCAAGTTCGAAGGTTGCATGCATGCGGCAAAGCAGGAGATAAATGCGGTCCTAATTAGAAGTGAATGAATCTTGAAGTCAAAAAAGTTAAGTAAAAGTGAATGGAAAAAATCTCTGCTTTCCACAGGAAATATATATATATATATATATATATAGTTGGCCAGAATTACCTAACTTTTTTTCTCTCTTAATGAATTCGTCAATTGTAAAATGGAAACCGTTTACAAGTTAGTTACGAGCTAGCTAGAAGTAATATCCAACTTTTGACTTAATTGTTGATAATTTTCCACCGAATTGAGCGCGATATAAGGCTTGTGATTATCGTCCATCATTTTCTGCTTCTGCCAAACACTTGATTGCAGATCTTAACTTGTTCGCATGGAAATCATGATGCACATTTATTAATTCTTTAGGCTGAACTTAACCTAAACTACCCAAAAAAAATGATATCAAGATACATATATCATATATCACTCTGATTTTGTTATAAATATTATAAGAGTGTTATTATTTGGCTTTGTCCATGCATGCCTTTTCTTCCATGGAAATTGGATACATGCAAGGTTCTTGTTTCCTGGCTCTTGTCTGTCGAGTGGAAATTTTGACTGAAGAGAAATGGATATTGTTGAATGAGTACGGTTTAAGGTAGCCAACATTATGCCAATCTACTAAATTAAACTCTGCCTTGTGTTTGTTAGTGAGAGAGTCACATATTTTGCCCATAAACCAGTTAAGTAACCTGCAAAAGAAGCCGAGATTTGCTCCCTTCTTTGCATTTTGATATTGACAAGTTAGTCTGATATTTTAAAACGTTTAGGAACTGAATGTGTACTTGGGATTCTTTCATATCCGAATAAACTTAATTAAATTTATATTTGTACACAAATGTTTATCTGGCTCATCCAATCTTTAATCTAGCCGAGTAAATTGGGTCGATTGTCTTATTCAGATCACATAATCTTTTTAGTCTATTAATCAGTTAAAAATTCTAAACAATAATTTTATGAAGCAAATAAAAGGACTCCAATAGACAGCCTCGTAATTATTTGCTTACAGATCGGTCAGATAAACATGGAATACTGGACTAGCATGATACCACTAGACCATCGTTGCGGATATATCTTAAGGCCAAATTATAAGGTATTAATAATTTAAAATACTGGCAAAATATCAGCCAAAAATTAATAAAGCCGACGATGCACCAGCCGGGAATCGAACCCGGGTCTGTACCGTGGCAGGGTACTATTCTACCACTAGACCACTGGTGCGGTTATATCTTATGGGCAAATTATAAAATATTAATAATTTAAAATACTGGCAGAATAAAAACCAAAATAAAGTTGAAGATGCACCAGCCGGGAATCGAACCCGGGTCTGTACCGTGGCAGGGTACTATTCTACCACTAGACCACTGGTGCAGGTATATCTTGTGGACATATTACAAAATATTAATAATTTAAAATACTTGCAGAATAAAATTAAAATAAAATTGAAGATGCACCAGCCGGGAATCGAACCCGGGTCTGTACCGTGGCAGGGTACTATTCTACCACTAGACCACTGGTGCGGATGTTTTTATTGTGCAAATATTCTTTATATTACATTTTGAAGTATCATTAGGACTTGTTTCGCGGATTCATGCCTGTCGCTGGGCAGTTCAGATCTCAGTTCAAATCTTCTATCTCCCTGTGTCTCTTGCCAATCGGACGGATCAAATTACATTTTAAGGTATCATGGCATCCTTAAGATGTATGCATCATGACTTCCTTAAGATGTGTGCAGTATCCTCGTGATATTCAACAGTTCAGATCCTCTGTCCTCAAATTTCTCTGTCCCCGTATCCTTTTGTCGATCGGGCGGACCAGATTACATCTCAAGGATGCCTTGCATTTCACGAGGATACTGCACATATCTTAAGGATGTCATGATGCACACATCTTAAGGATGCCATGATGCCTTGAGATATAATCTGATCCGTCCGATCGACAAAGGATACGGGGATAGAGAAATTTGGGGACAGAACTGGTCACTGGGTGTCAGACAGATAGCTAATTAATCAAAAATACTCATCCATCCCTTACTAATCTTTCTTGCATATTCTGTATTTGTTTTTGCTGTTCTTTGCAATTAGCAGGTTGGGAGATATGGTGAGAAACTAACTTCTGGGTACAAATGCAATTTGTCAAGGAACTAGGATGTTCATAAATCATCTAACTCACTTCAGTGGTTGTAGTCTACAAGTATCTGATAAGGAAGAAGTTTTCGGCCAAGGGGGGATTCAAGGTCACCATCTGCAAGTTGATCCCATCCTGGAAGAAGTCCAAACTAGTGGACCAACTTGTACTCCATTCTCCACCTTCTCCAATTATATCTGTACATCGATCGCTATCATAATAGAAAATTGAGGATGAGTACCACTGGCAGAGACCATCCAATTCGGCACAAACATAAGCAGATTCATCTCATCTCTTTCCCCAAAACTGATCGAGCTTCCACTGTAAACTTCTCACCATAAGCAATAGAGGGGGCACATATTTCAGAGGCGCCAAGGAACACGAAAGCACAGAGGTAAGCCTCGATTTGTTTCTTTTGTTTGAATCCAAGAAAGTGATAAATATCTCTGCTTATACTTCACGCAAGGGGACATCAGTGAGATTCCAGCTTGTTGGTTCATCAGTGTGAAAAATGGAGAAAGCAACAGAAATGATAGACTCAAAGGAGAATAGCTGGAGAGATCCTGCACCAATATATTTCGGTGCAGAAATGTTTTTGGTACTTCTGTGCCTTGTAGCATCACTAGTATTTCTTCCACTAGTTCTGCCTCCAATGCCTCCACCTCCAATTTTGCTGTTGCTGCTTCCTGTTGGCGTACTACTAGTTCTGCTGATTTTAGCCTTGTTGCCCTCTGACGCGAAGAGCATCACCTTCTCTTACATGTAGATAACACGGTTATGTGTAATCCTGCTTTTAAACATTATTAGATATTAATGATGATTCTGTCATAAAGTTAGAGAGATAGCGCGCTGGGTTGGTGGTTGCAAGGTTGAATGAAGATTTTAGATAGGAGAAGGAGTTGCAAACAGGAATGAAAATTCTTTCTGCACACACTCGAGAGAGTAGACAAATATCAATGTCAAAAATTAGGGAAGCGGTCCCTGGCGAAGACCCTCAGACACTCAAGTTAATGTGATGCCTGATCAGAAAAATTAAACAGTAGCCATGTAGCAGAGCGTGCCAAGGCATATTCAAGGATAAAGCATCCCAAAAACATACTTTGCCATCGGAGAGGACTCCCCTTTATATACCACATCTCATAACCTCTGCAATCATGAGTTGACAGAGAATGTCAGGTGTTAGAAGTTGTCAAGTAAGAGAATATGTATTTGGGTAGACGTATAGTTACCCTCCGAGGAATC
This sequence comes from Zingiber officinale, assembly GCF_018446385.1. Classification (NCBI taxonomy): domain Eukaryota; kingdom Viridiplantae; phylum Streptophyta; class Magnoliopsida; order Zingiberales; family Zingiberaceae; genus Zingiber; species Zingiber officinale. Next base: position 2,254,562 of record NC_055999.1, read on the forward strand.
TTCTGTTACCCGTGTGCACCCTTTTTGTAACTGAGGTCATTAATAAGACGATTGAAGGAATATGCTGTAAGTGTCAGCCAATGGAAAATGTAAAGTCACCTTCGAGGAAAGTTCTATTAAATGCTTGTGTAATAACAAAAGAATATTCTCCAACAGGCGGTTGTTATTCTCTGACAAGTGATTATTATTCTCTAACAATATGGTCTCGGAAAATATCTCGATCGGATATTTAGACGGCCGGTTGTATATATAAGAGCAGAGTAATGGTAGGACGTGCGACCCTTAAGATCGCTCGAATATATGTTGTGTAATGTTGAAGATCTAATTATGAAGCAATGGGAAGCTATGCCCCCTAGATTTGGACAATTCTTAAGACCGATCAACCATATGCAAGGATACTTGTTTCTAAAGAATGAAGAACTTAGCTCCTGAGAGGTTCGACCGGTACTTTCAGTCAATCATCCTTATATTAGGAGGCTTGTCCCTGAAGTGATATTTGAGCTCTGAAAATCTAGTCAGGTTTCTTCTAAGATTTGTCTTATATGTTACTTGGCGAAGATAAAAATACTAAACCTTGTAACTCCAGTCAGTTGTTTATCTGACCGCCCATATAAAGGAAGACGGGAGAATGAACAGTGAAGACCCCTTTGTTTGAAAGAAGGAAGGACTCTCTGGAATTAGGACGGGGTTATACTAGGCACCCAAAGCGGAATTCTAGGTCCCCGGGTCTTGCTCGAATTTTATACCCGACCTGCCTTGTGGTTGGTCGGGACTCTCTGGAATTAGGACGGATGATGGTTGGTCGGGTATATACTAGGCACCTTACTATAGGCGGAGAGCACTAAGCTCCTTTCATCAAACTGGCCTGTTTACCAGACGTCCTGACACAGAGGGTCTTGCTGGGCGAGGAACCAAGCCTTGTTGCGAGTGGTCCCCTAACTGCTACCTCGCCTTGACTTGGTACGCCACCTCACCTTAATTTTGATTGTCATTTCTTCTTGACTTTGACTACCATGTCATATCTGAGTTCATTCGTAACAGCCCATATCAAATGGCCTTAAATTTTTTCTACCATTTTAAACAAATGTTTGTTATGTTGCCAAGTTGTTCCGTGCAAGGGCGGATCCACCAGTGAGGCGGTGTCGACGGTTGTCCCCCCTCCTTTACCGGCTGTGGAACCCCTAGTATTATGGGATTCCATTGGCAGAGATGGAGGATATTTCCTCTTGTTCCATGCATAAATCATCCTCTATTATGGCGTTCTCCTGCTCATGCGTTTCTGTTATTTTTCCCCCTTTTTTAACATGTCGTTTGCTCGAAGCAGATGATGCAACGTTCGACACATTTTTTTCTCTTTTAAATGTGTCGAACGACACAGACACGTCGTCTGCTTCTAGCAAATGACGTGTCATTTTGATTTTGAATAACAATTGGCGAGCAAAAACAATTAACCCTAGCAACTGATTGAACTCGACTGAGTCTCAATGTCACGACCCTCATGGGTCCAGCGCGGCGCCACAACTTCATGTAAGTGGGTTTTATTTTTTATTTTTTCAATTTTTCGATTGTTTTCAAATTACAATGTACGTATGATTTATTAATAATTATTGACTTATTGTACATACAATTACCAATTAAAAAGTTTGATTGTTTAAATGTTTAGATGCTTTTGTATATTCGATTGTTGGATAATTAAAAATTTAGATTTTGTATATTTGATTGTTGGATAATTTGAAATTTAGTTTTTGTATAAACTCTAAATCTATGATGTAATTAGTTTTTTTATTAGTTGTTAGTCAATTGTGATTTGAAAATATTGATAATTTATGTTAAATTAATTTTATTTTTGTAAAAGAATTGAGTTGATGAATGATGCTAAATAATTTAATTGTGTTATAATGTTATTACTTATTGTTAAGTTGTTCACATTAAGTTTAGTAAAATAATACTTTATGTGATAATTTTTTCCCATATATTATAATTTATAGAAAATGTTGAAATATTTTACAAAGAGGCCTAGGAGTTCAATTGAATCATCTAGTGTTCCCGATGGGAAGCCTACTCCTTCACCACAAGGTCCACAACCACCTCCTCCTCCTCCTCCGTAAATTTTATTTGAAAATATTGGAAATCTTAGTAGTGAAGTAGAAATTATTGCTGATCCTGGTTTACAAAAATCGATTGAAGAGTATGATGTTGGTGTTCGATATCATATTCGAAAAGAATAAGTTCCTATGGGTCCTTGTCAATCTCGAGGCCATATTTTTCCAAGAAAAAAAATGGATAAAGACAATAGATGTTTCAAAGATGTTTGGTTTAAAGACTGTGATTGGTTGGAGTATAGTGTTTCAAAGGATAACCTTTTGTTTCTAATGTTATCTTTTTAGACCTAGTAATATAGGGTCTGGAGGAGATGATGTGTTTACGAGATATGTTTCCTAAATTGGAAAAAACAATTGAAAAATTCAATGAGCATGTAGGTGGAGTTAGTAGTGCCCACAATGAGGTAAGAATACAGTTTGAGGGTTTCAAGAATCAAAGACAAAGTGTGGAGTATTCATTTTCATCGGGGAAACATGAGATTGAAGTTGCTTATCGTAAACGCCTGACTGCCATTTTAAAAGTAATTCAATTTTTGTTGCTACAAGGATTGCCTTTTCGGGGACATAATGAGTCTTCGACATCATCTAATAGAGGTAATTTTTTAGAATTGCTCGAATGGTATAGCTCAGAGTGTTCAGAAGTTGCGGCAGTTGTTGGAATGAATGCATATGGAAATAATCAAATGATTGCCCCAAGAATTCAAAAGCAACTGGTGAATGCTTGTGCGGTTGAGACCACAAATGCTATTCTAGCTAATCTTGGAGATAGGTGGTTAACTTTACTACTTGATGAGGCTCGTGATTATTTATTGAAAAAGAAAATGACAGTTATTATTAGATATGTGAACAAACATGGAGAGGTGATTGAACAATTTATGGCTGTAGTTCATATTGCAACAACTATAGTCGTTTGTTTGAAAGAGGCAATCGACTCTTTATTTGCTAAATATGGTTTGTCAGTGGTGAGATTGAGGGGGTCAAGGATATGATGATACTTTAAATATGTCTGGAGAATTTAATGGCTTAAAGTCACTAATAATAAAAGAAAATCTGTATGGAAGGTGATACGGGTTATAGCGAGCGAATACAGAAGATGACATGGTAGTTAAAGTCAAGGTGATGTGGCGGTCAAAGTTAGGATAGAGAAACATTCCACACTTGGTCTTGTTGATCACCCAGCCTCAAAATTCTCAGGTCCTACCTATGTGTCTTTGAAGCATGACGTTTGGATAAGGCTGGCTGGGTACACATTCAGTCGAGTATAAGGACTCTGGGATTTTACACTGAAACTAAAGAAATAATGCACTCGATCAGTAAATAGCTGGCCGAGTTCAAATGAGAACATAAGGTTTTCTGTATATGCCCGGCCGGGCAAAGTCCAGCTAGGCTCAAAGACACTTAGCCTCACAAAGATCTTAATATACGATCAGCCGAATAAGGGTCGGTCGAACATAAGACTTTCTGTGTACGCTCGGCCAGGCAAAGTTCGGTCAGGCTCAAAGACACTTAGCCTCACAAAGATCTTAATATATTATCAGTCGGATAAGAGCCGATCGAATATAAGACTTTCTGTGTACACCCAGCCAGGCAAAGTCCGGTCGAGCTCAAAGACACTTAGTCTCACAAAGATCTTAATATACGATTGGTCGAATAAGGGCCAGTCGAACATAAGAGTCTATGTGTACATCCAGCCGGGTAAAGTCCGGTTGGCCCAAAGACATAGTCTCACAAAGATCTTAATATACGATCGACCGGATAAGGGTCGGTCGAACATAAGACTCTATGTGTACGCCTGGCCAGGCAAAGTTCGGTCGGGCTCAAAGACACTTAGCCTCACAAAGATCTTAATATATGATCGGTTGAATAAGGATCGGTCGAACATAAGGCTTTTTGTGTACGTCCGACTAGGCAAAGTCCTGTTGGGCTTAAAGACACTTAGCCTCACAAAAGTATTAGTATACGATCGACCGGATAAGGGTCTATCAAATATAAGGCTTTTTGTATACGTCCGGCCAAACTCAAAGACACTTAGCCTCATAAAGATCTTAATATACGATTGGTCCGATAAGGGTCGGTCTGACATAAGGCTTTCTGTGTACGCTCGACCAGGCAAAGTCCAACCGGCTCAAAGACACTTAGCCTCACAAAGATCTTAGCATACAATTGGTCAGATAAGGGCTGGTCGAACATAAAGCTTTCTGTGTACGCTCGGCCGGACAAAGTCTAGTCGGGCTCAAAGCTAAGACACTTAGTCTCACAAAGATCTTAATATACGATCGGCTGAATAAGAGTTGATTGAACATAAGGCTTTTTGTGTACGCCCGACCGGGCAAAGTCCTGTCGAGCTCAAAGACACTTAGCCTCACAAAGATCTTAATATATGATCGGTTAGATAAGGGTCGATCGAACAAAAGACTTTCTGTGTATGCCCTGCCGAACAAAGTTTGGTTGGGCTCAAAGACACTTAGTCTCACAACGATCTTAATAGGTCGGATAAGGGTCGGTCGAACATAAGATTCTATGTGTACGCTCGACCTGGCAAAGTCCAACCGGGCCCAAAGACATAGCCTCACAAAGATCTTAATATACGATCAGTCGAATAAGGGTCGGTCGAACATAAGACTTTCTGTGTACGCCCGGCCGGATGAAGTCCGACTGGGCTTAAAGACACTTATCTTTAGGAAACTCTATATATACGGTTAACTAGGTAATGGTCGACTTGGTTTAAGTTGCTTGAGGTTATATTGTGCCTAAAATAAAAACTCTAACATACATAATTTATCATATGGTTCCTTGAATAGATCTTTGGCATGTTATGGGCATCATACTAGTCTCTGGACAGATTTTTGCAATATTTAGAACACAATAGAGTAAATTGATACCAATATAGGTTAAAGGTTTTTACGGAATATTCCTTGGGGATTTCCTCACTAATATAATTGATCAGTTACAATAGTATATCTCAACAATCTCATCAAAGGCCTAAGACATAAGCGATAAAAGATGTACATCTGTGGGTAGAAAAAAATTCCTCAGACTATCATTGTCGATCACCCAGACTGTACTCTTTCCATCACCTAAAAAACTCTGACACAAGGAGCCACCTCACGATCACAGAGGTTGTAAGAGGTGGTATATAAAAGGGGATCCTCTCTGTTAGCAAGGTACATAATGAGCATCATCTAAACCTTATTCTGACACATATCCGTTATTGTTCTTCTTCTTCGCCCACTCGCCGAAAAGTGTACTGACGTAAGCGTTGGAGGGCCTTGCCAGGGATCCCTTCCCTGGTCTTTGATCACTAACACTTTGTCAGATCGTCTGACTATGTGCAAGATTGGAGGAAGGTTCCATTCTAAGCTAAAGAAGTCTTTTGTCGATCAACAAATCATCCATCAGAACCAGTGTGTCATCTCTCTAGCCTTCAGACAGGATCAAAAGGTATGTTCATTGTTTTGCTCATCAACTCTAGCTAGTGGTTGTAGCTGTTGCTCAACAAAATCAATATGTTTATGATTTCATGTGGATTGTTGGTTCGATTGTGAACACATCTGCATCATCTTGCAAAAGGGCCGATAAACTTCAACAACTTGAACATGATAGAAAAGTTGAATTTCTTGAAAGAGGAGAGATTAGTTCTGGTAGAGGACTAAATCAAGAAACTAGTCTAGCTAGATTTGGAGATACACGATGAGGGTCTCATCATTCAACTTTATGTCGTATTGAACAAATGTGGACATATATTATAGAGGTTCTTCAAAATTTGATTAATGATGATAACCATTCTTCTAAGGGTTTAAGTAGAACTTTGGTTGAAAGAATGGAGAGGTATGAATTTGTATTTATTCTACTATTGATGAAACATATATTGACCATCACAAATCATTTATCAATGGTTCTACAAGATAAAGATCAAAATATTATGAATGTGATGCGTTTGATCAATAATGTGAAAGACAAATTGTAAAAGTTGAGAGATTCTGGATCAAACGTTTTACTTGATGATGTGAAGAAGTTTTGTAATACTTATTCCATTGAAATAATTAATATGACAGATACCATCAACAACCATTTTAACTTTTATCACTACTACCATTTTAACTTCATAATTCTTTTTTTTTATTTACAGTCAATTAAATTCTTTTAAACAGTAGCATATTTATCAATTTTTACTTTTGTTGTTTGGTTTTTAAATTATAGATTATCGATATTATTATACAGGAGATGGATAGTCGTTTCTCTGAAATAACTATATACAGATTTGCTAATTTGTATATCATGCCCGACCCTAAGAACTCATTCTCTAGATTTGATGTATAGAAGTTAGAAGTTAGTGAATCTGGTTCATTTTTATGAGGATGATTTTTCTTGGAATGAGCGTGTGTTAGTTGAACAAGAACTTAAAACATATATTGATGACGTCAGATCAGATGAACGATTTGAAAGCATTTCAGATTCGGGAGTTCTTACAAAGAAAATGATTGAAATAATGAAGAACCGTGTGTTTCCTTTGGGTTTTTGGATAATTGAGCTAGTCTTACTTTTTCCAGTTGCTATTGCAACCGTTGAAAGGGTGTTTTCGGCAATGAATATTATCAAAATAGATTTACAAAATAATATTAAAGATGAATGGATAAATGACAGTTTGGTAGTCTATATCGAGAAAGATGTTTTTAATACTGTCGACAATGAGCTAATTTTATAGTATTTTCAGAATATGAAGTCTCGAATAACGTAATTGTCACGTATTCGTTAGTAGACTGCTTTCATATGTATGGATTTTTTTATATATTGTACCTTTTTCTCCTGTATGTAAAGTTATTTAAAAAATATTTTTTTAATTACATATAATTAATTAACCGTTCAAGAAAAATTTGGCCGCGCTCGACTAAGATCGCTATAGCCTCTCCATACTTGAATTCCTAGATCCACCGCTGGTTCCAAGTGTTGTAACAAAATTAAGGAGGAATTTGTAGATTATATGATCCCAAGTAGTTCTCTATAAAGAACGAATTCAATTAATGTAAGGCTCAATGCAGACGAACAGAATTCCAATTGTCCAAGAGCTCCTCATAATCACTGCAAAGCAAAAAATGTTAAGAGGAAGCTCTATTTTAGGAAAACATCTTAATTCCCTCTACTATACACTTCTAAAAATAATATATATATATATATATATATATATATATATATATATATATATATATATATATATATATATATATATATATATATATATATATATATATATATATATATATATATATATATATATATATATATATATATATATATATATATAATAATATATAATAATAATAATAATAATAATAATAATAATAATCAAGCAATATATCTCTTAATTATATGGTCTGTTGATTTTTTTTTTATATAAACACAGAAGGAAAATTTCGAGCATTTTTAGTGCATCATCAAATATACATTCTAAATCCACTAAAATTCGAATCGTTCCTTTTTGCCAAATAAAAAGGGGGGAAAAATAATATATACATATCAGTGTTTCTTGCCTTTGTTGATCTCCCCAAACAGGATAGCTTTATGGTAAGAGTCAAGAAAGAACAAAACTAGCTACGATTCTCTCTGTTTCTTCTTCAATTTACACGACAGTGTTGTTTCTATTAACTGTTAAAGGTATTTGTGGCAAATATCTAAACTAAAGGAAAGGTATTTCCTCTTTAACCTTCTTACGCAACGCTATCTTACTGTGAATCAGTTATTTTCCATCAATCTTAGTTAAGAGGAACTGCTGAATTAATGAATATATATATCATCATGCACGTTGTTGTTCATCTGAGTTGCCTTTTTTTTTAATGTAGAAGCCAAGTTACTCTTCCTGCTGAGATATCAGATGAACCCTGCATGAATGCAACTTCATCTCCAAGCAAAAGTGTTCATCGATATATTGAATCCAACGCAAAGTTGAATCCAACACAACGAGTATTTCAATCCTCAACTCAACTTAATCAACAGTCAATCTTTGTCGACTTTATCGAGGCCGAGTTCGCCGTGTCTGTCACCAGTTGTGCAAATCTTGGATCCCGAGTCCCACTAATCAAACTCCCAGCCATTGGAATGAATTAAATAATATAAAATTAATTCTAATTTATTTTATTGATTGAGATGTTCTGAACGGATAATTTAAAGTTATCTACGGAGTTAGTTCTGTCAAATTTCCTGTGCATAGTCTAAGTTATGAAGTTGATGCAATGCATAGTAGAATCGAATCGGAAAGGGAATTCGTTGAGTAAGATACGAAGGTTTGCGCTCAACACAGTTTCCTTGAAACAGATTCGCCCCACCTTCGGCTGTGCTTCGAGGTTCTCTCGGATCGTCTGTGTTCCATGAGATAATGGCAAAACTACGCACGCAACCAAGCATTTAATTTGTTGTTTGTGACGAACTGAGAATGTATCCGAGTGCTATCACGAGTAGTTTAGCCGAATGGATGCACGACTGAGAGAGTTTTTGTGGGAGCACATGGATGGAAAGAGCTTCATTTCCTGCTGTTCTGCTTGCTCTCTTCTATCTTCTGCTACTATATATTTTGTTCAATATTCATCCTCCTTATACTGCAATGAAGATCAAATTATGGTTATTTAATATTTAGTTTAATATCGTCATTAATAGGTTTAATGTCTTAATACGGAATCAATATTAATATGTTTAATGTCATCATTAATGTTGAGATATTACGAAATCACCATTAATGAATTTAATATCGCCATTAATTTTATATTAATGTTTCTGTTACACTTTTAAACAGATAGCGAAAAAGAGATTTAGGTAGCAAAATGTTAATTCATTCGCTTAGGTAAAGCTTACCTTGATCGGTCCGGCATTCGACATGCGCAGGTCGTGCTCGCACACGAGTCAACTTTGGTTCAGTATAATCTAAGCGCTGAATTTGTACCAATCCCTGCGCACCCAAACGTGAGAGAGCCTCTCTCCATATATATGTTTACAATATTAATATATGTGCTATAATTTAAACCAATAATAAAATTAAGAAATTTCTAGTATAAAACTAAAAATACATATATAGCTATATCAGAGTCTGTGTTCATCTATTTATTCCATTTGTATCTTCAGCCTAAAGACTATCTTCTCTTCTCTAGTGGGGGCAGAGTAGGGGTGTAATTGAGCTGAGCCGAGTTGAACTCTTGAATGTTTGAGTTTGACTCGTTTATAATCGAGCCGAGCTCGAGCTCGAGTTTTATTTAACGAATATATTCATGTCTCACGAGCTTATTCGAACTTTTATCGAACCTAAATAAGCTTAATAAATATAAATTTATATATATATATTAAAAAGTATATTATATATTTAGAGAAAATTATAATATTCTTATTAAAATATATAATTTTATTATAATAAATAAATTTAATATATTTCTCTATAAGTTTCATAAGTAGAGTGTAAAATCTATAAATTCAATATTAAAACTATTATTTTTTATTTAAAACTTGATTCATGAGCTTAACGATCATGTTCACGAGCTAACGAACCGAATACTATGAAACTTGAGCTTGGTTTGTTTATCTTAACGAGCCTCATTAAACGAGCTTGATCCTGTCCGAAATCTGAGTCAGACGAAGGCCGGTTGAGATGGTGCCGGTGTTGACGAAGAGGCGACTTGGACACACCTAGCGTATGTGCCCCAGAAAGATGGACCCCCACATGGAGCTCAAGGACAGTGGTGATGAGACCGGCGGTACTTAGGCTCTGCGCACACTTAGACAAGCACATGGAATGTTAGAGACTAGAAATTAAGAAAAAAGTCCCCGGCGCAGACCCTCCAATACTCAAATCAGGTACTTTTTCCCTAGAAGAACAGTGTACGAAGGAAAAAAAACTGTAGAAGACGAGTGCTAATGTGCGCGTACCTGGCTAAGGGAGAGGACCTCCCTTTTTATATGATGTTGAGTACCTTCAGAACCTGCATGTTGTTAGAGAATATCGGGTGTCAGGGCCTGTAGGGTGAGAGAAGGTATACAGTTGCCTCCTATTGGTGAAAGGAAGGTTCCATTCGCAGATGAGAGCAGACCATTGGAATATTCCCTAATGTATGACAGTTATTCCTTGACAGGAGGTTACGATTCCTTGACATTGTTGTCGTTTAGTGCTTTCTGCCCCACTCGGGTTTAGATACGGACAGCTCAGGATGACCGTTCGGGTGTGACACTTGGCTTGAGTCTTGATGAGGGGGGCGAGCTGTGGTGAGGGCCCCATCTTTCACGTTTGGATCGCTAAAGGGCCGACTGGGAGTTGTCTTACTAAAAGTACCAGGTCTGGCTATGTGGTCTGAGCTGAGGAAACACGACCAGTCCGGGTAGGCCAGACATTACTTCAGGCTGCATCTTATGTATCAGATCTAAGACCCTGATCTATTTATACCCGATCGGGAATTATATGACTGATGATGTTAGGCGGTCTAACTCCTTCTTTCCCCTCCTAACTGATGGCTGTCACGTCCCTTTGACTTCTGACCGCCACGTCCCCTTCACTTTGGATTGTCCTTGACTGTCACGTCCTCTTAACTTCTGACCGCCACATCTCCTTGACTTTCAACTGTCTTTGATTGTCATGTCCCCTTGACTTCTGACTGCCTGGCCTTATCGAGTCCCATATTTATGCACCATATCACAAGCCTCCCCTCCAAGTCTAGTCGAAGAAGACTCAAGTCCAACTGACTAGACTCAAACTCAAGTTTCATTTACTTCACCATTATGACTTTAAATGCTGCTTCTTTTCCCATACCATCGGTATTGTAACCTATTTAATTGCTCAATTAACCTCGGGAGAAGGGCCACTTAAATCTCTACAGAAGTTGACTTCTCCTCTCTTCCTCTTTAAAAGGGGATGACCTTCACCCATAGAGACATACTTTCCTTTAACTGACATCCCCTAATCATGGAGTTGAAATCCGAGTTTGATGAACTACCACACTTTCGCTAGCAACTGGCTCATATGACCCAGCTGCTTGCCCAGATGGATACGGCCTTAGCCGAGATAACACAGGAGAGGGATTTTCAGTCTTCTCTTCGTAGGGAAATTGAAGAACTCTAACTAGTTGCTAAATCACAGGCTTGTACTGAGGTAGCACTGAAACAAAAAGCTTATTCAAACCTAGAGAGCCAAGCTCAATTCATGATCTATTTGAAAGAGAAACACACCTCTTCCATATCCCTTTTACAGGAAAAGGCAAAGATTAAAGATGAAACAATTGCTCAACAACGGTGCATCCTTCAGTTGACTCAAGCTGAGCTAGAACAAGCTCAAATCCATCTTGAGAAAGCAAGTCAAGCAGAACGCTTTTACCCGAGGTACCGAATCACGACTGGCACCGGAAGAGAATTCTAAGCACTTAGATTACCTCTATGTTCCTACTAATTTAAGAATGAGATTTTGAGGGGCGCTCCCCTGTAATTTATCAATTAAATGTAGATCTGATCAGGTTTCAGTCTTTTTTTCTGTCTCTTTACTCCTTTCCCACTGGAACTCCCTTGCTACATGTAGACATCTTTAATAGAAAGGGGGGGTTTTTGAATATCCATGAATTACATGACTATAGCGACGCTAGTTGCCCCCAGAAAAACTACTTCCCTGAGCCAAGGCAAGGGCCCTGCCCCTCTATCACCCCTGATGTAGTGAGTTTAAAATACTGACTGAGAGGTAGTTGGTGAAGGCCTTGTTTGCTTATAACCCGTGTTGGGGTGAGTTCTGGCATGTTTTTGCCTTCTCACCCTCCTTTTGCTCTCTATGGATCCTTCAATACTTTAGGCCCGCTCCTGGCAAGTTGACCTTCAGCGGCGTAGATCTGGATGATCTTCGCTTCAACTACGAAGTGTCCACAACCATGCACATCATCATACCCTCCGAGGTTCATCAAATTTCCTGGTCTCCTCAGGGTTATGTGACTTTTTTCAAAGAACAGATTGTAGCTAGCCTCCATTTTCATATTCACTCTCTCCTCTCTGAAGTGAGTTGTTATTTCTGCATTCCCCTTTGTCATCTTACCTCTAATTCTATCCGAATTATGTGTGGATACATTCTTATTTGTGAATTATGTGACCTCCGTTGGACCCCTCACCTATTCCACTTCTTCTTCTCCCCTCGATGCCCTACCGAGGGCTTTTTTCGTCTCCAGGCCCGCCTCAAGACCACTCTTTTCACCCTCCTACCCTCTTTAGGGCCCGAGTGGAAAGCAAAGTACTTCGTCCTTCGCTTTCGCTCTGCCATAGATTGGCCCACCAAGCGAAGATCCTCGCTTCCTTCAGCGCCTTTCCTAGGCAATTATCGCGCAGACCCTACGTTTGTGGAAGCAGAGGCACATCTAGCGGGCTGGCACTTCGACCTACGCGTGCTATTGAAGGAGAATGTGTTGTACCTGTTTAGGCTGAGCGTTGTTCCTTCGTAGCTTCCACATTCCCTTGGTAAGTGTTACCCTTGTCCTAATTTGCTTTTTCCTTCTTATCCTAACCCTTACTTTGCTACAGCGGACACTCTTGCAGGCCGTCTTTGATCATGCCTCTTCCACTAAACGCTCTGGAAATAAATCATCGAGGGTGAACAATCCTAAGCAAGCAATGCCCCCCATCTTCCAATCCGACCACTCCTGGGATGACCACGGATAGTACTTCATCTCATCCTGCCACCCCTCCTGCAACACATCATGGTAGCTCTATCCCTGAACCCGCTCAGCAAACTTCTCGTGCTCCTCCGGCTCGTCGCCCTCTTCCTTCAGAAGAGAGGTCAAACTCAGATGATTAGACGCTTTCGTGTCGGCCAAGGTATAGGCCTGCTAAGGTCGGCCCTGGGGCCAGCGCCTCCACTGTGACCCAGGTGCCCCGGTCAGCGGCAGCCTCTATTCTAGAACCACAATCCCAGGGCAGCCCTTCCATTCCTTCAGATGCTCGACCGGGGCTTCATTGAGGGAAAATCTCTGTCGTTAAGGAAGAGATTAATCTAGAGGGGGGATCCATACCAGCTGCATTGGCCGGGCCTTCCTCTCCTCGACCATCCACCTCTACTCATCCTATCCCCAACGGGACCGCTCCCGGAGGTCCCGGGTGTTTCGCTTTCACGACAATGTACCTTCCAAGCGGGGGATATGCCATGACCCTTCTTCTTATGATGGTACCGCCCTGTTATAGGGGGAACTGGCAACGGCCTGGAAAGATTCTATGGATCAGACATACTCTGTCCAACTTCATGGCCTGGCAGACTTGTTTGCTGAAGATGCTACTGCAGTCAGTCCTTGACTTCTTTTATTGTTCCTCCCTTCTAATTCTGATTGTCCTTTTCTATAGTCAGCTCTATACCACGATGTTGCGCTTGAGTCAGATAGCCATGGACATGTATCAATAGAATAAGATCTTGAAGGATCGCATTGAAGACCTAGAGTCTCCTCCTTCTGACCCCCCTCCAGAGCTGCGTCAACTAAAGGCAGAGATGACGTCCTTAAAAAAGTTAAATGCTTCCCAGGAACATCTCCTCAGTGAGGCCTTACTAAAGGCCCGACGGTTAAGGGATGACAAGAAGAAGCTTGAGGCCCTCCATCAATCAGCGGATGCTAAGTATCAGGAGGAGATGACCCTCAAGCAGAAGGCTCGATTAGAGCTAGATCAACAAACTACAACCCTGGAGAACTTCAAGCTTATGTATAAACAAGAGATGGACCATCTAACTAAGGAACTTAACTCCAAGGACATGCTCCTCATAGACCATAGAAGGGATCTGGAATCTCCAGCTACAGAGCTAGGCTCCTTATAGGCAGAGCTGTCTCAAGCCCGATCTGCCTTGTCTCACTCAGCCCAGGCCTTGGAAACTTATAAGGCGGGGGAGAAAGAGCGTCGCTTGACCGATCGGGTAGAGTACCTGCGCTCTTCGGAGTTTGGCTCTCAGGTAGGAGATCGCTTCATCCACTCACTAGCCTATGGAGCAGCAGGAGAAGTCCAACAACTCCAAGAGGGAGGGTACTTGTCGTCCTACCCTCCTGAGAATTTACTAAACCATCATCAAATCATTAAAGAAATGTCTGATGATGTTTTTTCGAATTTAAATGATTCCTTGTCTAGCACATTTATTATCTTATTTTATTTTTTTACTTCCCCTATTTATAAAAGCTTGTCTCTGGCTCCTTAGTCCCTGCTCTCCATTGGGATTTTCCTACTTAGGCTAGATCTGTGTATGTAAGTGAGGTGGAGCTCGTTAGGCCAAGAGCCAAAAGAACTTATTGTGAGAGATCTTTTAGATCTTTGCCCATCTTGGCTAGGACAGTCAGCCGAGAATTAGAAGAGCTTTGTTCGAGGCTTGCATAAGGAGCATAGTAGGACTTAACTAAGTCCTGCGTCTGTGACTTGAGGACTTCCGAAGTGCCTCATTGAAAGAATTAAGCTTAATCCAAGTCAAGATTACCCGATCGAGTTTTTTTTATGCATATGCCTATAGTGCTCATTCCCTGCCCTTAAATCTTTCTCTTAAATAACTACTGTTATAAAGAATAACACCCTCAGACACGGTAAGACTGGAGGTAATTAGCACTCCATGGATGATCAAATTTTCTAACCTGAGCATCCTACAGGTAATAGGCACTGGATGCTGATTTCTTAATGACCTTATAAGGGTCATGTTGGAATGTATACTAAAAGCCTAGCTTTTTATATAAATATTTACTTAGAAATAAGAATCATATTCGTCAAATATCTACATTTATAAGCTAAGTGTAGTTGTTCAATTAATTTATATTGTAGATAACATAGTGTGTGGTGTCACACACAGAAGATAATGTTATCAATTCCATATAAATTATAAACAGTAGCTCACGACTAAGATGGAAAGGAACAAACCATTAGAATAGTCGTAGTGTAATTAGGTATTAGTTTATCTTGACTGATAAATTACACTAGTACACTCTGAGTGTATTGAGCAGAACCATTTAAGGTAAGTTCTTTTTATACTGACTTAATAAAAGAACAAGACCTTAGTTATTATGGAAGTATGTACTCTTAATCCTAATATAATAACAAACACATATATTTAGTATTTATTTCTTTGACTTATCAAAGGATGAGATTTAGCTCGATAAATCAATATGTCTGATAAGTTGGGAAATGATATTACTTATAGTGTGTGTTGTTGATTATAGAAGGAAACTGTGTCCTAGTAATCTAGGTTGATAATGTCCCCAAGAGGAGCTCATAAGGATTGTCATGTTAAACCCTGCAGGTGGACTTAGTCCGACATGACAATAAGGTTGAGTGGTACTACTCTTGGACTAAGAAATTAATTAAAGTGAGTTGTCAATAACTCATTTAATTAGTGGACATTCGACATCTTAAACATAGGGAGATTAACACACTCATGATAAGAAGGAGCCCAAAATGTAATTTGGGATTGGTACGGTAGTTCAATAATAATTCTTTAGTGGAATGAATTATTATTGATGAAATTAAGTTGGGTGTTCGGGGCGAACATGGGAAGCTTAATTTCATCGGGAGACCAAAACCAATTCCTCCTCTCGGTCTCTATCGTAGCCTCTTGTATATAGAGAATTATACCCACCTATACTCACCTTCCTACCCACCCTTAGGTGGCCGACCAAGTTAGCTTGGAGCCCAAACTAGGGCTGGCGAAGACCAAAATGTTGAGCCAAGTAGGTGGCCGGCCAATGCTTGGAGCCCAAGCATGGTATGGTCGGCCCTAACCAAATTAAAAGGATTTTTATTTTAAAATCTTTTCTTATGTAGAAGCATGGTTTTAAAAGAGAGTTTAAAATTTAAATCTTTCCTTTTATAGCTTTCTACAAAAGATTAAGTGAAAGGTTTGATATCTTTCCTTATTTGTAGTTAAAAGGAATATTTTAATTTTTTGATAAAACTTTCATTTTTTGTAACCATGTTCATGATTTAAAAGAGAGTTTTAAAAATTATAAATCTTTCCTTTTCTACAAAAGATTAAGAAAAGATTTGATATCTTTCCTTATTTGTAGATTGAAAGGAGATTTTAATTTTAGAGAAAACTTTCCTTTTATGAAACCATCCTCATGATTTTAAAAGAGAGTTTTAAAATTAAAATTTTCCTTTTATAGTTTCTACAAAAGATTAAGAAAAGATTTGATATCTTTCCTTATTTGTAGATTGAAAGAAGATTTTAATTTAGAAAAAACTTTTCTTTTTGTAAATCATCCACATGTTTTGATAGAGAGATTTTAATTTATAAAAGTTTCTTTTTATGACCAACTATGAAGGGAATTTTTTAAGAGAAATTTTTATTTTAAAAATTTTTGGAAACAAATTAGGAAGTTTTAATTTTGTGTTAAAACTTTCCTTGCTTGAATGATGAGAGGTGGCCGGCCACATTGATTGAGGAAAGGAAATTGTTTAAATTTTCTTTCAATGGCAAAGATGTTTTATTAAAACTTTCCTTATTTTCCAAGACCAAGGAATATACAAGAGAGGGTAGGGTTGCCTCCATGAGAGAGAACTCTCTTCTATTTTTCCTCTCTCTTTTCTTCCTTGGTGGTGGCCGGCCATATCATCTCCCCATCTCCTCCTTTTCTTCCTCCTTAGTAGCCGAACCTCATCAACCTCTAGAAGCTTGTTTAGGTGGCCGAATCTAGCTTGGAGAAGAAGAAGAGAAAGGAGGATTTTGTTTCCTAGTTTTCCTTGGAGCTTGGTTGGGGCCGAGAATTATGATTTCTTGGAGAAGCTTGCTTGGCCGAAATATGGAAGAAGGAAGAAGAAGGGCTTGGGTGGTTCTCATCTCGGTAGATCGTTGTCCACACAACGTCCGAGATAAGAAGAGGAATACGGTAGAAGATCAAGAGGTTGTTGCTTACAAAGAAAGGTATAACTAGTAATTATTTTCCGCATCATACTAGTTTTCTTTGTATAATTTTTGAAATACCAAACACAAGAGGCATATAATTCTAGGTTTCGAATTTGTGATTCGAGTTTGTGTTTTTTTTTTCGAATTTGTGATTCGATTTTTCCTTTTGGTTAAACCTAGGGTTATATAAGGAAATTAAATATTAGATTTCATTGAAAGACTTTGTCTAAGAAGTGGTGGTTACTCACATATCCAAGAAGACCTAGTGTCTCGCCATGTTTAACCTGGAAGCCGATTTCTGAAATTAATATTTAATTGAATTTGTAACATGGGTGGATTTGGATCAATAATGTTAAACATCATTTGCAATCCAAGTCTAAACCACTAAAAACAGATAAGTTAAATTTGGAATCAATAATGTTAAGTTCTGTTTGTGATTCCGAATTTAATTTCTAAAGAACACAATAGGTTGTTAGGAAAGGTTCGACACTTGTACAAAATTTTTGTACAGTGGAACCGGTGCGATATTCCTAGGATCAACCAACAGGTCATCCCACTGAGGTGCTAACTTAGTTACCTCTCCTACTGGTCAGATCCTTTTCCATACTAGGTCTCTCCTAACTTAGTTACCTCTCCTACCTTCTTATCATAGTTTTGTCACATCCTTTGTCAGTAGGGAATTAATCGGGCGACCGTCCTCTCATGATTTCACTGATAAGATCTAGCTCTAGAAGCCGCCGCTCAGCATTCTTAGGGTCATACAGTAAACGTCGGATGGATGGAACCCCAACCTCGACCGGCACGACTGCCTCATTGTTGTAGATGAGATGAAAGGGAGTGAGCCCTGTACTTTCCCGAGGAGTCATTCGGTATGCCCATAGGATGCTAGGGAGCTCTTCAATCCAATTATCGCCCACATGGTCCAGATTGACCTTCAGCCCGCGCACTATCTCCCTGTTAGTGACTTCAATCTGTCCATTGCTCTGTGGATACGCCACGGAAGTGAAGGCCTGGGTGATGCCAAACCCTCGACACCATTCTTGGATCATACGCCCTTGGAACTATTGACCATTGTCCGAGACTAACTTGTGAGGGATTCTGAATCAACACAAGATGTTTTTTCATAGGAACTAGATGACTACTCCTTCCATTATCCTGGCCAGGGCTTCTGCCTCTACCCACTTAGATAAGTAATTCACCGCCATGAGTAAAAAGCGCCTCTGCCCGGGAGCCATGGGAAAGGGTCTCACGATGTCCATACCTCATTGGTCAAAGGGACAAGAGACTATTGAGGTCTTCAAAATCTTGGTCGGTCGATGGGTCAGGTTTTGATGCTTTTCACAAGAGAGACAAGTGTCCACCAACTGTTGAGCACCTCTCTGCAAAGTAGGCCAAAAATACCTGGCCATGAGTACTTTTCGGGCTAGCATCCTTCCTCCGACATGGCTACCGCAACATTCCTCGTGAACTTCTTGCAGGGCATACTCCACTTCGTCCAGATCTAGGCATTTAAGAAATGGTCGAGAGAATGCCCGCTTGTATAATTGATCCCCGATCAGTGTATATGCATGAGCTCTCTTCCTAATTGATCTGGCTTCTTCAGCATTGGTAGGTAAGGCTCCTTGTTGAAGATAAATGATCATTGGCGCTCTTCAGTTGATTGGTTCATCCAAATTGTTTTGTAGGTCAATCTGAGCTATTAGGAAGCTTTGGGCTATCAACTTATCCAACACCTAAGTGGTCAAAGAGCTGGCCATTTTGGCTAGTTCATCTACTCTCTAGTTGTCTGCTCGAGGAATTTTGGTCACTGTAACTTCCTTGAAGCCCTCCTTCATTTTCTTATATGCTTCTCTATATAGCTGTAGCTTCTCATTGTTGACTTCAAAGTTACCGGCCACTTGCTGAGCCACCAACCGAGAATCTGAGTAAATGATTACCCGAGTTGCCCCTACATGTCGAGCTACCTGCAATCCAGCCAGCAGTGCCTCATACTCCGCCTCATTATTGGTAGCTCTGAAATTTAGCCTAACGGCTAGTTGTATGATGTCTTCTTGAGGGGATATAAGGAGTATCCCCACTCCTCTTTCTTGCTGAGTGGACGACCCATCCACATATTTTTCTATGTCGGCCAAGGTTTGTGCTTTGATCGATATTCAGGGCTGATAATGTATATCATATTCTCCGAACTTGATTGCCCATTTGATGAGGTGGTCGGCTATTTCCATGTTGGTAAGGGCCTTCCCCATGGTACTATTGGTCAGGACAGTAATTGGGTGTGCCAGGAAGTAAAGTCTTAAGCGACGAGCCATGAGAATCAATCTGTAAATCAACTTTTCCAGGGTCGTGTATCGAGACTCGACCCCTTTCAATAGGCAACTAAAGAAGTACACTGGCTGTTGTATATCATCCTATTTTTTTACCAACACTGCCCCCACAGCCTCAGGGGTAGCTAACAGATATACCCAGAGTGGCTCTCCAGTAATAGGTTTAAACAATGAAGACAAGGTCTCCAGGTGTTGCTTCAGTTCCTCAAAAGCTTTGTCGCACTCTTCATCCCACTGAAACTTAGCATCCCTTCAGAGTACCTTGAAGAAAGGGAGTGCCTGATCTGCAAATCGGGATATGAACCTGGAGAGCATCATAATCCTGCCCATCAACTTCTGTGCTTCTTTCAGATTCCTAAGCGGTTGCATGTCACGGAGGGCCTGAACCTTCTCCGGGTTGGCTTCAATTTCCCACTCAGTAAAGAGGTACCCCAGAAATTTTTCCCCTCAGGCTCCAAACAAGTACTTCAGTGGATTTAACTTTAATCCATACTATCGCAGCTTGCCACAGGTTTCCTCTGTTGGACCGCGGCGGTCGGCTAGAAGGGGGATTGAATAGCCTGCAAAAACAAAAGCACAACCCTTCTCGAACTCTCAACAGAATAACACTTGTATAAAATAAATAGACAGAAAGTAATAAAGAAAAGGCACACCGGGATTTACTTGGTTACAACCGGGGAGGTTGTTAATCCAAGGAAAATGTAGCACTAACTATCGATCTCCTTCAGGCGGAGAAGCCTCTTACAGCAATGAAGCGCAAAACAGAGAAACTAATCTAAAAATAAAGCGTACAAGTGTTGGAAATGAATTGCTTGTGTTCATTTTTAAGCTTCTGGACCAAGGCTGTATTTATAGCCTTGGTCGGGGCGCCCCGAAGTGCTTCGGGCGTCCTAGGGGAATAAAACTTTATTCCCAAGGCATAGATCTCGATTTGACCGAGATCTGGATATACTTTCGGTCCGGGCACCCGGAAGGGTTCCGAGTGCCCCGGACTGTTCCTGGCGCCTCGGATTCTTCCGGGCGCCCCGGACAGTTCCGAGCGCCCCAGATGGGGAAAGTCAACATCATTGACTTTTTCAGCCCGGATCTTCTGCTCCGGCTCTGTTCTGTTAGTATTAGCCCTAGTATCAATTATGAGTTGATTGTAAAGAGCTCATTTTGTATCATATATCATTATTAATAAAAGGTAAAGTTGGTTATTATATTTATTTCAGTTCAGTGTCAATTGAATAAGTATAATAATGTCCTTGGGTAGTAGGTTCTTATCTACAGTATATCAATTGGTTGAATTGATAGTGAGATATTGTAGAGAATACTACTCTTAACTATTCCTAGTCGAGCATTAATATACAAGGACAATATTAATACGTTGAGACTAGCATGTAGGTCAACGGATGACTTGATCTCACAAGTCATGGATATGAGATATCAGGTTGACACATGAGTATATATTAGAGAATATATACTGAATGACCCGCCATGAGAATGTTTCATAGATTGTTATATGAGTGTCATAAATATTCTCATGTGACTATTGGTATGAATAGTCCTTAGACCTGAAGTCGCTACGGTTCCCTACATAAGGAGTTGTGTACTTTGGTATCGGCAAACGTCACCTGTAACAAGGTGGATAATAAAGTCGATCACTGGGTATGCAATGAATTATACGGAGGGATGTGAGTGATGTAGATGGGATCTATCCCTTCTATATGACGGAAGTGATATCTGTGGGCCCCTTGATTAGTAGGACACAAAGAAAGCATGGTCATGCTCAAATGAGTCAATATGAGATATTAAGCTTATTTGATTGAGTGTGTCTACTTAGAGATCAAGAAACACAAAGGTTGATAAGAGGATGACACAGTCTATGCCTCATTGATCAATCTAGATATCAAGGATAGAGGGACCAAGTCATACAAGATAATAACCATGGACAGGTTAGGTCGGATCTTGACCTTCTCGTCGGATCTTGACCTTGCTAGATGTCATTCATTGCTTATGTATCTAAATGTTGATTTGGGTACATTGCCAACGTTACGAGAACCTATTAGGTCACACACAAAGAACAAATAGATTTGTAGATAAATTCATATGATGAATCATTGGATTAAGTCTAATCCGAATTGGGCTTATTGAGTTGGACTCAATTGGATCTAATTATTGGATTAAGTCCAATTCAAACTAGACTCAAGGAGTCAATTCAAATTAATAAAATGTGATTCATTAAATCTGAATTGTATGAGATTAATTGAGTAAGACTCGATTAAATTAGACTTGAGTTAGACTCAAGTGAATTAGACTTGAGTTAGACTCAAGTGAGGATTAATGAGACATTCATTGAATTTCAAAATTCAATGATACATTTGATTCAATTTTCGAAATTGAAATGAGGAGTTACAAGTGTGTGGTCCTTAATGGAGTGTAAATGCTCATTAAGGCTATTAATGCTAATTAAGTATTTTCATTGATGAAAATACTTAAGTGTTTTTCTCTTCATTTTGGCTTAATTTTCTTCATTCTTATTGCTCCTCTCCTCTTGGCTGAAAATCCACTCCATAGGTTGCTAGCAGAACCTTTCTCCATCTTATGAGTTTGTGAGACAAACGAACGCTTGTTCATGTGGATACCGTAGAGGCGCGAACGCGAGATCGTGCTGTGATCCGAGCTGTCGGGAGTCCGTGAGCACACTACAAAGGTATAATCTCTCATGCTATGTTAGAAAACTTAGTATATGTAGGAATTTTTCTTTCCCTTCACATGGATCTTCTGGAGGAAATATGTTTTTCCGCCTCGCATTTGCGTGTTTAGCAACATATTTCCTTACATGTTCGCCTCAGTCCGAGTCTTTCGCTCGCTTGGGTGATCTCGGCCATCCGGAATAGGGCTCACCCGAACCCAACATCCGATCTTCTCGAGCAGGCTTCCGCTCCGACTTCTCGTCCCTCGGAATCATCGCGTGCTTCCTTCTCATCCGCCAGCGTACTTATTCGCAGTCTTCGTCTCTCGGTCGCACCCCGTGCCAACCTTTTCGCTAGCTGCGTCTCTTGCTCCCCAAGCAATCTTCCGCTCTGACTTCTTGTCCCTCGGAACCACCGTACGCTTCCTTCTCATCCGCCGGTGTACTCTTCTGCAGCGCCTCATCCCTCAGACGCACCGCGTGCCATCCTTCTTGCTAGCTGCGTCTTCCGCTTGACTACCTATGCTCCTAAGCTCCTGCACACTTAGACACAAGGTTAAAAATACACATGACCTAACTTAACTTGTTGATCACACCAAAACAACCTTGGGATTTCAACAATCTCCCTCTTTTTGATGTGAGCAACCCAAATTAAGCTAGGGTAAATATACATAAAAAGTAAACTAACTAATTTTGCAATTAAGTGAAAAAAAATAGAAAAAGATAGAATTTTAATTTTGGTCGACCTCCTCTTAGACTTATACTTTTCCTTCTCCCCCTTTGATAACATAACAAAAATGAGATTCCGAGAAAAACTCTAAGGGAAAAAATTTGTAACTTTGAAAAATTTTGCAATAATTTTCAACGAAAAAAAAATGTTCTAAGTAAAACTTTAAGTAAGAAAATTTTCTAAGTAAAGCTTTACGTAAGAGAATTTTTCAAAAAAAATTCTAACTTAGGAAATTTTGCAAAAATATTTTTAAAAGTTTTTCTAAGTAAAAATTTAAGCAGAAATTTCTAATTTCAGAAGAACTTTTAACTTATTTTTCTAAGTAAAAGTTTTGCGCAAAAAAAATTTCTAAGAAAAATGTTTAAAAGACGTTTTAAAGCATTATTAAATTTCAACCTTAATGCTTTATCAGAAAGTTAATTAAACATTTTATTTCAATATTTTGGCTTTCATGTCGTGGCGAGGCACTAGACCTTCTTGGTTATTGGAGCAACAACCACTTCCTTAAATAAATCCTCATAAAGAAACTCACTGTTTAATTTTCTTACTGAAAACGCTAAATCCGATTAAAATTTAGATTATGCAAGACTTAGGAACCCAATATAGGTTCCAACCAACTGGATTAACTAAGAATTTCTTAGGGACATATTTCTTTGAAATATTTCTAATTTGTCCCTTATGATATCTAAAATATCAATTTAAATTGTTAAATTTTCTAACATTGGTATTAAATGAGCATGTATGGTTTTTCAAGTTATTTACTTGTACCTTTAAATTATCATTTTCTACTTTTAATTTTTCATTTTCTAATTTAATTCTGTCGAATTCTTCTATTGGGCAAGATTTAGCTAATATTATTTTTAAATTCTTAATTTCTTTTTCTAATTTACAGTAATCCTTAGTTAATAATTTAATAAACTTAAATAGTTTATCGGGAGGAAGAGATCGTACCTGACTTACCTTGTCGATCTCGTTGTCTGTGTCTCCCCCTGAACTGCTGCTATCTTTCGACATAACTCCCCCTTCATCGATACTCTCGATGCTTATCTCGGAAGAGCTTGAATCGCAGTCCTCGTCTTGATGACTTGCCATTAATGCAAGTCTAGAGAAAGCCTCGACTTCCGATTCGGATGACGTATCGTCCCACGTCGCTTTTAAGACTTTGAGCTTTTGGACATGCGTCTTACCTTTGTTCTTTTCCTTGTTCCTTAGCTTGGGGCAGTTATCCTTGACGTGCCCTTCTTCATTGCAGTGGTAGCAGCGGATCATCCTTTTCTTTCTACCCTGCGGATGGTTAGTTTTTCTAGAATTACATAACTTCTTAAATCGTCTTACCATCATTACCATTTCCTTATCTTCGAGAGAAGACTCTAACTCAAGTTCATCTCTCGATGCTTTGAGAGCGATGTTATGCTTGGGCTCCTTCGTACCTGCACATCTTGATTCATGCACTTCAAACGTGGAAAAGAATTCTTCTAATGTAATTTTTTCTAAATCTTTCGAAATATAAAAGGCATCTATTAGTGATGCCCATTTTGTATTTCTAGAAAAAGAATTGAGTGCGTACCTTAGCGAATCTCGGTTACTTACCTTTTCTCCAAGATTCGAGAGTCCGATGATGATTTCCTTAATTCTCGAGTGCAGATGCGCAACTGTCTTGTCTTCCCCAAGTCGCATGCTGGCGAGCTGGTTGCGGAGTAAATCCCGTTTTGCGAGCTTGACTTCGGATGTTCCTTCGTGCAGCTCAAGGAACTTCTCCCAAAGTTCCTTCGCGGAGTCGTAGTTGCCGATCCGGTTGACTTCATGGGGCGGGAGAACGCTTAGTAGATGGAATTCTGCCTTGCCGTTTGCCACTTAGTCGACCTGCTCCTTTTTCGTCCATTGGTACTTTTCTTTGCCTTCTGGTGTTGTAAAACCGAATTCCATAATTAATAATAAATCGAAATCAGTCTTAAAAAAAATACCTGCATCCGCTTTTTCCAGCTAGTGAATTCCCCTTCGAACTTTGGCAGGTAGATGCTCGGTCGGCCATCGTCTTTGCTTCGATTGGTGATTAGTCCTCCTGAAGCGCCTTGGCTCTGATACCATTTGTTGGACCGCAGCGGCCGGCTAGAAGGGGGGGTTGAATAGCTTGCAAAAACAAAGGCACAATCCTTCTCGAACTCTCAACAGAATAACACTTGTATAAAATAAATAGACAGAAAGTAATAAAGAAGAGGCACACCGGGATTTACTTGATTACAATTGGAGAGATTATTAATCCAAGGAAAGTGTAGCACTAACATCTCCTTCAGGCGGAGAAGCCTCTTACAGCAATGAAGCGTAAAACAGAGAAGCTAATCTAGAAATAAAGAGTACAAGTGTTGGAAATGAATTGCTTGTGTTCATTTTTAAGCTTCTGGACCAAGGCTAGGCTGTATTTATAGCCTTGGTCGGGGCGTCTCGAAGTGCTCCGGGCGCCCTAGGGGGATAAAACTTTATTCCCAATGCACAAATATTGGTTTGACCGAGATCTGGATATACTTTCGGTCCAAGCGCACGGAAGGGTTTCGGGCGCCCTAAACTATTCTGGGTGCCCCGGACTATTCCGGGCACCCCGGACAGTTCTTGGCACCCCAGACAGTTCCGGGCGCCCCGGATGGGGAAAGTCAACATCGTTGACATTTTCAGCCTGGGTCTTCTGCTCCGGCTCTGTTCGCCTCAGTCCGAGTCTTTTGCTCGCTTGGGTGATTCGGAATAGGGCTCACCCGAACCCAACTTCCGATCT
Organism: Zingiber officinale; assembly: GCF_018446385.1. NCBI lineage: Eukaryota > Viridiplantae > Streptophyta > Magnoliopsida > Zingiberales > Zingiberaceae > Zingiber > Zingiber officinale. The sequence continues at coordinate 2,280,013 of NC_055999.1, forward strand.
TCTCGAGTAGACTTCCGCTCCATCTTTTTGTCCCTCGGAATCGTCGTGTGCTTCCTTCTCATCCGCCAGCGTACTCATCCGCATTCTTCGTCCCTCGGTCGCACCCCATGCCGACCTTTTCGCTAGCTGCGTCTCTTGCTCCCCGACCAGTCTTCCGCTCCGGCTTATCGTCCCTCGGAACCACCGCACGCTTCCTTCTCATCCGTCGGTGTACTCTTCCGCAGCGCCTCTTCCCTCGGACACACCGCGTGCCGTCCTTCTCGCTAGCTGCGTCTTCTGCTCGACTACCTGTGCTCCTAAGCTCCTGCACACTTAGACACTGTTGGAACCCCAAGGTGTTTTGATGTGATCAAACAAGTTAAGTTAGGTCCTGTTTTGTCTAACCTTTGTGTCTAAGTGTGCAGGAGCTTAGGAACACAAGAAGTCGAGCGGAAGACGCGGCTAACGAGAAGGATGGCACGGGGAGAGAGCCGACGGGCTCGGTGCGTCCGAGGGATGAGGTGACCGCGGAAGAGTACACCGGTGGACGAGAAGAACGTACGCGACGTTCGAGGGATGATAAACCGGGAAGGAAGGCTGCTCGAGGAGAAGGTCGGAACTTGGGTTTGGGTGAGCCCTATTCCGGATGGCCGAGATCACCCAAGCTAGCGGAGCCGGAGTTAAAGACCCGGACCAAGACGAGCTGAACCGAAGGATAGCTACCGGATGGAAAAAGTCAACCAGAGTTGACTTTTGGGTCCGGGGCCCGGAGTTGACCGGGGCGCCCGGACCCCTCCGGGGTGTCCGAAAGGTACCGAGGCGCTCGGACCGAAGATTTTGACCAGATTGAGTTTTGACTCGATCTGAACGTTGGGGGATAAAATTTTATCCCCCCAGGGCGCCCAGACCCTTCAGAGCGTCCCGAACAGTGCTATAAATATAGCACTGATCTACACAGTCTTTTCAATCAACTTGTAATCCAGTGCTTTCAATTCTGTTCTTTCTTTTTATGCTTTCAACACTATAAGAGGCTACTCCACCCAGAGGAGATCATCAGATAGTGCGTTATCCTTTCCTTGGATTAGCAATCCTCTGATTGCAAACCAAGTAAACCCTCTATGTCTGATTTCTTTAATTAGTCTCTTTTTTTTATTATTACAAGTATTTGTTAATTAGTTGAAAATCCGAGAAAGGTTAGATTTATTTTTGTAGGGCAATTCACCCTCCCCTCTTGCCGGCCTCCAAAGGGACCAACAAGTGGTATCAGAGCAAGGCACTTCAGGAGGACTAACCGCCGATCGAAGCAACGAGATGGTCGGACCAAGCATTGTTCCATCAAAATTCGAGGGGGACTTCGCACACTGGAAGCGTCGTATGGAGGTATTCCTGAAAACTGATTTTGAAATTCAGTTAATTATAAAGTATAACTTTGTAGCGCCGAATCGGAATGGAGAAGAAAAAGAAGAGAGTCAGTGGCCAATGAAGGAGCAGAGTAGCGAACAATCGTGCGAAATATCATCTACTGAGCGTGTTGCCGTCTCAAAAAGTCAACCGCATCGGAAGCTACTCATCGGCCAAAGAACTCTGGGAGAAGTTCCTAGAACTCCATGAAGGAACATTCGAAGCCAAGCTAGCAAGGAGAGACATCCTTCGGAACAGACTGACGAACATCCGTCTGGAAAAAGGTGAGAAGGTAGTCGATCTACATGCAAAGGTAAAGGAATTGATTACTGGTCTCGAGAACCTCGATTAAACAATAACAAACCGGGACACCATACGCTACGCACTAAATGCGTTTCCGAGAACTCCAGAATGGACATCAATCGTCGACGCCTATTATATTTCAAAAGACCTGGAGGTAAGTACTTTAAAAGAATTGTTCTTTATTCTTGAATTACATGAAACCAGGTGTATAGGGACAACAAAGGAATCAAGCCAGATGATCACACTAAACGCAACCAAGAAGGATGAACCCGAGTCAGATTCAGAAGAGGATCAGGAAGCATATATGGTAAGAAATTTTAAAAAGTTTTGTAGATCTAATAAATTTAAAGAAATGCAGAATAAAAAGAATCCAAGAAATAGAAGAAGGATGCATTGCTACCAGTATCAAAAGGAAGGACACATAAAAGAAGTCTGCCCATAACTAAAGAATGGCAAAGTCAAGATACCCAAGAAGCACAAGAATCTAAAAGAAACTTAGGACGATAGTTCATCATCTGAGTCTGAGATTCAAGAATATGTCGAGATAACACTAATGGCAAGTTATGAAGGGCAAAGTACATCAGAACCCAGCATCGATGAAGGGGGAGGGACGTCAGATGAATGCAACGAAGCAGGGGGAGAATCAGGCTTCAAGTCTGATATGGTAAGTGAGATATGTCTCTTACCTCCTGATCAACTTTACTTTGGTATTAAGGTTATTGCAAAATCCATGTATAAATTAGAAAATAAAAATACCAAATTAAAAAACAAAATTTTAGAAACAAAATTTTTTTTGGCAAAATAATGTCTAATAAAGGATTTTGATAAATTGAAACTTGAAAATGAAAAATTAAAAGAATAAATAGAAAGATTGAGAAAGTCTAACAGTTCAAATATTTCTGTTTTTAAAAATTATAGAGGACTAAACTGGTACTATAAGTTTCACCAAAGTCAAATTAGAAAAATATCAAAAGTCTATGTACTTAGGAAATACTTGATTAACCCTGTAGGTAGGAACCTCTATTGGGTTTTGAAAACATGTTTAACTTGAATTTAAAAATTAAACTTAGCATTTTCAGCGAGAAAGTTAAACAGATAGTTTCTTTATGAGGCTTTGTCTAAAGAAGTGGTTGTTGCTCCAATAACCAAGAAGGTCTCGTGTCTCGCCACTACCTGGAAACCAAAATATTGAAATCAAATGTTTAATTAACTTTCTGGAAAAAGTATTAAAGTTAGAATTAAATAATGCTTAAAATTTTGTAAACATTTGTTTTGAAAATTTTGTATAACTTAGAAAATGTTTCTGTTGCAAATTAAAAAAAAATATTTAGAAAATTATTATTTTTGGAAATTAGAAAAAAATTTTAACTTAGAAACTTTGAAAATTACTTATTCCATTGCATAAAAATTATTTTTAAGTTTTTGCTTAGAAATTTTTTAAAAAATTTTTATCTCAAATTGAAATTTTTTTGAAACTTAAAAATTATGTTTTCAAAAACGTTGAAAATTATTTCTTAGAAATTTTCTAACTTAAATTTTTAACACTTAATTTTTTTTTAGAATTTACCTTAGACTTGTTAAAAAAACCCCAATTTTTTATGTGATCAAAGTGGGAGAAGTATGTTAAGTTTAGGGGGTGATATAAAATAAATGAAAATCTTTTTTGGACTTATTTGTAAAATCAATTGTTTTTATTGCATTTGTTTACCCTAGCTTAATTTAGGTTGCTCACATCAAAAAGGGGGAGATTGTTGGAATCCCAAGGTGTTTTGATGTGATCAAACAAGTTAAGTTAGGTCCTGTTTTGTCTAACTCTTGTGTTTAAATGTGCAGGAGCTTAGGAACACAAGAAGTCGAGTGCAAGACGCGGTTAACGAGAAGGACGACACGGGGAGAGAGCCGACAAGTTCAGTGCGCCCAAGGGACGAGGTGACCACGGATGAGTACACCGGTGGACGAGAAGAACGTGCGCGACGTTCGAGGGACGAGAAACTGGGAAGGAAGGCTGCTCGAGGAGAAGGCCGGAACTTGGGTTCGGGTGAGCCCTATTCCGGATGGTCGAGATCACCCAAGCTAGCGGAGCCAGAGTTGAAGACCCGGACCAAGACGAGCTAAACCGAAGCAGAGCTACCGGACGGAAAAATTCAACCATAGTTGACTTTTGGGTCCGGGTGCCCGGAGCTGACCGAGGCGCCCGGACCCCTCCGGGGCGCTCGGAACATACCGGGGCACCTGGACCCCTCCGGGGCGCCCGTACCGAAGATTTTGACCAAATCGAGTTTTGACTCGATCTAAACATTGGGGGATAAAATTTATCCCCCCAGGGCGCTCGGACCCTTCAGGGCGTCCCAAACAGTGCTATAAATATAGCACTGATCTACACAGTCTTTTCAATCAACTTGTAATCCAGTGCTTTCAATTCTGTTCTTTATTTTTGTGCTGTCAACGCTGTAAGAGGCTACTCCGCCCAGAGGAGATCATCAGATAGTGCACCATCATTTCCTTGGATTAGCAATCCTCTGATTGCAAACCAAGTAAACCCTCTGTGTCTGATTTCTTTAATTAGTCTCTTCTTTTTATTATTACAAGTGTTTGTTAATTAGTTGAAAATCCGAGAAAGGTTAGATTTATTTTTTTTAGGGTAATTCATCCCTCCCCTCTTGTCGGCCTCCAAAAGGACCAACAAGTGGTATTAGAGCAAGGCGCTTCAAGAGAACTAACCGCCGATCGAAGCAACGAGATGACCGGACCAAGCATTGTTCCACCAAAATTCAAGGGGGACTTCGCACACTAGAAGCGTCGTATGGAGGTATTCCTGAAAAGTGATTTCGAAATTCGGTTAATTATAAAGTATGACTTTGTAGCTCTAACGAATCAGAATGGAGAAGAAAAAGAAGAGAGTTAGTGGACAAAGAAGGAGCAGAGTGATTCCGTATCGAACAACCGTGCGGAATATCACCTGCTGAGCGTGTTGCCACCTCAAGAAATCAACCGTATCGGAAGCTACTCGTCGGCCAAAGAACTCTGGGAGAAGTTCCTGGAACTCCATGAAGGTACATCCGAAGCCAAGCTAGCAAGGAGAGACATCCTTCGGAACAGACTGACGAACATCCGTCTGGAAAAAGGTGAGAAGGTAGTCAATCTACACGCAAAGGTAAAGGAATTGATTACTGGTCTCAAGAACCTCGGTGAAATGGTAACAAACCGGGACACCATACGCTACGCACTAAATGCGTTTCTTAGAACTCCAGAATGGACATCAATCGTCGACGCCTATTATATTTCAAAAGACCTGGAGGTAAGTACTTTAGAAGAATTATTCTCTATTCTTGAATTACATGAAACCAGGTGTGCAGGGACAACAAAGGAATCAAGCCAGATGATCGCACTAAACGCAACCAAGAAGGATGAACCCGAGTCAGATTCAGAAGAGGATCATGAAGCATATATGGTAAGAAATTTTAAAAAGTTTTTTAGATCTAATAAATTTAATGAAATGCATAATAAAAAGAATCCAAGAAATAAAGAAGGATGCGTTGCTACCAGTGTCAAAAGGAAGGACACCTAAAAGAAGACTGCCCAGAACTAAAGAAGGACAAAGTCAAGATACCCAAGAAGCACAAGAATCTAAAAGAAACTTGGGACGATAGTTCATCATCTGAGTCTGAGATTCAAGAATATGCCGGGATAACACTGATGGCAAGCTATGAAGGGCAAAGTACATCAGAACCCAGCATCGATGAAGGGGGAGGGACGTCAGATGAATGCAGCAAAGCAGGGGGAGAATCAGGCTTGTAGTATGATATGGTAAGTGAGGTATGTCTCTTACCTCCTGATCAACTTTACTTTGGTATTAAGGCTATGGCAAAATCCATGTATAAATTAAAAAATAAAAATACCAAATTAAAAAATAAAATTTTAGAAACAAAAAGAATTTTGGCAAAATCATGTCTAATAAAGGATTTTGATAAATTGAAACTTGAAAATGGAAAATTAAAAGAATAAATAGAAAGATTGAGAAAGTCTAACGGTTCAAATATTTCTATTTTTAAAAATTATAGAGGACTAAACTAGTATTATAGATTTCACCAAAGTCAAATTAGAAAAATATCAAAAGTCTATGTACTTAGGAAATACTTGATTAACCCTGTAGGTAGGAATCTCTATTGGGTTCCGAAAACATGTTTAACTTGAATTTAAAAATTAAATTTAGCATTTTCAGCGAGAAAGTTAAACAGATAGTTTCTTTATGAGGCTTTGTCTAAAAAAGTGGTTGTTGCTCCAATAACCAAGAAGGCCTCGTGCCTCGCTATTACCTGGAAGCCAAAATATTGAAATCAAATGTTTAATTAACTTTCTGGAAAAAGTATTAAAGTTAGAATTAAATAATGTTTAAAAGTTTGTAAACATTTGTTTTGAAAATTTTGTATAACTTAGAAAATGTTTCTGTTGCAAATTAAAAAAATATATTTAGAAAATTATTATTTTTGGAAATTAGAATTTTTTTTTAACTTAGAAACTTTGAAAGTTACTTATTCCATTGCATAAAAATTATTTTTAAGTTTTTACTTAGAAATTTTTTAAAAATTTTTTATCTCAAATTGAAATTTGTTTGAAACTTAAAAATTATGTTTTCAAAAACGTTGAAAATTATTTCTTAGAAATTTTCTAACTTAAATTTTTAACACTTAATTTTTTTTTAAAATTTACGTTAAACTTGTTAAAAAAAAATCTAATTTTTTATGTGATCAAAGGAGGAGAAGTATGTTAAGTCTAGGGGGTGATATAAAATAAATGAAAATCTTTTTTGGACTTATTTGCAAAATTAATTGTTTTTATTGTATTTGTTTACCCTAGCTTAACTTGGGTTGCTCACATCAAAAAGAGGGAGATTGTTGGAACCCCAAGGTATTTTGATATGATCAAACAAATTAAGTTAGGTCCTGTTTTGTCTAACCCTTGTGTCTAAGTGTGCAGGAGCTTAGGAACACAAGAAGTCGAGTGGAAGACGCGGCTAACGAGAAGGACGACACGGGGAGAGAGCTGATGGGCTCGGTGCGTTCGAGGGACGAGGTGACCGCGGAAGAGTACACCGGTGGACGAGAAGAACGTACGCGACGTTCGAGGGACGAGAAACCGGGAAGGAAGACTGCTCGAGGAGAAGGCCGGAACTTGGGTTCGGGTGAGCCCTATTCCAGATGGCCGAGATCACCCAAGCTAGTGGAGCCGGAGTTGAAGACCCGGACCAAGACGAGCTGAACCGAAGCAGAGCTACCGGACGGCAAAAGTCAACCAGAGTTAACTTTTGGGTCTGGGGCGCCCAGAGCTGACCGGGGCGCCCGGGACATACCGGGGAGCCCAGACCGAAGATTTTGACCAGATTGAGTTTTGACATGATCTGAACGTTGGGGGATAAAATTTTATCCCCCCAAGGGCGCCCGGACCCTTCAGGGCGCCCCGAACAGTGCTATAAATATAGCACTGATCTGCACAGTCTTTTCAATCAACTTATAATCCAGTGCTTTCAATTCTGTTTTTTCTTTTTGTGTTGTCAACGCTGTAAGAGACTACTCCGTCCAGAGGAGATCATCAGAAAGTACACCATCCTTTTCTTGGATTAGCAATCCTCTGATTGCAAACCAAGTAAACCCTCTGTGTCTGATTTCTTTAATTAGTCTCTTCTTTTTATTATTACAAATGTTTGTTAATTAGTTGAAAATCATAGAAAGGTTAGATTTATTTTTGTAGGACAATTCACCCCTCCCGTCTTGTCGGCCTCCAAAGGGACCAACAGACACAAGGTTAAAAACACACAGGACCTAACTTAACTTGTTGATCACACCAAAACAACCTTGGGGTTCCAACATCCTCCACATCAGTGATAAGGTTTGTTGCTGCAATAGACTTGATGATCTTGTCCATCATCCGTTGATAAGTTGCTCCTGCGTTGCGTAGACAGAACGACATAACTGTATAATAGAAAGAACCGTCGGCTGTGATGAATCTAACTTGCTCCTAATCTTCTTGGGCGAGAGGGATATGGTGGTATCCTTGATAAGCATCAAGCATGCAGATCCTCTCGCAACCCGAGGTTGAGTTCACCATCTGGTTGATCCTTGGTAGCGGGTAGTAGTCCTTAGGGCTAGCTCGGTCGAGGTCTTGAAAGTTGATGCAGACCCTCCACTTATTGTTAGGTTTGTACACCAGGACCATGTTAGAGAGCCAGGATGAAAATTGTACTTCTCTAACGTGCCCTTCTTTCAAGAGCTAATCAACTTCAGCTCGGATGATCTTATTTTGTTCGACCGAGAAGTTTCACTTATTTTGCTTGACCGGTCGGGAATTAAGCAGGAGGTGTAGCTTGTGCTCAGCTACGTCGTACTTGACTCCTGGTAGCTCCTTGGGGGACTAACCGAAGGCATCCCTGTTGCGCGTGAGACATTCGACCAGATCTGTCTTGATTTCGATTGACAAGTTGCTGGATATGTGGGTGATGTTCTCCGGATGCTTAGGGTAGAACTGGACCTCCTCCCAATGGATGGATTCTTTGGCTATAGGAAGAGGCTTCTCTTAGATGACGTGGATTCCTCCATCCTGGGTTCTTTGAGTCTTGCGAGTCTCAACCATCACCATGTCGATATAACACCTACGAGAGACCAATTGCTTACCTCTGACTTCCCCGACCTAGTCTCCCACAAGGAATTTAATCTTCTGATGGAAGGTAGAGACTACCGCTTGGAACTCATACAGTGTGGGTCTTCCCAGGATGACGTTGTAGGAGGATGGAGAATCCACTACGATGAAAGTGCTCCTCCGGGTCCTCACCAATGGTTCGCTACCCAAAGATATGGATAGCTTAATTTGACTCATTGGTCATACCTCATTGCCAATGAACCCGTACAAGGAAGTAGCTACGGGTTGGAGCTCACTAGCGTCGATCTACATGCCTTCAAATGCATTCTTGAAAAGCATGTTGATAGAGCTTCCGTGTCAACGAAAACTCTAGCCACGTGGCTGTTAGCGATGACGGCTTTGATTATGAGGGCATTATCATGAGGGAGCTCCACTCCCTCCAAGTCTTGTGGCTTGAAGCTGATTACGGGCCCTGCAGCTTGTTCTCGGCTGCATCCTACTGCATGTACCTCCTAGCGACGTTCATGAGATTTCCGGGCCCTAGCGGAATCTCCATCCATATGCCCTCCGGAGATCATGACAATCTCTCGGATTGCGACATTTTCCCTGTACGCCTCCTCAGGGGATTCCATCGGCTGCTTGGCCCGACCTAGCTGCTGAGTTCCCTGACTTGCATTTTCGGACAAGGGTTTACATGATTGTCCTATGGTAGCAGGCGAGTTGGCTAACAACTTTTGAAGCTTGGGTGTGATCTCAAGCGAATGCAGGCCTAGTTCAACCACCCTCTGAGAATCTCAGGCGAACTGACGCAATCTCTAGTGGAATGGGTGTGAGACATATGGTAGGTGCAATAACGAGGCCCCCACTGACTAGGTCTGAGGGCTTAGATAGCTTCGATTCGTTGCACTGTCCTGGATTCCTGACTGGACGGATATCTTGGTCGGCCATCCTTAGAGCGGGGAAAGGATCAAGCTAGAGGTTGGGGCAGCCTTTTCTCCGATTTGATGGCAAGAGCAGGCGCCTTGTCTGCTTTCTGCCGAGCCTCCTGGGCTTCTTCTACATTGATATAGCTGGTTGTCTTCCCCAACATCTCATCAAAATTCTTTACTAGTTCCCGAATGAGGGCCCGAAAGAACTCCCCCTCCACCAGACTATGGGAGAAGACGCTCATCAAGATCTCTAAGGTAGCGGACGGGACATCCTGGGCTACTTGGTTGAAGTGTTTGATATAGTTTCTCAAGGGTTTCGCAAACCCTTGCTTGAGGGCGAAGAGACAGTGGTCTGTCTTCTGATATTTCCTGCTACTAGCGAAATGGCGCAGGAAAGTGTTCTTGAAGTCTTGAAAGCAGGTGATAGATCCGTTCGACAATCCATTGAACCACTTTTGTGTCGAGCCAGACAGAGTGTTTAAGAACACTCGACACTTGATGACGTCGCTATATTGGTGTAGCAACGCAGCGTTTCGAAATTTTCAGAGATGATCCTCTGGGTCCTTGCTACCATCGTATTATCCAATAGCTGGGGGCTTATACCCCTTCGGTAGCTTCTCCTTGAGTACCCTTAGAGAGAAAGACACTTGTTTCTCAGGCATCTCCCTCGACTCCTCTCGGAGGACTATAGCTTTCCCCTTCTTCAAATCTCTAGGCGGGTAACTCTCAACCGTGGAGGCCTGGTGCTGCTCTTTCTTGTTATAATAGTCCGGGCAGGACTCGCGATAAAAGGCTTGGAGAAAGTCTCGGGTTGTTTCCTCTTAGACCCCCTGTCGGAAACGTAGGTCTGGTCCTTTAAAACTGTAGGCATCTTGTGTAGTTGTGAAGCAGTGGTGTGTTTTTTGAAAGTCGCTCGCCTCTTGGCCTTCTTAAACAGTTTGTACTTTCCTGCTATCATGGTGACGTTCACCTTTCCAGTATCCTCCATCGTCACACTCCAGAACAAGTGAAGGAAGTTCCCACAGACGGTGCCAAATTGATCATATCCGGAATCTAAGTTAGACGAAGGTCGGCTGAGATGGCGCCGGTGTTGATGGAGAGGCGACTTAGACACACCTAGTGTATGTGCTCCGGAAAGATAGACCCCGCGTGGAGCTTAAGGATAGTGGTGATGAGACCGGCGATACTTAGGCTCTGCGTACACTCAGACAACACACGGAATGTTAGAGACCATAAATCAGGGGAAAAGTCTCCGGCGTAGGCCCTCCGACGCTCAAGTCAGTTACTTTTTTCCCAGAAGACCAGTGCACGAAAGAAAAAAGAACTGTAGAAGATGAGTGTAAATGTGCGCGTACTTGGCTAAGGAATAAGACCTCCCTTTTTATATAATGATACGTACCTTCAGAGCATGCATGTTGTCAAAGAATATCGGGTGTCAGGGCATGTAGGGTGAGAGAAGGTGTATGGTGACCTCCTATTAGTGGAAGGAAGGTTTTATTCGCAGATAATAGTAGACCATTGGAATATTCTCTAACGTATGGTAGTTATTCTCTCATAGGAGGTTACAATTCTCTGATATTGTTGTGGCCTAGTGTTTTTTGTCACACCCGGGTTTAGATACGGACATCTCGGGATGACCGTTCGGGTGTGACACCTGGCTCGAGTCTTGATGAGGGGGACGAGCTATGGTGAGGGTCCCATTTTTCACATTTGGATCACTAAAGGGTCGATCGGAAATTGTCTTACTGAAAGTACCAAGTCTGACTATGTGGCCTGAGTTGAGGAAACTCGACCAGTTCGGGCAAATCAGGCATTACTTCATGTTGCATCTTATGTCTAAGATCTAAGACTCTGATCTGTTTGTACCCGACCGAGAATTATGAGGCTGATGATGTTAGGCGGTCTAACTCTTTTTTTCCCCTCCTAACTGCTAACTGTCACATCCTTTTGACTTTTGACCACCACGTCCCCTTAACTTTGGATTGTCATTGACTGTCACACTCTCTTAATTTCTGACCGTCACATCCCCTTGAGTTTGGACTGTCCTTGATTTCATGTTCTCTTGACTTCTAACTATCTGATCTTATCAAACTTCATATTTATATATCGTATTAAAATTTAAATAAAATTTTATTGAATTGAATTTCGAATAACTCATAAATGATTTGGTTCATCAATACTCTCAGGGCAGCCCATTTTTTTGGGCGCGGTCAGTTGACTGCTATGGAGAAGTCAGAGAGCAGTCCCAGAAGTTGCGGTTGTCGATATACTCGTTCAATATATTTTATCGCCTAAGTCATCAGAACTTTCTATTATAATTGCCTAGACAATCAACGGGAAGACTTGGCGAAGCAGCGATTAGAGGCCGCATTTAATGCTTCCTCGAAACTCAATGATAACCATGTGCTGAAGCGCGCAATCCCTATAAGTCTTGCTCTCTGCTTGCGATTCTTCTTCATCACCATTACAGAATCCAAATGTTTGTTTTGCAGACATGGGCATCATCAAGGATGAACACCGCAGATTGAAGCCAAGTCACGCGCAGAGCCCGATGACATCCAAGTTGAAGATTCTGCTGCTGGTGGTTTCAACCAATCTGCTCTCCGTTTTTCTCTTCGCCGGGAGTTCCGGTTGGGTGGCGCCGGCTGTGCATTTTGTCGACTCCGGCACGCTCCTCCGGGAGCTGAACGCCACGCAACGCCAGCTGTCCAACACCCTGTGGCAAGTGTCGCAGCTCAGCAAGCTCTTGGCAACCGCTAACTCCCTGCTCGAGACGACATTGACGGACATCGGCAAGGCCCACCGGGAGGAGGAGGAGTCGCCGGACGAGGACCTGGAAAAGTGGGCGCGCCGGCTCACCGGCGAGCTTAAACTCGTAGTTGGGCCCCACAAGTTCCCTCTCGGGTACAACCCGAACATCGGCTCCGACGAGCTGTATCCCGTGCTGGGCACCTCCTGCCGCCGGTACGAGGAGGAGCTGGTGAAGTACATGAGCTACGAGGTGGGCGGCGAGTGCCCCTCCGACGAGTGGTTCGCGCAGCGGCTGATGCTGAAGGGGTGCGAGCCCCTGCCGAGGCGGCGGTGTCATCCGAAATCACCGGTGGGGTACGTGGAGCCGGCGCCGCTCCCGGAGAGCCTGTGGGCGATCCCGGCCGACACGAGCATCACGTGGGACGCGTACACCTGCAAGAACTACTCGTGCCTGGTGAACCGGGGGAAGGCGCAGGGGTCGTACGATTGCAAGGACTGCTTCGTAGTGGATATGTACCACTCGTTTTTCTCGATGCCACGGTCCAGCTTCCGGCCAGCGTTCCACCGGAGTTTCCGGAATCCGATGCGATCGAACATGGGCGCGTAGGTGGCGTTCAGCTGATGTCCGAGGCAGAAGAAATGATCGAGCCAGAAGACACCGCCCGGCCGCAGCACCCGGTAGATGTCAAACAGGGCGAACTCCAGCATGGCGTCGGGGATCCAGTTGCTGAGGACGTGCGTGGAGTGCACCAGGTCGAGCGTGTTGTCGTAGAACGGCAGGCGGTGCGCGACGCTGATGTGCACCATCAGCGTCGCGCACCGCCTGCCGTTCTACGACAACACGCTCGACCTGGTGCACTCCACGCACGTCCTCAGCAACTGGATCCCCGACGCCATGCTGGAGTTCGCCCTGTTTGACATCTACCGGGTGCTGCGGCCGGGCGGTGTCTTCTGGCTCGATCATTTCTTCTGCCTCGGACATCAGCTGAACGCCACCTACGCGCCCATGTTCGATCGCATCGGATTCCGGAAACTCCGGTGGAACGCTGGCCGGAAGCTGGACCGTGGCATCGAGAAAAACGAGTGGTACATATCCACCCTCCTCGAGAAGCCCATGACATAATTAATTAATCAGCCTTCTCTCCCGTTCAGACTTGCATATGAGATGAAACTCGACTTACAACTAAAAGAGATGCAACAAATACTGCTTCAGGATTTTACTTCTGAATTATGTTTTTTATGATTGTTCTTGCTTCAATTGTATGAATCATGTATACGATTGATGTGGATCCCATAAGTCATCCGAGTTGGTATGTGGTAAGATGCTTATCACATGAGATCGTGGGATCGAAACTCGGGGTAGTCAGGGTATAAATCCCCGGTCCCTGTATAACTCACCCCATCTGCCACATGTTTGCTCAGGATCCTTGGGTCGGGTGCGGCGGAGGTGTTGGGACGAGCGATTTCATCTTTTTACCACATGTATACGATCGATGTGAGTTTGGATTGGATATTAAATTCAACTTTGAGATTAATATTGAAAACATGAAATACATATTAAATCGATCAAGATCTATAAAATCGAAGTTCATATCATGATAAAAGTTATTATTAATTTAAATTACTCCTAATTTAATTTTAAGGGCAAAATGGCACATCAACACCGTCGTTAGGCCATTGGCTGGGAATAGTGAAGTGCCTCAAGCGCCCTGCCTGACGCTTCATGTAGCCTTGGCACAAGAAGGCCTTGGAGAACTCGTCCTCCACGCTCCTGTCCACATCGTGCACCATCACGTCCGTCTCCCCCTTCTCCCTCCACCTCGCCGCCATCCCCGCCGTGTATATCGCCGACATTCTCCCCGGAGCTCTGGCGTGGTACCCGGTCGGCGCGTCCACCATGATCACGTCCCACTCCACCTCGTACACCACGGCCGGCAGCTCTCTGAGCGCCAGGCGCGGGCACTTGGAGAGCCGCGGATCGCCGACGGCCGTGCACAACCTCTGCCTCCGCAACTCCAGGAGCTGCCCCGCTTCGCTCACCTGCGTGTCGTACACGACGAGTTGCACCTCCACTGTAGCGGGGAGACTCCGGCGCACGGTCTCGATCCACTTCTCGTCCTCCTCGAGAAAGACAGTGCGGCCGCCGTGGTTGAGCGCGCTCCACATGAGGCTGTCGTGGCCGAGGCCGAAGACGAGGAAGTTGCAGGGGGAGCGTTGGCGCAGGACCTCGGCCGTGACGGAGATCTCGTCGATGGTTTGCTGGGGAGTGATCTTCGATGTGGCGTAGTGGACGACGGCATCGGCCAAGGAAGGAGGGATCTTTGAGCAAGAATTTGCACTTGCGCCGCCGTCCTCTGTTCCAGACGATGTGATGTTGCCTTGGCGAAATTGAGAGGAAGCATTCAGCAACAGGTAGAAGAAGAACAGAATCATCAGGAAGAGGAAGAGCAGCTTTAGATTGAGAGGCATTTGGAACTTGGAACCCATAGATTTTACACAACTTTGAGGCTTTCAGATTTAACATTTCATGACAAATTGTTCGATATATATCATGATTGGCTAGTGGTTGAGAACTGGCGATCAAGATTCTAAATTGCAGCAAAAGGTGAAATCCTCACCCCCAGGGCCTCCACCGATCGGACCCACGGTCATTGTGAGGGAGGTAAATCGCAGCACCCGAGCTAACATAAGACGGATCGGGTGGGATACAGGGATAGAGGATTTATTCCCCAACTGCCACTGAGTTTCGACCCGGTGGCCTCATTGCAGCAACTCCCGCCCCATGCCATCTCGGATGACCCACAGGGTCGATCAAAATTCTAAATTGCCATTATGAATGGTGGTTGAGAGAAGAAAAAAATGATGATGGGCGATCAGTTAGGCCCGATGGAAATTTTCCATAGACGGCTAAGAAATTCTTATGGTTGTGAATGATTCAGAAGCTCAGCGTTTTATGATTATACTCTTTATTTAAAAAAAATTCTTATAGAAAAAAAATTCTTATAAACACATCGTAATTAGGAATTGAACTGTAGATGTCTGAATGATAAATTGACGTTCTTCTGCTGCAACATAGCACGGGGTAAAAATGTTAAACCATGTAACACCGAGGGTGATTGATCTGATCCTATGAAAATTTTCACTAGTCGTCTGGATAAATCAGAAAATACTCATGATGGACAATCTAGAAGCTCATGATTGCCCACCCTATTTAAAAAGAAAAATCTCTACAAATATATTGTAACAAGATTCGAACTATAAATATCTAAATAATAACTTGTCCTGCTCCATAACCTAGCCCAGGGCAACTAAAAGCTTTTAGTGATCAGCACTAACAATTAATTAAAATTTTTTAATCTCATTTTTCCAGTCAAACAAGGATAAAAAAAACAATAGAAACCTGGGAAGGGATGCTCAGGTCCATAAATATTAGACCATCTTTTGATTCAGTATTTGTATTGATGGGAGGCAATGATCCCCACTTGTTTAACATGTGGGGATTATTACCTTCCACCAATCTACTTTTTTAATCAAGAAAGATGGTCCAGAGGATCTCATTCCAGAAACCCCTCTCTCTCTCTATATATATATATATTTTGAAATTCTAGAAACAAACAATTTAAGATTATAATATATAATAATTTAGAACTTTTGAATACGGTTTATAAAATTTAAAATTACAATATATGACTCTATAAAATTGTGCTTTAGCTCTATATATTATGATTAATTTTAACATCTTTAAATTTTAAAAAACATTTTTGAGAATGGATTGATGTCCCGTACTTCTCTAGATACACTGCAGAGATTGTTAAATATCTACGAACTTAAAAGGTCAACTTCTGTTGCAATTCTTTTAATAAAACACAACTCTTCGAAGCTTGCATGCATATACACCCACCTAAGGATAATAATAACAATGGGATAATAATTGACATTAGCAATTTGCCCAATTTGATATTTATTCACGACTAGGTGATGTCCTCATATTGGAGACTAAAGTACTGTTGGGCATCTTCAAGTTGAAGAATGAATAAGCTGTCAGGCTCATTTGCATGCCTTGAACATAATTTACTTCTCCACCAAAAGAATAAGTTTCGTGTTGTTGATTACTTTATCGAAAGGGAATTAGTTCAGTGCTACTAAAACCATGAAAAACGATATAGGAAATTTGTTACATGAATTTAGTTGTAGTATGATAAGAGAAACTCTTTAAAAGTGAGTTTGACATTAGAGCAAGTCTCCATCAAATGGAGAATTTAGTAATACTAGTATTAGATAAAGATTATGCCATGTAGATAAAAGTCAAATTAGACTTATTGTTAATCATCCTATTATAGTTGCCGTGGTCTAGTTGGTTAATCTATCAAGCAAGTCCTTGTCTGTCGCATGGTAAATTAAATAGCAACATTTTTGGCTCAAAATTTGAGGGCAATATCCAATTAACAACTACATTCTTGAGGGGAAAAAATATATAATAGAATCTCTGGAATTTCAGCGTAGTTAGATCTAACTCTGAAACTTCTGTCCCAAAAAATGCAATCTTGTGGCTCTTTAGGATGGAGAGATATGAAGAGATGGAAAGAAAGGGGGGAAAAGAACTGACCCGCTAGAATGGAAGAGTATTCTCTAGATCTTCAAGCTAAATGCTGCTGATGACTTAGTCCTGTTTAAGATGTTTCAAAAGAAAAACGCCGATGCCACCAACTATCACAATAATTACTGGATTTCCAATCAACTTGAAATCGAGCAGTCTGTTTTTCCCCTGAAGTTTTTGCTGTTGGGTTGATAGAGCCAAGTGCTCATGAACTAAGTTCGAGATGTTGCTCAACCGTTGCATGATTTGTTGTTGTCCTCGTGTGATGAGCAGGAACTGCCAATGATAAGAAACATGAGCATTATCTTCTAGTAGCATTCCAGAATACCACACAAAAGACTGATTGATGAATTTCAGAATGAGAACATGATATCTCAATCATAGGTGGAATATGGAGAAATAGTATGGATAGATCATAGATGTTGCCAGGGAATATGTGAAAAGAAAATGTCAAGTTACCGAAACAGACTTTTGAAAAACCTCCAGTCAGAAACATTGTATTTCTAAGCAGAAAAGGAGAAGTTATTTAAAAGCCATACATACCTCATCTGTTAGGGGCGAATCTTTATTTAGTTTGGATGAAGAAGATGAACTGGGCAATGATGCCGTGAGAGAGCCATTACAAGATTCACTTTCAAGAGCAAAGTGCTGCGGACTTTCTGAAATTTTCTGGCAACTAAACTTTGAGTTGAGTTCTTCCATTTGAAAGCTAAGTTCACAAATCCTTTTATTTAGAGATGATATGTGTTCTGACAGTTGAGCACTTTCCTATATAGGACAGATCCAGAAAACAAAAGCACCTTATTAATTTGTCTTATAGCCAGAATTTGCTATGCGAACACACACACACCTAAACCGCGTGAATCAAAATTTGGACAAATTAACATTAAGAGTTTTCATAAGCATACTTATATTGTTAAAAAATACCTGGTCGATCGCAGATGATCCAATGGAGTGTCCCTCAAAACTTCTGGCGTTGATGGCAAGCCCAGTGAGCTTAGCAACGCTTTTGTCCTCAAGTGATGAGTAGGAGCGAGACATTCCTCTGAATAAATGCATATACAGTGAACTTAGAGATTTACCAAAGGTATACAGTGGATTGTTTACTGAAGTCTGAACGTTGACAATAAAATTATAGAACTGAATTGAAGACAGAATGGCTAATGATATAAAAAAATTAAATAAATAACAAATGAAATACAATTTATTCAGAACTGTAAAGAAAATGTCATTAACATTATTGATGTTATATGTACCAGATTCTAGATATTCTTAATTTTGCAGATTTTTGGAGAAGTTAATTTTGATTAAGGATGTAGTTGTTATCTATTTATATTAATATTGGTCATTGCTAATTTAATCTAAATCATCAAGAAGACTTTGTGACCAGGGTGCATAGAAAAAGAGTCTATGGAGCATTTCTGATGCTTGATGGATTACTCGTATACGATGAGGGTTAACATCTTATTTTGTATGGTCAGAGGTATATTATTGGTTAATGGATAAATTTGTTTGTCTGGATCTAGCAAGTGCTCTGATCAAGTTTTACTGGTATTGACTCAACTACCAGAAATTATTTGTCATTGAGCAAGATAAACAAAAGTTGCTCGTTTCATGAATATATTCAGATTAAAACTTGCTTACCTGGTTAAATGTCCATTTTTCCTACAAACTGCATTTCTAGATGCCTGTTCAGGTGCTTCTCCAGGATTCGAGACCATTTCATCATATGAACTTAGTTTTCTCCACAATTCATCTGGCAATGCCTACACATCGAATAAAGGATAGGACATCAAAATAAAGGAAAGGACACCAAATCTCCTAATATGGTAGAATGAAAAGCTCCATCTTAATTTAGTAAAACATAATACCATTGCTTCATTCACGAGCTTTTCCAGCTGAATCTGTTCAATGTAAGTACGAGGAATGTAGGAACCTTCCAATCCCAACTGCTCCGCTATATCCTTGACAGACTTGCGTTCTTTTCCTTGTACCTTTATTATAATTAGGACAATTCTCAATTATACAAGTTTCCAGCATAATTTGTAGTTGCACTGGAAGAAAAATGAGAAATTGGTAGGAAGCAGATGTTAACTCCATGGTGCAAATAAAAAAAGATTACTCAAGAATCAAAGACACATCTAACCACAAATAATGATTTCTGTGCCTTAAAATGACTAAACATTGCATGAACCACTAATTCTGGCCTCAGGTGAGATTGCATATATAACTCAATTACAAAACCGCAACAAGAATGACAGTCAATGTAAACAGCCATGTCAATTTTACAGCTGCACCATGGATTGTCCACCCAAAATGCACATTGATTAACATTGCAACGATGCTTAAATTCTGAGTCAACAACACATAAGATTAGATAGATCACTTATCTTAGATTAAGTACACGTGTATAAATACTCATTATACAAGTGACTGCAATAAAATACTACTAAAAGCAAAGATTAAGCAACAGCCTATATGAAGAATTGTATGACAATGATCAGAAACACAAGTGACTGAATAAAATTTTAATGTGAATCTCTTCATTAGCTAAATCTTCCGATTAGTATATTTAACAAAAAAAAATTAAATACAAAATTCACAATTGTGTCTTCCAATGAATCCTACGCAATGAATGATATATGGAAATGCATGGCATGATTTAAATGGCTCCAAAAATAAGATGATTTCATAAAATGAGAAATCTAATTACCTGTATATAGTGACGATTTAATTGTTCTAAGTAATCAAGCTTCACAATCACTCTATCATCAGAGAAAACATGGCTGTTTCTTTTCAAAATAGTTGCAATACTGTAGCCTAGTGCCATTAACCCACCAAGAAGACGCACACCAACTTGAAAAGTAATTCTCGGTGACATGATGAAGGGGTTGTCTGTGACCCATTCCTGAGTATCCACCAGTTGAACAATAGTCAAACTCAGATTAAATCAGAATGAATGCATGTTAATAAACCTGATGATCACACAGATATTAACAATTGAGGGAGGTACACATTCTATAGAATTCCTATTGAATTGTAAAACTGAAAACCATAAATCCTCATAACAAACCAAGACAAAGTAGTAAATAACAGCAAAACCTGCAGTACACATTTATAAAAGCAAGGTTCGGAATATTCAAATTATAGATCACGTGTGTTTGGTGCATCTAAATGTGCCTCTAGTGTAAAGATTTAACAGTACCAAAAAAGACTACACAAGGTAAACAAACCAAATTATGAAGAAAAAAACTGAGTACAATAGAGAAGAGTGATATCAAGAGAACAATCTAGTAGCAAAATTTGCCTACTTAAGTCATAATTCTAAATTAATTCAATCCAAAGTGAATCACTGGTTTTCTAGCACAATCAATTATAAACCAACACTGAGAAAATACTAATACTAACCAGAATCTAGAGATATAGGACTCTAACAATGTGATTTACATGATATTGTGGCCTACGGATAGAAATATCATTTTTTTTCATATTCTTAGAATTTATTATCATCTCTTCTGAAATTTTTTTTTATCATAGTCCTCATGAACAAAGAGTTTCAGTTACTTTCATGATTCACCCAAGTGGAAAGAAAACAAAGCACAAATATGATAGAAAACTGTTAAATCAAAATCATATCAAGGGATTTATCTTCTTAAGGATGGGATACAAATTTTCATGGACTGGAAATTGTGGTAATTGTAATAGCATCAAATTATGTTGGATGGCTAATAAAGTACAAATGCAAGACCATATTGTTTACTAGTGCTCAATGTGACACCCCCTCCCCCACCCACTCCAAACTCCATTGCTCCTTTTTTCCTTAAAATGTTTCTTCAGTACATAATATGACTAATTTCCAATTTAAGATAAGTTAATACATATATTATGTCATCTAAGTGGACACTGTTAACAAACATATAAGAATGGACTTGCAGATTTATTCAAAAATTCCATCTTATGTGTAGGTTTTGAAATCTCACTCCAGATGTGATTATAGATATTGTTAATTTTTGCCAACTCCCAGATTAACAGCAAATACAAATTTCATGCAATTCTTTTGAAATACCATAGGATGTAACAGAGAACTCCTTTACAAGACAATAGCAAACCTCAATGGAATAATAAAATTCAAGACAATAAAGATTGAGGAACCAAAATTTTCCATGAATGAGCAGAAACAATAATCAAACCCAACAAAATGGTAAAAGTGCATCCAGATACAAATATGAACTAGTTACAAAAATAACTCTGTTGTTTACCTCAGATACTGTAACGTTGTTATGATGTTAGATTTAGAATCCACATGGACAAAATGACATAAATGAGAAAAGAACAGACCTCAAACATAAGGTTGTACTTCCCATCCTTGTTTCTCATTCTTAAATAAGATTGGCATGTTTCTGGATCTTCACCTGGTGGTAACAGATATATGTCATAAGTTTCCTCTACAACTTCTTCATGCTCTTCGCAAAGAACAGCCTTAATTTGGTCCACGGATGTAGTTTTTGTTGACTACAATATTGGAAAACACATGTTACTACAGGCAAAAATGAGATAAATTGCCTAACCAAATTTACCAAAAAAGGGGGTGGGGGTGGGAAACAAACAATAACCTTTAAAATATAAGTTGGATTCTGGAAGCCTGTGAATGGGTTGAACTTGTTCTTAATTTTTATATGTGCTGTTTGCAGATCTGGCTCAATGAAGGCCTTGTACATTGGATAGACCTGCAAATGTATTAATAAATCAAGAAACTGTATATGTTTAAATCTAACTTCCAAGTACCTTTTTTAATATGAGGAAACCTTTAGCTCTAAATAATTAGTAAAAGTGGAGAAAAGAAACTATATTTGACAAAGTGAAAGAAAATTCTGATGAACTAGTGTGTTTGTGCATAAGGAATGAGGATCATGCAAGTCTTAAAAAAAACTAAGAGCATGCAGCAGAAAAAGTATATAATTTTTGAAAAAAATGAATTTGAAGGTAGATGACCGTTTCTGTAATTTGATAAATTATTTCTTCAGGTTCTTGTCCAGCACGTTGTATGTCTCTCAAAACTCTTTTGACAAGGTCAAAATGTACACCACCAGTCACAGAAACTCGGAGGTCAAGTAAAGGGCGCAATTTGTCATTCAAAGCATAGATACCTTCCAAAATAACAATTCGAGAGCTTGGCACATCAACAGTCCTGCTAGGAAGACAACCAAAAAACGTAGTTTACATTTATGCTTTGTACTAACTATCTAGAAGTTATGTTCTGCTTAAAATCTCTCTATATCAAAAACATTGCTCTAGTCAACTTTCTAAAAATATCACCTGTATCCTATGCGACTGCTTGATTTAAAATCATATATTGGCACCTGAATAGATCTCCCTTCTTTAAGTCCTCCAATGTTTTCCAGCAATGTGCTATAATCTGTTAGTCGTGGATCTGACAACAATTGCATGCATTAGAAATTTACAATTACTTAAATCAGTATAAATTGAAAAAATTTAGATGTGGGAGGAATAGATTGAATGTTAACAAAAAGATCACAGCCGCATCCAATGAGGTGAAATTTGAAACTATTGATAAGAATGAAATAAGGGAAAGAAATTGAGTTACATGTGCAAATGGCAAAATAAATCAATGACCTTAGAGAGTAAGTTACCATCAAAATTTTTATCAACGATACGACTTGGATCATTGTAGTTGTCCATTGATATTACAGCAATATTGGGCATGAAATCAATAATCTTGTCGGTAAATACAGTCTTCCCTGACCCAGAAGGTCCAGCTACCCCAACCAAAATAATTCCATCGTTGCTTTGTGCCAACAATTGGCATGCACGTAGTACAACATAGAAGCCTTTTTCAAATGATAATGAACCTTGAATTGAAACAACTTCATAACGATTACAGTCCTTCCGCTTCACCAATCGAACTCGATCTCTTAGAAGCCCATGCCTAGGTTCTGATGAGTCAATAAAAGGATCATATTGATCCATTTAGGAAACCAAAAACTCCTGCAATAAAAACCGGCTGAAGCATGAAAAGGAGAAGATACTGAAAGAAACAATAAAATTCTTCACATTGTTAGCCTGTACACTAACTGCACACAAGAAGATAGTAAAACAAGAAATGAGAACAAAAAAATTTATGGATAAGTGAACATCCAAAACAAAACAATTGATTGTTTCTAAACACGAATGCAAACAATGAGAGTCATGGCAATACAACTTGTAAACCCTAGCAATACTTACAGTATGGTTTCTATCACACTAACCACACATCTCGTTGCAGGGAATGAGGTGCAAGATGCAGGAAATATATCAAATAAACTCTTTTATAAATAAAAAAGAAATCATATCGGAAAATATCAAATAAAAATTATATTTTCACAGGTCAAGAAGAGCGCTCAATTAGAATCCATCAAATAATCCCGCACGAAGTAACAACACGTCTTCATTAATTAGCTAACCAAAGAGGAAAGTGAAACATTCCTCGATCCCCAAAAAATCCAGAGGCTTCAAGATGATAAATTAAACCCAGAAACGATGAAACAAATGCTGCGTACTCTTTTTTACAAGAGATGAGTAATGGTCCGAGGTTTATCAATGGGGACCAAAAAAAATACCTATTCCTCCAGCCGAGATGATCGCGCAGAGCGGCGTAGATGTGCTCTAACGAACGAGAGAGAGGGAGAGAGGAGGAGGCCCCGTAAATGTATCGTGAGCGGCGGCGGCGTCCGGCGGAGGGGGAGGAGATTGACTAGGAAGCGCTCGAGAGAAGATCGGGGATCGTGAAACGATTCCGAAGCTTGCCGAGCAAATCATCGCTTAAATAACTCTAAATTTCCCACGTAAGCAACGAGGTACGCTGATTGGACGAATACAGGTGGGCCCCACTTCTGGGTACGTCGTCTCTCCTGGGAAAACTACGTGGTCCGTATTGTTATCCAAGTTTATAATTAAAATATTCATAAAAAAATATAAGAGTGCTGAATTTTATTTCGACTTTTGAATTTTATTAAAATACAATTTAAGCCCCTGTAATTGGCAGCCCGCAGCAGAATCTCATTTTTGACCTATGTAATTTTATCTGTCAAATTTTATAATTCTCCGCGAATATCAGAAAGTCGCAAATGTGTTCCTTAAAAATGCTTGCTATTCTAATAAGGAATTTTAAAATTGTAAAAATTTAATAAAATTTATAGCAAATTTATTATAAGATCTAGGGCATTCACTAATTAACATAATCAACTAAATTTTTAAGACTCGCTTAATTTGAAAAAAAATAAACTTTTGAATTTTGAATTGTGTAGATCCATCAATTAATTTTAGATGAAATTAATTGATGGATTTAAAAAAAATCTAAATTATTCAAATTAAAATTAATATGTTTTTAAAAATCTTATTAATGTATCTATGTTGCCATATTTAATTGAAAATGTGTTCTCAATTTAATTCATCATTCTCAATTTACCCTATTGAATTTAGATCACATAAATACATTACTAAGGTTTCTACCTTAAATATATTAATTTGAATTTGAATTTGAATTAAGAGTTCTCTAAATTTATTAGTGAAAAAAGAAAGAGTGATACTCTATGTTATTTAAATATTTTGAAACTTAGGTATTCAGGGATAATAATAAAATTTATTAACGTGATTCATTAAGTAAATTGTCGTAAATGTAAATAATAGACTTCTCTCACTTAAAAACTAAAATTTACTCTCTCTTTTTTTTCTTCCAAATATTATCTTTATGGATTTAACGTTTAAATGTTTGTGAAAAAGTCATAGACAAAGTAAGTGTGGATTAAAGTAATGTTGGCTGAAGAATACAACTACACCATTTCTGAAAGGCGTATCTAATATTTAAGGTTGTCTTAAAAAAATGTTGGGCGTCTTGATCACCCGTCACGAATACTTCCTGATTTATTTTGATGATCAATAAAAAAATTATTTGGGACCGGGATGGTCTCATATTGTGATACTAAAATTAACATCATATCTGTTTTCTTTCCTCACAACAAAAAATGATTAACTAAGTTGGATAACATTGAGCCTGGGGTGACCGGTCTGGCCCCATTGAAGTTTCTTACTAGTCATCAGGGTAAATTAGGAAGACATACATGCGGCCCAGAAGCCCAGCATCTCTTAGTTGCAAGTCTCATTAGGAGGAAAAATCCCTATAAATAGGTCGTAGCTGGGAATCAAACTGTGAGTACCTGAGAGATAACTGAGCACCCTAATTGCTGCACCATAGCCTCGAACCCATTTTCTTTTCTCACGCTTGAGCATAACATGAATCCAAGAAATTATTTGCCAACTATCATATTAGAGCATCCACAATCGTGAATACTCTCAAGGAGCTTCTTCAATGTCACGTCAACATCACATCAAAAGTAAAAATTCCTCCATTTATCTCCATTATAAAAAAATCTCTCAACTATAAAAAAAAACCTCTCAACAACGTCTTCGTAATAACATTAATAATTAAAAAAATACATAAATATTACCATACATCAAATAAAAAAATATAAATTATAATAATATATAAAAAATAAACTTAAACACATCTATTCCAGATCACGTCTCTGTTTAATTTTTTCAACTATTTTCTCATGTATCCAAATTTGTCCTGATATCATCTCACTAATATATTTCTTAAGAATTTCATAATCCTTATGAAAGATCTCAACTTTTCGCAAAGTCATTTTTTCCATTTGATATTCTTATCTTATCATTCTTTATCAAGGATTTGTTCCATTGTATCGCACTCTCTGACTTTGAATTTGCCCTTTCTCTTCGCTTCCTTTTGCCCTATCGGACGAATGCGGGCTTCAGAGTCATCAACATCAATACTCGTATCTAGATTTAGATTTGATGCTGAAGTGTTTCTCCTTGATTCGGATGTCCTTGCTTTCTTGTTAGAGGAATTAGCAACTGATTGTGGATCATATTTCTCATACTCTTTGAGAACCCTCCACACATGCATATACTTGAAATCCTTGTTTTTATTGTTGATTTTCCACATATTCATTGTGGTCTCCAATATATTCTCGTCACTCCATCCGCTTTGACGATGAGTATACAAATTATTATAGGTTGTAGAAAATTCATTTACCATCATCGCAAACTTATAGTAATGTGATTTTAGCACTTGATAGCTTCTCTTCATAGTTTCAATGGGTCAATACTTACTGTAGTAATCAGCTATACGCTTCCAAAAAACTTGATCTTTCTGGTCATTACCAATGACTGCATCGGTGCTAGTTGCCCATGACGTCGCAATGACCATGTCTTCGTCAAGAGACCAAAATCTTCGTTTCGAATCATTTCTTTGGTTTAACTTCATGTCTTCTTGTAATAACTGTAGTAGCCACTGAGATGTTGGAACAGACGATGACATTAGAGGTTCTTTGTCGCTGTGGGTCGATAGTAGTCCTTCTTACTTTATTCGAAAACATGGCTGATGGTTGAGGAGGTGAAAATATGAAAGGCAGAGAAGACATCCCAAATTGGTTACTCATGGTTGACCAATCTTGGCATGAATACATATCAAATGGAGCTAGAGTGGCGTTACTATGAAGGGGAAGGAAAAAATTTTGAGAACTTTGAAAATTTGGAAAATTTGGAAGACCTTGTAGAACATATAGTATTTTGAAAATTTGGATGGTATTGTGTGTGAGAGAAAAAATTGAGGATATTGGGCATCATGGTTTGGAGGAATGTGAATATTTTGAGAAGATGTATTTTTATCCGCATTTGAAGAATTCAACAGATTTGTAAAAAAAATATTGAAATTTTCCTCTCTCTTGAATATAAATAGAGAATGAAAGGATGAAAGAAATAGAGATTAATGAAAAAAATAAGAGTTTTGTGATGTATTTATAGAATTTTTTTAATTAAAAAAATTGAACGTTGAACAGCGACTATCAAATTAGCCTTTCAATGTTCAATTTCACCTTTAATCTACACAACCTACACATTATAATTTTTTAAATAGCAAATATTAAAAAAATAATAAAAAAAAAATACTGACGACAAATCGGCTCTGTGTTTGCGGAGCCACTCCGTCATTTGAGGGACGAATCTCCCTCCTACTATAAGAGAGAGGTTCGTCCCTCAAGTCACGTCACCAATGGAGCTCCGAAGACTTTATCAATATTTGACATGCATTTCGATAAAGTTATTATTTTAGATTTTTAATAATTTCAATATAATAAATTGCAAAATTTTAAAATTATTAAATTATTTAATTTTTTTTAGATGTATTCTTTTTCTAAATTATTCATATCCATTCTATTTATAAAAAATAGTTTTTTATTCTATTTCTTGTCAATTCTGACCAAATCAATAGCAGTGTTGTGGAAATCGGTACCGTTTAAAAATCAATTCTAAAATATTAGAGCAATAAAAATAATTTAAAATAACACTTTACATAAAATAATATTAAAAGTATTTAGTAAAAATAATTTGATAATTATTTTTAAAAAGTTAGAGTAATACAAACTATTAGTAGCAATGTTTATACAAAATCGTTGCTAAAAAGTACATAATATCATTTAAGATTATTTCTAATAATTATATCATTAAAAAATAACTTACAATAGCGATTTATTCCAATCAATGCTAAAATTATTCAACAAGAATAATTATAAAATTGTTCTGAAAAAAATAATGTAATAGAAAATAAATTTACATGCAGTCCTCAATCATAAATTTAATTTTGTATGTAATTCTCATTGATCAAAATCTTTGTAAATGAGTATATATTTTTTTAAATTCAGCATATTAAACTAGAATTCAGTATATTTTTTATCAAATTGAGCACGACTTTTTTTATACTTTAATTAGATACAAAAAATACTAGATTTTCTTTAAATGATACTCAATTACTAGATTTTCTTTGAATTGTGCTGAATTTAGAAAGAATTATATTAAGTAGGAAAAAAGTCATGTTCAATTGGATAGAAAATATATTGGAATCTAGTTTAAAGTGTCGAATTTAAGAGAAATTATATTTATTTTTAGATTTTTTATACTTAAAAAATATGAGGGACCAATTTTGATAGAAATATACTAGATTCTTGTTTAAAGTGCTGAATTTTGATAGAAATATACCGGATTATAGTTTAAAGTACTAAATTTAAGAGGAATTATATTTATTTTTGGATTTTTTTTACCTAAAAAATCCGAAGGATAATTAGATAATGATATTTGTTAGGGGTGACAATTCAGTTCGGGTTCGGGTTCGGGTTGACGGGTTCGGGTTGGTAGGTTGGCGGGTTGGCAAATGACAACCTGAACCCGACTTGATTATTAATTCGGGTCAAACTATTCAACCTGAACCTGATCTGTTTATTTGCACTTGACCTGAACCTGACCCGTTTGACCCGTTTAACCCGTTTGACCCGTTTAACCCGTTTGGCCCGAACATGACCTGAATTCATTAAAGAAATTTTATATATTAAATTAAAAATTAAAAATTAAAAATAACATTTATCTACACAAGTTGAAAATACATATTATAAATGATAAACCATGACAACATTGCAATCAATAGCATATCTCTATGTTTATAGTTTTAACTTTTTTAAATTTATAATTTTAGTTTAAATTTATAATTATTTATAAACGGGTTCGCGGATTATAATTGAGTCATTTCATATTGACCCGAACCCGATCTGTTTATTAATTGGGTCAATTGGGTCGACCCGATTTCGACCCGAACCCGAAACTACCTAACCTTAACCTAATTTTTTCGTGTTCGGTTCGGGTCGTGTTTTCGTGTCAGGTCAAAAATTGTCACCCCTAATATTTGTATGACAAATTGAAGCAAATGAAATTTTACATGCATGGAGTGAAAATAAATTTTTAAACATAAGATCTGCATACAAAATTAAAATTATGATTAAAAATTTTTCTTTAATTTATCGTAGTTCAATCTAATTCTATTATTTGAATTTCAAGAATAGTATTAAAATTGCTCCTAATAAATCATTTCTAAATGAATAATTTCTTTTACGATGGCGATCGGTACCACTGCCTGGCCGTGGTGGCTTGTGTGATGAACTGCGACCTGTGGCAGCATGAACCACGGCGTGGGAAATTCCACGGCCTGGCTGTGGTACTCATCCTCTTCTGTTTTCTTCGACTCCACAGCTTAGAACACGATTGGGGCATGCTGGGGGCACGCCCCCACGGCTCAGAACACGGTTTTCTCACTGATTAACCCTCTCAAAATTAGCCAAAGCTCATATTTTCTTCCTGCAGAATAAAATACACTTGAATTTGAAAACGTATATTATCAAATTAATAAGATTTACAATAAAGTTCATAATATCCTTCTGCACATAAAACACGCTAGCTAAGAACTCGAATTTAAACATGCAACGAGTTTTAAAACATCTAGTTCATCAAGTGCAAAATAAGATGTTAAAACATATATCATCACATGACAAGGGTTTATATATCCAACCTAGACGACCCTAGAACTACTGTAATAATTTTTTTTATATATTATTACATGCATGTTAACCGAAGACAATTTTGAGAGTCGATGAAATGCTCCTTCAACATTAACAAGACATGCCTTAACCGATTGAGTTAGGCCTCCGATGTAGGAACCCTAGACCTTAAGCTCAAAACCCAACAAGCCAGAATCCTTCGAGATCCCAATGCCTGAAACGTGTCGAGACCTAGGCCCCCCTAGTATTGTTAAGCTAAGACCTACTGAGATCCCAGCACCATAGCTCTGTCGAGTCGAGACCAAGATATGCCGAGACTCTCTATGAAGCCGATACCCTCCAAATTGTAATTCCTTGGTTATTGCAATGAAGCCTAAGACCATTCATTCATTGTAATATGAATTGGAACTTTCATATATACTTGTCCTTCACTGACAATAGGACATAATGACCATGAAGAAATATATAAGTAAATTAATATAGTTTGATGCTATTGAAGACCATTCAATTATGATCTCTTTTTCAGGTTCGATTCTACTCTTGGATTCAGTTGACATTTTTTTAATGTGTGATCGTTTGAAAAAAAAAACAAAGAGAGGTCAATATCTATAAAAAAATATATATATATAGGTGATCTTTAAGGATATATTGCTGAGGGGCATGAGAATATTTTACAAGTATTGGAAATTGTTGGGTCCTTTATTGTTGATACAAACTGAGTACAGGTATAGAATGATGTATACCATCGTTTTTGACTAAGTCGAGGCTAGAGTTAGACTTTATCTCTTTAAGACGAATTTACCCCGCACACGGTACTCACAGAATACGACAATCGTCTCCCAAGATACAATGACTTTTATCTTGCGATAGCAACACTGCAAATCGCAAGACCTCCGAACCGAGGAAGCTTTTTGAACTCTCCAATGCAAGAATGCAATGTTTGCTTTGCTTGGAAGGAAGTGAGTGAATGAATGAATGAGTATGTGAGAGACTTTATTTATACATATGAAAGGGTATAAGAATCTCTTGGTTCAATTAGATCTCATCCATCCATTTCAAAATGGGTGATGTAGATCGCATCCTTTTCTAAGAGGCATACTACCTCTTCATTAGATGCACCCTTTAATCATCCAAAAGACATTTAAACCTTTTTGATTATTTTTTCATTTATAATTTCTAGCAATCCCCCACATAAATGAAAAATAATGCATGCATGTTATCACCTAAAGAGAGTTCAATCGATAAGTCAATACATCGGGAGATGCAACATGTGGCTTTGAACCTTCCGTAGTAGAATGCTATCGAGCATACTAGGCTGCGCAGTGAACGTGATGTCTTGAACTGCCCAGCTGTTTGTGTAAACTAAGACAATAGCACCCACATAAAGATTTATCTCACTTACTTTGGGTTCTCATGGTTGGTTCCATTTTGGTCATAGATATCATCTTGGATTCATGAGTGTTTCATTGAAACGGTCAGTTTTCACACTCACATAGGTGACACTTCTATCAAGAGTATCCTACCATACTCCACCTTATAAAGGTATAGAAGTCATTAAAAACATAAGCTTAACCTCACTACATGTGGTAGGACAGCACAAGTTCATCCTAGGATTGGGATAAAGATAATAATAATATATCTCGTGTGCTGTAACACAACTTCTATAACTTCATTGTCCCATGGAACCAAGATTTTGGGATCTCCAGTCAACAAGGTTGGGTTACCGCTACAGTCATTTTTAGTTGTAGATTTTTAATCTCATTCCTCTCCATGAGCAATATACTTGATCTCGACTTAGCCCTTTCATAAGAAGATCTGCCAAATTATCTTTGGACTTGATATAGTTGATTGCAATCAGTCCGTTCGAGATCAACTGCCTAATGGTATTGTGTATACAACATATATGTTGAGACTTACCATTATACATACTACTCTGTGCCCTTCTAATCGTCGATTGACTATCACAATGTATAAGTACAACGGGCACAGGTTTCGTCCAGCTCGGAATATCTTTCAAGAAATTTCACAGTCATTCAGCTTTTTCAACTGCTTTGTCTAATGCTATAAACTCGGATTCCATAGTTGACCGAGCTATGCATGTCTGCTTTGTGGATTTCCAAGATACCGCTCCTCCACCAATTGTGAATACATACTCACTAGTGGATTTGAAATCTTTTGTATCTGATATCCAATTAGCATCACAATATCCCTCTAAGACAGCGGAACACTTTCCGTAATGTAATTCATAGTTCATAGTATATTTCAAATATCTAAGAACTCGCATCAATGCTTCCCAATTAATGTCGTTTGGATTACTCGTAAAATGACTCAGCTTGTTGACTGTACAGGTAATATCCGGACGTGTGTAGTTTGTGAGATACATCAAGCTGCCTATTATCCAAGAATATTCCAATTGTGATATGGGCTCACCATAGTTTTTCGCTAAGTGTTGACTTAGATCCATAAGTGTTTTCACTGTAGAGAGATCGTTCGCATTGAATATTTTCAATACTGACTCTACATAATGGGATTGTGTCAAAACTATCCCATCGGATGTCCTGAGAATTTTAATTCGCAATATAACATCTGCTAGACCCATGTCTTTCATATTGAAATTCTTGGTCAACATTTTCTTTGTACTCATGATTACCTCATGATTACTGCCTATTATAAGCATGTCATCTACGTATAGACAGATCATTACATGACATTCAAGTGTGTTTTTGACATAAATACATTTGTCACATTCATTTATTTTGAATTCGTTTGACAGCATTATTTTGTCAAATTTTTCGTGTCATTGTTTAGGTGCTTGTTTAAGTCCGTACAATGACACACCTTTTCCTCTTTTCCTGCCGCTACGAACCTCTCGGGTTGCTCCATATAAATTTCTTCTTCCAACTCACCATTTAAGAATGCAGTCTTAACATCCATTTGGTGTATTTCATGGTCATACAGTGGTGCGATGACTATCAGCACTCGTTTGGATGTAATTCTTGTCACCGGTGAGTAGGTATCAAAGTAGTCAAGGCCTTCCTTTTGCTTGTACCCTTTGGCTACAAGTCTGGTCTTATACTTGTCAATTGATCCATCAGCTTTATACTTGCGTTTTAGTATCCACTTACAACCTAATGGTTTGGTACCAGAAGGAAGGTCTACTAATTCCCAAGTATGGGTATTCATGATGGACTCGATTTCACTATTGACGGCTTCTTTCCACATTGGGGCATCGAGACTAGAGAGAGCTTCGCTTAATGTTCTTGGGTCCATTTCCGACATAAAAGTCATGAAGTCTAGCCCGAACGATTTCTTAACTCTAACTCGTTTGCTCCGACGTGGCTCTTCGCTTTGATTGTCAATAGTCCTTTTACGACAACTAAGTTCAGAAACGTCATTTTTGTTAGAACTTCCGTTGTTATCACTTCGAACATTTCTCTTCTTATTTGGAAATATGTTTTCAAAGAATATCGCATTCCGAGATTCTATGGTTGTTCCCACATGAATATCAGGAATGTCTGATTTGTGAATTATGAATCGATATGCACTACTATTATGGGCATATCCGACAAATATCACATCGAACGTTTTAGGTCAGATCTTTATTTGCTTTGGCTTAGGTACTTCGACCTTTACTAAGCACTCTTATACCTTTAGGTATTTGTACGATGGCTCGCGACCTTTCCATAGTTCATATGGTGTTTTATCATTTTTCTCGTCAGGGATTTTGTTGAGAATGTGGTTTGCTGAAAGTATAGCTCCCCCTCCCCCCTCTCCAAGTTCTGGGGTAAGTCTGAATTTATTAACAAGGCATTCATCATTTCTTTTAGTGTCCGATTTTTACGTTAGACAACACCATTTGATTGAGGTGAGTAAGGCACCGTTGTTTGATGGATAATGCTAGATTCTGAACAAAACTCATCAAATGGTGTACCATATTCTTCTCCTCTATCGCTACGAAATATTTTAATTCTTTTATCAAGTTGATTTTCAACTTCTGTTTTATAGGTTCTGAAAGCTTCTGAGGCTTCATCTTTACTTCTTAAAAGAAAGACATAACAGAACCTCGTACAGTCATTAATAAAAGTAATAAAATACTTTTTGCCTTCTCTAATATGCACGAATTTTAAGTCACATAGATCACTATGTATTAACTCTAGAGGAGTTGTTGACCTTTCCACATAATGAAAAGGTAATCTCGTCATTTTTGCTTCTACACACACTTCACATTTGTGTGTTTCGTCAACATTGACGTTTGGTAATAAATTTAACTTGACGAGATGTTTCAGAGTATTATTATTGACATGTCCAAGTCGATCATGCCACAAATTAAAACACTCAACAACATAGCTGGAAGCTTTTATTTTATTACCATCAAATTCACGGTGTGCAGTCATTACAACCATTTTGAGCAGACTCTATTCTAAGTACCCTTTACCTACGAATTCACCATTTTTCATAAGTACAAAGTTGTTTGACTGGAACACTAGTTTGACATCGGCATTAACAAGTGATGATCCAGAAACTAGGTTTTTCCTTATGTCGAGAACATGGAGCACATCAATGAGCGTTAGCTCTTTCCCAGACGTCATTTTCAGAACAACTTTCCCAAGTCCGACAATCGGGGATGTCATGGAATTGCCCATATAGAGCTTTCTTCCACTTTTCGGAGTATACTTGGAGAATATCGCCTTATCAGAATAGAAATGACGGGTTGCTCCAGTATCGATCCACCACTGCTTCGGGTTATCCACCACCGTGTTGGCTTCAAACACGATCGCAGTGAGATCCAATTCCATGTCGTCAGAAGTTACAACTTGGTTCACAGCATCCTTCTGACTCTTGGTTGGTTTATTCGGGCGTCTGCAATCCTTGGACATGTGTTCTGGCTTTCCGCAGTTGTAGCATGTGCCTTTGAATTTCTTGCCTTGAGCATTCTTTTTGGATTGCTTTGGCTTTTGGCTCAGCCAAGTTGGACATCTCGTCGACTGCTCGCTTCGTTCCTCTGGAGTCGGACATCTTTCGATTATCTTCCTCTATTCGTAGCCTCAGGATTAGGTCTTCAAGTCTCATCTCCTTTTGCTTGTGCTTTAGGTAATTTTTGAAATCCTTTCATGACGGAGGGAGTTTCTTGATTACTGCGACTACTTTGAACGACTCGTTCAGTTTCATGCCTTCGACATCCAGATCATGCATTATCAGTTGCATGTCTTGGACTTGAGATGTTACGCTCTTGGAATCCAGCATTTTGAAATCCAGAAACTGGCCGATGATGAATTTCTTCAACCTGACGCTTTCAATTTTGTATTTCTTTTCAAGTGACCCCCATAAAGATTTTGCTGTCTCTATTGAACAATACACGTTATACAATGCGTTGTCCAATGTGTTGAGAACGTAGTTACGACACAAGAAATCTTCATGTGACCACGCATCGCATGCAACCTTACTATCGAAATTACCTTCCGTAGCGGCTGGCGGGTCTTCATGAAAAAATTATACGAGGTTTAATGTTGTCAGGTAGAACAACATCTTCTGCTGCCATCTTTTGAAGTCGGCTTCGTTGAACTTTTCCGGCTTCTCTCCGGTTGGAACGACGGTTGGAATGTTGTTGATTCCAACCATCAGTTTGCACGAAGAAAATTCGTCTTAAAAATGTTGGGTCCTTTATTGCTTATGCAAACTGAGTGCAGACAAACTGATGGTATACCACCATTTTCGGCTAAGTCAAGGATAGAGTTAGACTCTATCTCTTTAAGACGAATTTGCTCCGCACACGGTGCTTATGGAATACGGCAATCGTCTCCCAAGATACAACGACTTTTATCTTGCGATAGCAGCACTGTAAATCGCAAGACCTCTGAACCGAGGAAGCTTCTTGAACTCTCCAATGCAAGAATGCAATGCTTGCTTTGCTTGGAAGGAAGTGAGTGAATGAATGAATGAGTATGTGAGGGACTTTATTTATATATATGAAAGGGTATAAGAACCTCTTGGTTCAATTAGATCTCATCCATCCATTTTAAAATGGGTGATGTAGATCGTATCCTTTCCTAAAAAATACTACCTCTTCATTAGATGCACCATTTAATCATCCAAAAGGTATTTAAACCTTTTTGATTATTTTTCCATTTATAATTTCTAACAGAAATTTGATGTGTTTGATAAATTGTACACAATCAAATATAGTCTATGCATTAGCAAACTAAATAGATATATAAATAATCCTAATGTTAAACTCTTAAAATGAAAACTGAAACGGGGTATTAAACGTGGAATCAGGGTGACGTGAAGATTAAAGTTAAGATGATAAAGTAGTTAAAATTAAGGGGAAGTAGCGATCAAAGATCATTTTTAATAGAGCTTGACTATCTAGCATCACTCTTAACAGGGCTTAGTTCCTTGCCCAGTGCCAATGCCCCAGTAAAAGGATGACCAGTCCTAAAATCGGTCGAGCCTGAGGGGCCTAGAAGTGTCCCTCTTGTGCCAGGACATTTAGAGTATAATTGATTGTTCTTGAGCTACTCGGGTTTAATAAAATACCAACCGACCATGAGACTGTCTAAGAATATATTCGTCCGAGTCTCAATGATCCAACCTTTCACTCAGAGTATAGATTAATATACAGCCGGTCAGACATATGGATTGTTCATTCCTTTGTTCTCCTGCAATTGGGAGGTTGGGTATAAAATTGACTAGAGTTACAGGGCTCATTATTCTTATCTCCACAAAGTAAACATATAAGGCAAACCTCAAAGGAGGCTCAGCCGGATTTCCAAAGCTCAGATCTCTAACATCATACAACATATATCAGGGCAGCCCTAAGGGCCAAACATCCTTACAGAACTCTATTTTATTCATATACCAATCTGTCGCTATAATATGCACCCGGTAGGCTAAATATCTGGTCGGGATATACTTAGGGGATAACATTGTTAGAGAATCGCAATAACCTGTCAGAGGATAACAACCATTCACTATGGAATATTCTTCCGTCGTTACATGAGCATTCAATAGAACCTTCCTCGAATGTGACTTTACATTTTCCATAAGCTAGCACATTATGATAGTATATTCCTTCAGCCGCCTCATTAATGACATCAGTTACGAAAAGGGTGTACACAGGTAACGAAAGATTCCTCTGACGGTGACTACACGCCTCCCAGGTTATGCATATTTCTTTACTCGACAACTTCTGACACCGACATTCTATATTATCTCATGATTACGGAGGTTATAGAGGTGATATATAAAGGGGGTCCTCTCCGATGGCAAGGTATGCTCATGTGAGACATTTACTACATTTTTACTACGTGCATGCCCTGTTATTCATCTACTGTTCTACTTCTTGCTCGGACACTATATTGACTTGAACGTCGGAGGGCCTTCGCCAGGAACCTCTTCCCTATTTTTGGGCACTGACATTTGTCTACACTCTTTGTTGTGCGCAGGAAGGATTTTCGCCCTAGTTTGTGGTCTTTCCACTGATTAAAAGTCTTCGCCTAGTCCACGTTTGAGCCACGTACTCAATGCGCCTAAGGATGTAAACAAGCCG
Source organism: Zingiber officinale (assembly GCF_018446385.1). Taxonomy (NCBI): domain Eukaryota; kingdom Viridiplantae; phylum Streptophyta; class Magnoliopsida; order Zingiberales; family Zingiberaceae; genus Zingiber; species Zingiber officinale. The sequence continues at coordinate 2,316,613 of NC_055999.1, forward strand.
AGCCGAGCCAAGTTTTGGGGTGTTCAAGCTTGTTTGATAAGGTAACCAAGCCGAGCCGAGCCGAGTTTAAAATGAACCAAATTTTTGAAATGAGTGTTCAAGTTTAGCTTGGTTTATTTTTTATGAGTTTGAGCTTGTTTGAAACTTGGCTTGAGCTTGGTTAGTTTAGATGTTATTAAGCTCTCAATTCAAGCTTAGCTTGAGTTTGGTTCAAGCTTGGCTTGAGCTTATTACCATATTATATATTTAAGTTTACATGAATTTTTCCTTTAAGGTGTACAATTAAAGAATACCGGAGTTTTAGATTATTCACCATGAGTATTTTTTAATTTTTCGCTAATCGATTGAAAACTAATGTAAAATCGTACCGATGACCTTAGGATTGATCACGTTAGGATTAACCGAGTTTATCGTGGAAAAATCCGTATAATTCAATGCACACTAGTATTCCACTTGAGCGATAAGTTTATGAACAGTACTTATATAGAAAAAAAATTAATGATGATAAAATAATAGTCATGGTAATTATTATTATATAGGAGATAAATAAATAAAATAAAATAAAGTAAAATGAAATAAAATAATATAAATATAAATTATTCGGTTCGGAATTATTTTAAAAAATAAAAATAATTTCGGTATATGTGTTTGACCGAGTCTGTTTTAAATTCCAATATTTATACCTAGGAATTGATTTCATAAGGTTTTAATTAAAATCCGTATAGTTTTAAATAACGCGCTGCGCCGTTCGTGATCTCGCGATCGTGCGCCCTTGCCACCACCGGCCGCCTTGCTCGCTCACTCGACGCCCACGCCATCCGCGCGAAGGAACCACTCTGCCCCCGCGGGCGAGCCACCACCACTGTCAGCCTCCGTCAACCGCCACCGCTTCCTGCACACACTCCGACATCCGGCCGTCGCCAATCTCCAGCAACGCGCGCTGTCCGTAGTCAACCCGCATCGGTGAGGATGACTTAATTGATTAACTGTAATTTGGTTAATTAATTAGATTAATTGAATTAGGGTTAATTAACTATTTGATTAATCTAATTGATGGATAATTAGTCATTTGATTAATTTTAATTGTCTTTAATTAATTATTGATTAGGGCATGAATTCTCTCTACCACTCCCCTGCTCCTGTCACCGCAAGCGTCACTAATGCCACCGCCTTATCCGCTCGATGTTTCATCTATTGTCACCGTCGGAGGCTCAAGCATGCAGTCCAAGTAATATATATAAGTCACTCAATTCGTTCGTCTTTTTGGCCTAAATGTCACTTTTTTAATTTTTATTTGTTTCTGGCAACAGGATCACATATTGCCTTCTTTTGTTGCCCGTCCGCTTTCTCCCGTGATGTCCGGCGTAGTCAGGGTCAGGGCGCAAATGGAGACGGAGGTCTCTTCTTCTTTGTCGTGTGGTACTGTTCACTTTCTATTTTATTTTAAACTGGAGATTTTAGCTCCTATATATACATATTGTCGATATACAGTTACTTAAATCTGATTCTACTATTACTTAAGTCCGGTTCTACTTCTGATGATATGCCAATGCATTGGATTAGATATATTAGTGACTCAATTGTTTCGTGCTATGAGCTAGTGTTTCTTAATTTTCTAGGAGGACAAAAGCGAGCATTGATATCATTGTCAAATAAGCGAGATTTAGCTTTTCTTGGTCGTGGACTCCAAGGTTTAGGGTGAGTTAAACATTTTTTAAAAAATAATATTTGTCTTGCATGCCAGAATTTAATTGTTCTTTATCTGTTCTTCAGTTCAACAAAGTATCTCAGAAGATACAAGTTGGATTCAAGCCATTTTTGCCAATTAGACATTCATTAGTCAATTTCTTTCTGAAAAATTTACCACCAAACTATCCTAGATTTCTAATCAGTTGAAAGCTAGGAGCATGACAGAATAACCATCAACATTTTTGTATATTTTGTATTGGCCTAGTTTTGAGAAAAACTTATCTTGTAATGTAGGTATGCTATGGTCTCAACTGGTGGAACATCATCTGCTTTAGAAGAAGCTGGTATCTCTGTGACTAAAGTTGAAGAGATCACCCATTTTCCAGAGATGGTATATATATTTTTTTATCGTCCTTGTGCTTCTTCCTAAACTCGATTGAAATTCTACAGGCTTGCACCTTTTTGGTATCATGTGTAACTTGATTTTGTGGTTTGTTTTGCTACTATTTCTTTTTTGAAGGTGTTTGCAAACCTAATTACAGTTGTTTGACACCAATGAGTTTACCTTCATTATTGTTCCTTACCTACATTACAGGTGTTTGCTACTATTGTTCCTTACCTACATTACAGTTGTTAATTAGTTATGAGTGTTTAGAGGGTGGAGAAGTGAATAACTACAAGAAAAACACATTTTAGAGACTGATTTTCAGTCTCTAAATGCACTAGCGATTGTTTTAGAGATGGAATATTTGAAAAGCTTTAAAATTTGTAAAATGAAACTCTTGACATTGGCACAACTTCAAAATTACACTTTTATATTAGAGATTCTTTTGTCTTGACTCATTATATGAGGTAACATGGACAATTGTGAGATTTCTTGCATTATAAGATCTACTAGAGTGAGTAACTTTATTATTATTATTATTATTATTATTATTATTATATGTTGTGTTATAATCATCTGAAGGGGAGCCTTGATACAACGGTAAAATTATTGTCGTGTGACAATATCACAGGTTTTAATCACAGAAACAACTTATTAAGAAAAGTAAGTTAATGGCTGAAGCTTCATGCATCGAGTTGCTTTTGTTTTGTGTTATAATCATCTCTTTAGAAGAGTTTCTTTGAATTTTGGTCTTATCTTGAAGTATGCTCGATATTCTTTGGTTACTTTTCTTCGTATAACTCTATAATGTCTCACTTAAACAATTTGATTTCTATTACAGCTGGATGGTTGTGCGACAACTTTACAACCGAAAATACATGGTGGTATTCTTGCTTGTAGAGATCATAGTGACCATATGGATTCTTTAAGCAGGCATGGCATTGGTATGCTATCTAGCTATCTTCACAATTGTTTTGTTCAAAAATCTATTTGTATATGCTCTTTTAGATCATTATTTTATTCGAGATTTTTTAGCGGTTGAAAGTAATAATACTCGGGATAAAAAATTATTAAATTTGTGATGTAAGTCTTCCTTGATATTTCCTCAGGTACATTTGATATATTGGTGGTGAACTTGTACAATTTTGAGGATGGAATTGAGAATATTAACAGTGATGGACATACCTTGATTTGTGATGCAGTTAAGGTTTTAGCATCAACAGACTATTTGAAATTGCTTACTTGCTTATTTTTTTACAGTCACAAGGATGATGTTTTTATTTTTGTAGAATCACACAAATGCCTTGGTTGTCGTTGACCATGATGACTATCCTGCTGTCTTAGACTTTCTGAAAGGAAAACAAGATGACCAAAACTTTCGTGATAAATTGGCATTGAAGGCTTTTCGACATGTTGCATCTTATGAATCAGCAATATTAGAGTGGCGGTGGAAGCAAACAGAGAATGGTAAGCATTGTTCATCATTTAAGTGTTATAAACTTTAGAGAAAATTTCATTTTTCCCTTCGTGATATTATTAATTTTAATCCTGATCTTGGCTTCTTTTGCAATTTTCTTTCAGGATATAAGTTTCCTCCCAGTCTCATGATGCCCCTTTCACTAAAATCCTCCCTTAGATGCGGCGAAAATTCTCATCAGAAAGCTGCGTTGTACATTGATAAGAGTATATCTCTAGCCAATGCGGGTGGCATTGCCAATGCTATACAACATCATGGGAAGGTAAGAGGAACTTATTGGATGTGGCAATTTAACTTTTTATTTATATCCTATTGCATAGAGTATGGTTAAACCCATTTATTTGATTTGCTATTATGGTCTTTATCAATATTTGTTTTCTTTATTTTTAACTTAGTTTTACCAATTAATAAAACCCTTGGTATTGTGGCTCAACAGATAGTTGCTTAAGTGGTTTCGACAGTGTTATTGTTAAATATTTTGAGTCTGTGGATACCTTGCCTAAACATGATAGGCGCGCGAGGGTGAGTATCTATCATAGTTGCATTGTTATTTATTTTTCAATTTTGTCACAATCCATTTGGTATATATACACTTGTAAAGGGATGTTGCAGACTGATTGTCCAAAATAGTTGAATTTTATATGGCATGTTTCATTTTTTTTTATTTACTTGCAAAAAAAAAATCCTAGTACTTAAAAAGTCTTATCTTTTTCATAAAATTGTTGCTTTGGGTGATACTATTGTTGTGAAGTTACAACTCCAAGAACATTGTGACATAGATTATTTTTTAGATATATATTTTATAGCTAATAGCAAGATGCCCTAATTTTTAGTTTCTTACACATGTAAGTTCATAATTTATGTTCATCTTATCACCCACCCTTTAATTTTCAGGCCATATTTTTCTTATTATTTTGTTTGCCTTGTGGATGTTTTAGTTATCATCTTTTTTTCATCTCCATTGGTTCAGGAAATGTCATACAACAATTACTTGGATGCTGAGGCTGCTTGGAATTGTGTTTCAGAATTCAAGAACCCTACTTGTGTGATTGTCAAGCACACAAATCCTTGTGGGGTAGCATCCCGGCAAGATATTCTCGAAGCATACAGATTGGCTGTAAAGGCTGATCCTGTCAGTGCTTATGGCAGCATTGTTGCTTTCAACACAACAATGAATGAGGTAAGAAAGATAGACATGCAGATTACGGCTGCTTTAGATTTTAGTTATCTGCAACACAACTAAATCATATAATCTTCTATTTTTCCTTTCAATTCATCTTTTGAAATCACATTTCTAGGACCTCGCAAAGGAGCTCAGGGAATACATGAGTCCAATAGACACTACTAAGCCAATGTTTTATGAGATTGTAGTTGCACCTGGATACACTGAAAAAGGACTTGAAATCCTTAAAGGGAAGTCTAAGGATTTGAGGATTCTTGAGGTGAAGAAAAGTGAAAAAGGGGTTGTCTCATTTAGACGGATTAGTGGTGGCTGGTTAGTCCAGGAGTCTGATGACTTAACGCCAGATGATATCAAATTCTCAGTGATGTCGGAAAGAGTTCCGGAGGAGACTGAGCTTCATGATGCCGAGTTTGCTTGGCTTTGTGTCAAACATGTAAAGAGTAATGCCATTGTAATAGCTAAGGTAGTTTTCTTCTCCACTCCAATAGTCTACTCTAATGGTAATTCATTAACTTGCTTGTTTGGTTGTAATTATTGAATTAGTAGCTTGATTTATTATTATTAATCTTAAAGTAGACTAGTGCACGGCCAGTAATCGGTATGGTAATAATACTTCTTCATCTTATAATTTGTTGCCTTGGCTTACATTGATCATTCAGTAGAAGCTTTAAGTGATTTTTTTTTGGCAGAATAATTGCATGTTGGGAATGGGTAATGGACAGCCGAATAGGCGGGAAAGCCTAAGGATCGCCTTTAGAAAGGCTGGAGAAGCGGCAAAAGGGGCTGCATTGGCTAGTGACGCTTTCTTTCCTTTTGGTAAGAACTTAAGTTGACATAGAGGTTGCTCGATTGCTCATAGCATATGCATTTTAAGTTTGCTAGAAAGTTTACTCCAACTCTTACAAACTATTGACTTGAGATTTAATTATTTAGTTTCATTATCTAGATTTGTTTTAACTTTTTGTTAGGATGTTTATTATTAACATGAAGTTATTGCATTGGCAGCTCTGAATGATGCTGTTGAAGAGGCATGCAAGAATGGCATTGGAGTGATTGCACAACCTGGAGGGAGTAAAAGAGATGGAGAAACCGTGGACTGTTGCAATAAATATGGAGTTTCTCTTCTCTTCACCGGTGTCCGACATTTCAGTCACTGAGGAAAGGAAGACTTTAACCACTCGTCCAAGTTAATAAATAATGAATAATGACGAATCATACTTATATTCTTCCTAAATTGGGACGCTTAGCTTATTAAAAGACTTGGGTGGCGTTTGGTTTATGGATTTGGGAATGAGAGAATGGATTCATTCCCAAATCTTGTGTTTGGTTAATGGGAATGGAATCAAGATTTTGAAATGAAACCAAAAAATTTGGGTATGGATGAAACCCACCCCCTCCCTTGGGTTTTGATGGAATAGGATTGTGAATTAAGTTTTAGACAAAAATACCCTTAGTATATTTGTTCAAATTTTTTTAATTTCACATACTCTCTCTCATCATATTTTCTCTCTCCTTATTTTATCATCACATTTTCTCTCTCAATATACTTTCTCTCTCCTCATTCTCTCTCTATATTCTCTCCCATCATATACTCTCTCTCCTTATTTTCTCTCTCTTCTATCACACTTTCTCTCCCATTACACACTTTCTACTTATTTTTTCATCATACTTTCTCTCTCCTCAATCTCTTTCAGCATACTCTCTCTCCTCATTTTCTTTCATCACACTTTTTCTCTCTTTATTCTCTCTTATCACACTCTCTCTCTTTATTTTCTCTAATCACACTTTTTCTCCAAGCACACTTTTTCTCTCATCATATTTTCTCTCTCCCAGTCTCGCATTTTCTCTCATCACACTTTCTCTCTCTTCATTTTTTCCCATCATTCTTTCTCTCTCAACCTACTTCCTCTCTCATCATACTTCCTCTCTCCTAACTTTTTCATTTTCTCTCATAATACTTTCTCTCTCTTCATTTTTTTCCATTATTCTTTCTCTCTCAGCATATTTTCTCTCTCCTCAGTCTCTCATTTTCTCTCATCATACTTTCTCTCTCTTCATTTTTTCCATCACTCTTTCTCTCTCAACCCACTTTCTCTCTCATCATACTTTCTCTCTCCTCACTCTTTCATTTTCTCTCATAATACTTTCTCTCTCTTCATTTTTCCCATCACACTTTGCTCTCTCATAATACTTTTTCTCTTCTCAATCTTTCCTATCATGTACTCTCTCCTCATTTTCTCTGATCATACTTTCTCTCTCTTCATTTTTTCTCAACACACTTTCTCTCTCATCACTGTCTCTCATCATATGTTTCTCTCACATTCAACTTTCTCTCCCATCTAATTTTTTTCTCTTATTTTCCTGTAAGGATAAAAAAGGAAATTTAGGTTTATTCCGATTGAAAATATTTAACTAACCAAACATCATTTTTAAGAATGATACCCAAGCTCATACCTATTCCCATTCCATAATACTATGATACTCATTCCCATTCCCATTCCTAGGAGAGAACCAAACGCCCCCTTGGTTTTTCTAAGTTATCCTGTATTGATGGTCTACTTCTGTATTGAGTTATCCTGTATCATTCATATGGACCGTATTTATAATAATTTTGAAGGATTTACTGACGATGTTTATCTTGATCAAATTCTTGATCCGACAGATTTATCTTTTATTATTTAATTATGCTAACTTTGTTTTAATATATTTTAGTTGTCTAAACTAATTCTTTTTTACATGAAAAAGAAGGTTGAAAAAGAGTTGTTAAAGGGATTCAGACACTCGGAAGGGATCCAAATGCTCGTAGTTGATCTGGGTGCCCGGACCAATTTCGCCCGGATGGGTGCCTGGCCAGGCACTTGGGCGGTTCGGGCGCCCGAAGTTAGTTCAGGCGTCCGAAGTTGGTCCAGGTGCTCGGAATCCAGAAAAAAATCATCTAGAAGTTAAGTTGGAGCACGACAACTGGTTGAACTCACGCCAAAGATCCGGGCACCCGGAGGTGGATAAACTTCGAGGATGAAGTTTTGATGAGAGTTTGCCACGTCAGCACAGTCCAAGTGCCCGGGAGGGGATCCCGGCACCCAGATGGGGCTATAAAAGGAACCTTCGACCAGCAACTTCAGAACATCAAGTGCTACAACTTCCATATTCGTGTGCTCCTCCAAAAAGGTTCCGACAACACCAAAAGGATGCTCCGAAATTCGAAGAACGAAGACTTATTTTAAAAAAATTTCTGTTTGTCGGAAACGTTTACATTTCAGCTATTGTACTTACTTGGTAAATCCATTTCGAATTGATAGTTCATCATGTCTGAAATCCACGAAGTGGTGCGCTGGCTCCAGTAAATGACAATCCTTGATGAAGATAGCCTCCTGGAGACCTAAAAGAACCTCTCCACGATCCTGCGCATAGCGAGACAAACCAACAAAGTGTTAGTGACCTAAGACCAGAGTGGAGATCCCTGGCTAGGCCCTCCGACGCTTAAGTCAATTTCTCTCTCAAGGGTGGAAGAAGAAGAACAGTAATTGAAGTACTTTGAAACAGTGTTTAGATGCTAAAACTTGCATACCTTGCCAACAGAGGATCTCCTTTTTTATATTACCTCATGTGACCTCCGTAGTCGTAAAGTAGTCCCCGATTCGTTAGGGTTTGTTAGGAGATGAAGTAATCTCCCAAGCTTGGTGCAATAATCTTTTTAAAGAATCTTTTTTGTACCCTAGATGTACGTCTTTTGTCGTTTATGACTCATATTTATGATGAGATATGCATATGAACACGTTATTATAACTGAAGAAGCTTCTAGAAGATATTTCTCGCTAAGTTTACTGAGCTGTCATACTCATATACTTCTGTTAAGCATGTTTCGACTGATCATTCAAGTTGGTAGTAGATATATTGAGAATACCTCCTGTTAAGCATGCTTCAGTCGAGAATGTTTATGAACTTTAGGAGGTTGAGTGCCCTTACGCTCGGTCAGACTTCATCCAACCGAATGCATGTTGACCATAAGCTACCGGCCAGTAATATACCATAAGCTGCTATAAAGTTAAGTATCTTTACGCTTGGCACTCATTGGTGCCCACTCGGCCGGTAATATACTAAGAGCTTCCATAAGGCTAAATGCCTTTACTCTCGATCGGGCTTTGCCTGACCAAGCGCGTATATGCACTCATTATTGCCCACTCGGCCTTCACTCGGCCGGTAATATACTAAGAGTTTCCATAAGACTAAATGTCTTTATGCTCGGTCAGGCTTTGTCTGACCAAGCGTGTGCAGGCACTCATTGGTACCCACTCGGCCTTCACTCGGCCGGTAATATACTAAGTGTTTACATAAGGCTAAATGTCTTTACGCTCAGTCAGGCTTTGCCTGACCAAGCGTATGCAGGCACTTATTGGTGCCCACTCGGCCTTCACTCTGCCGATAATATACTAAGAGTTTCCATAAGACTAAATGCCTTTACGCTCGGTCGGGCTTTCCCTGACCAAGCGCATGCAAGCACTCATTGGTGCCCACTCAACCTTCACTCAGCCGATAATATACTAAGAGTTTTCATTGTTAGAGTGTATACTAAAAGCCTAGCTTTTGGTGTAAATATTTATCTAGAAATAAGAATCACATTGGTCAAATATCTACATTTATGATAAATGTAGTTGTTCAATTAATTTATATTGTAGATAACATGGTGTGTGGTGTCACACACAGAGGATCATGTTATCAGTACCTTATAAATTATAAACAGTAGCTCACGACCATAATGGAAAGGAACAAACCATTGGAAGGTCGTAGTGTAATTAGGTATTAGTTTATCTTAACTATATAATTACACTAGTACACTTAGAGTGTATTGAGTAGGACCATTAGAGGTCGTTTCTTTTATACTGACTTTATAAAGAAACAAAGACCTCAGTTATTATGGAAGTGTGTGCTCTTAATCCTAATATAATAACAAGCACATATATTTGATATTTATTTCTTTAATTTATCAATGGGTGAGATTTAGTTCGATGAATCAATAAGCCCGATAATTTGGGAAATGATATTACTTATAGTGTGTGTTGTTGATTATAGAAGGAAACTGTGTCCTAGTTATCTAGGTTGAGAATGTCCCCAAGAGGAGCTCATAAGGATTGTCATGTTAAACCCTGCAGGTGGACTTAGTCCGACATGACGATGAAGTTGAGTGGTACTACTCTTGGAGCTAGATATTAATTAAGTGAGTTGTCAGTAACTTACTTAATTAGTGGACATTTGTTATCTTAAACACAGGGAGACTAACACACTCATAATAAGAAGGAGCCCAAAATATAATTTGGGATTTGTGCGGTAGTTCAATAATAGTTCTCTAGTGGAATGAATTATTATTGATAAAATTAAGTTGTGTGTTCGGGGCGAACACGGGATGCTTAATTTTATCGGGAGACCAAAACCAATTCCTCCTCTCGGTCCCTATCGTAGCCTCTAGTATATAGAGATTTATACCCACCGCATACCCACCTTCTTACCCATCCAATGGGGCCGGCCAAGCTAGCTTGGAACCCAAGCTAGGGCCGGCCAAGACCAAGTGGATGAGCCATGAAGGTGGCCGGCCAAAGCTTGGGTCCCAAGCTTAGGTGGCCGGCCACTAGAATATTAAAAGGATTTTTATTAAAATTATTTCTTATGTGGATATCATGATTTTAAAAGAGAGTTAAAAAAATTAAAATTTCCTTTTATAACTTTCTACAAAAGATTAAGAGAAGAGATTAATCTCTTTCCTTATTTGTAGTTTAAAAGGATGGTTTTAATTTTTGGTAAAAACTTTCCTTATTTGTAAATCATCTACATGATTAAAAGAGAGTTTAAAATTTGAAATCTTTCCTTATTTGTTGATTAAAGGAGGATTTTAAATTTTAAGAAAACTTTCCTTTTAAACATGTTCATGATTTAAATGAGAGTTTAAAAATTAAATATTCTCTTTTATAAGTTTCTACAAAAGATTAAGAAAAGATTTGATATCTTTCCTTATTTGTAGATTGAAAGAGATTTTAATTTTTAGAGATAACTTTCTTTTTATCCACATGTTTAAAAGAAAGATTTTAATTTATTAAATTTCCTTTTTATAAACCAATCATGAAGGGATAAAATTATTGGAGAAATTTTTATAAATTTCCGGAAACAAATTAGGAAGTTTTAATTCTTGTTTAATTAAAACTCTCCTTGATTTGGGGAAATAAGTGGCCGGCCATGTTTAAGTGAGAAGAAAAATTATTTTAATTAAAATAAAATTTTCCTTTTCATGGCAAAAGAATTAAGGAAGTTTTTTATTAAAATTTCCTTATTTGCCAAGACCAAGGATTATAAAAGAGGAGCCTTCATGGGTGAACAACCTCTATTATTTTCTCCCTCTTTTCTTCCTTGGTGTGGCCGGCCTCCTTCCTTTCTCTTCTCTCCATCTTGTGGCCGGACCTCTCTTCCTCCTTGAAGATCAAGTGGTGACCGGATTTTAGCTTGGAGAAGAAGGAGAGAAAGCTTACATCCCTTGGAGCTTGATTGGTGGAAAAAGATCTTCATCTCTTGGAAGCATAGTGCTTGGCCGAAACTTGAAGAAAGGAGAAGAAGGTGCTTTGGTGGTTTCTCATCTCGGAAGATCGTTGCCCACACAACGTCCGAGGTTAGAAGAGGAATACGGTAGAAGATCAAGAGGTCTTTCTAAAAGGTATAACTAGTAATTTTTCTTTCCGCATCATACTAGTTATTTTTGGAAATAATATCAAATACAAGAGGCATGTGATTCTAGTATTTCGAATATGTTTTTCGATGTTGTGTTCTTTTGTTTTCTTTTTCCTTGTGATTTGATTGTTCTTTTCGGTTAACCTAAATTTATTTTAGGAAATTAAATATTAGCCTTCCATAAAAGGTTTTGTCTAGTCGGTGGTGGTTGCTCCCATATCCAAGAAGGCCATGTGCCTCGCCACGTCAGTACTGGGAACCAATTATGGAAATTAATATTTAATGGAATTAATAACTTAAGGTGATTTGGGTTGAACGTGTTAAGTTCCGCAGGAGACCCAAGTCAAAACCTAAAAGAACGAATAGATTAAGTTTTGGATCAAACGTGTTAAGTTCCGCAGGCGATCCAAAATTTAATTTAAAAGAACACATGGTAGCTAGGAAAAGGTTCAGACCTTTGTACAAAATTTTTGTACAGTGGAACCTCTAGGCTTTCCGAGTAGCAACCAACATTCATAAGGCTAAATCCTTTACGCTCGGTCGGGCTTTGCCTGACCGAGCGCGTGCAGGCACTCATTGGTGCCCACTCGGCCTTCGCTCGGCCGGTAATATACTAAGAGTTTCCATAAAGCTAAATGTCTTTATGCTCGGTCGGACTTTGCCTGACCAAGCGCGGGCAAGCACTCATTGGTGCCCACTCGGCCTTCACTCGGCCAATAATGTACTAAGAGCTTCTATAAGGCTAAGTGCATTTACGCTCGATCGGACTTTGTCTGACCAAGCACCCGAAAAAAAGCCTTTTACTTAGTCCTTCATTATCTTATTAATTATACATTCGCCTGGCTATATACTTCTCCCATCCTTCTCAATCCTAGCTCCTTCTTCATTCAACAGACCGACCTATCATAACTCGTATCAATAGTGATTGTCCATCAAAAGTACTCTCACATGCGGACTTTAGAGAGTATAATCTAGAAATTCTTGGTAAGAATAAGATAATTTTGTGTGGTGTATTTTTATGTTGAAAATAAGTGTGCTTGTTTACTTGTTTCCTCAATTCTTAAATAAATGACTATCTCAATGATAGATAAATTTCTAAATTCTATCAAGGTCCTAATTTAAACAAATCAATTCCATTATTCAAACATACTAGTGATATATGTAAGCTACTTTATCTTAATTATAATGTAATAAGTTCATGTATTAATTATGTGATATGCTTCATCATAATTATAATGTAATAATTTTCTTCCTCGCAGATAAATGTGGAAAGAAATTAAAAGTGGAGTTTTTTTGCCAAGAAGAGTACTCATATTTTCAGAGAAGATGCAATATTACCAGAAAGATTCAATCCAAGAAGGGTTTTTATTTTTGTATAGACTTAACATTGATCCAAAGTTTATGGATTATGTGTATATATTTTATGTTTGAATTTTATGACATATTTCTGGTTTAGTTAGTTGTACTATACTTTTATGGAATTTTAATTGATTAGTTGTACTTCATAGTATTTTAATTGGTGTTATTTATAAGAGTTTAATTAAGCAAGGCGTGGTGTAAATATAATAGATAACGATTTTGTAAATAGATTTATCTTTTGTTAACAAGTTGTATTTTAAAAGACAACACTTTTTATCCATTAAAAAAATATTATCTTTGCTAAAAAAGACAATGCTTTTAAAGAGTTGTAAAAGTGTTTGTCCTTGCAGGAAATGACAACTCTTTTTTTAAAAAAAAAAAAAAGATAGATCTATTACTATAACGAAAACTCTATTTAATAAAATGTGGAACTGTCACATCAGCGACCTCCCTAAAGTCGACCCCACGGATATGGAGGGAGGTAAATTTAGGTTACACAGGTAAAAGGTGCATAGCGGGGACTACCACATGCAGTGACGCCTTCGGGATCGAGGGAGCTGCTTTATAACTTTGAAGAAGTCAAAGATGGGGACAAGCTATTCATAGGTAACTCAACAACTTTGAACAATGTACTGTATGTTTCGGAGATTCGGAAGAATCTAGTGTCTGAATCACTATTAAGCAAGCATGACTTTCACATTATTTTTGATTCAGACAGAGTTGTACTGTCCAAGAATGGAATGTTTGTAGGAAGGGGCTATGTATCTGATGGGTTGTTTAAGCTCAATGTAATGACCATTATACCTAAGATAAATAAAGATGAAAGTTGCATTCATGTTTGTGGCATGGTAGATTAGGACATGTTAACTATAATATTTTACATAAATTAATAAACATTTAAAGCATATCTACATTCCACCTTAACCCAAAATGCAAGTGTGAGACTTGTGTTGAAGCGAAAATGATAAGGTCATCCTTTCAACATGCTGAGAGAAGCAACAAACCACTCGGGTTAATTCACACTGACATGTGCGACATTAAAGATACACCAACACATAGTGGGAATAAATATTTTATCACATTTGTAGATGATAACACAAAATACTATTATGTGTATCTTTTCGAAAGTAATGATGAAGCTATAGAGAAATTTGATCTCTATAAGAATGAGGTTGAAAATCAACTTAATAAAAAGATTAAGGTGATTCAAAGTGATCGAGGCGGTGAATTTGTATCACCGTTCGCTAAGTTGTGTGATGCACATGGAATCAAACATTAAACAACAACTTCTTATACTCCTCGACAAATGGAGTTACTGAGCGAAAGAATCAAAAGCTAAAGGAGATGATGAATGCTCTTCTATTGAGCTCTAGATTGCCAGGGTTCATGTGGGGGAAAAGCTGTGTTAACAACTAATTACCTTTTAAAAAAGGTGTCCCAAAAGAAAATATATAAGAGCCCTTATGAGTTGTGGAATGAAAGACAACTTTCTTACAAATATTTACGAATGTGGGGGTGTCTTGCCAAAGTTTTAGTGTCTGATCTGAAAAAGGTTAAGATAGGACCAAAAACTATTGATTGCATATTTATTAGATATGCACATAACAGCAGTGCATATCGGCTTCTTCTGTATAAGTCGTAAATATCGGATATATACAAGAACTCAATAATAGAATCGAGGAATGACTCGTTCTATGAGCATGTGTTTTCATATAAGACTCGAGAGGGTGCTAGCTCCTCAAAATGAACATATAAAAAATAAGAAGAAGAAGATAAACAAGTCGAGGTTGAGCTTAGACGGAGTAAAAGGGCTCGAGTGGAAAAATCCTATGGAATGCATTTTATCACTTTCATGTTGGAAAGTGAGCCCTGCAGTTACTCAGAAATAGTAAATTCTTCTAACGAATCTCACTAGAGAGAAGCAATTGCATTTGAGATAAATTCTATCTTACAAAATCACACTTAGAAACTTATGGATCTTCCTCCGGGAAGTAAACCCTAAGTTATAAGTGGATCTTCAAGAAGAAAATGAAATCAAATGACGCAATTAATAAGTACAAGGATAGATTGGTAATCAAAGGATACCGATAAAGAGAAGGTCTTGATTACTTTGATACATTTCTCCAGTGTCAAAAATAACTTCTATTAGAGTATTGTTGGCTATCGCCGCTCTATGAAATCTAAAATATATCATATAGATATAAAGACAACCTTTCTAAACAGGGATTTAGAAGAGGAAATATACATGGAGCAACCTGAAGGGTTTCTTATTTTAGAGAAGGAAAACAAAGTTTGTAGATTCGTGAAGTCGTTATGCGGCTTGAAACAAGCTTCAAAGTAGTGGCATAAGAAATTGAATAATACTATAAAGGAATGTAGATTCAAAATCAATGAATATGATAAATGTGTATACATGAAAGTTACAGAAAATAACTATGTCATCTTGTGCCTTTATGTACATGACATACTTATCATTGAGAGTAATGATAAGATAATCAAATCCACTAAACACATGTTGAACTCAAGATTTGATATGAAAGATACGAGTCTAGCTGATGTGATTCTAGAAATCAAAATTCTTAGAACATCAAAAGGACTTGTTCTTAGTCAATCTCATTATGTGGATAATATTCTTGAGAAATTTACCAATGATGATACTGCATTGGCACGAACGTCGATAGTTATGAGTCAACATCTATCGAAGAATCGAGGAGAAAACATCTCTCAGATAGAGTACTCTCGAGTGATTAGAAGTCTGATGTACTTGATGAATTGTACACAACCAGACTTAGCCTATCCAATAAGTAAACTAAGTAGATATGCGAGTAATGCATGGGGAGAAGCTATCTTTCACGCATTGGTGCATGTGGAGGGGTGGGGTGGGTTGCAAATCCAGGGCCCGTGCACTAAACCAAGTTGACTTGTATGCAAGCACGACCTGCGCGTGCCGAATGCTGCACTGGTTGGGGTAAAAATTTACCCAAGCGAATAAAGCAATGTTTTACTACATAAATCATTTTCTTGATTATTTAAGTGTGTAACAGATGTATTAAATTAAAAATTAATGCAGAATCTGTAAACGATCAAGTGAAATGTTGGTGTTTCAAAGTTCGGCGAGTAATGATCCTTAATCGATCATTAGCTCCTATATAAGGAGGTTACTGTTGGAACCCCAAAGTTATTTTGGTGTGATCAACAAGTTAAGTTAGGTCCTGTGTTTCTAACCTAGTGTCTAAGTGTGCAGGAGCTTAGGAGCACAGGTAGTCGAGCGGGAGACGCAGCTAGCGAGAAGGATAGCAGTCCGAGGGACGAGGTGCTGCGGAAAAGTACACCGGCGGACGAGAAGGAAGTGTATGGTGGTTCCGAGGGATGAAAGCCGGAGCGGAAGATTGCTCAGGGAGCAAGAGACGCAACTAGCGAGAAGGACGGCATGCGGTGCGTCCGAGGGACGAAGACTGCGGATGAGTATGCCGACGGACGAGAAGGAAGCACGCGACGATTCCGAGGGACGAGAAGCCGGAGGGAAGCCCGCTCGAGAAGACCGGAAGTTGGGTTCAGGTGAGCCCTTTTTCGGATAGCAAAGATCTTCCAAGCGAGCGGATCCGGAGGAGAAGAATCGGACCGAGGCTGGACTGAACCAGAGAAGAGGTCCCGGACAAAAAAGTCAACACCTGTTGACTTTGGGCTCCGGGACGCCCGGAACCCTTCCAGGCGCCCGGACCTTGATTTTGACCAGGATCACGATTTACGCGATCTGAACGTTGGGGGATACAGTTTTATCCCCCCCTTGGGCGCCCGGAACTCCTTCGGGGCGCCCCGACCAAGGCTATAAATATAGTCTTGGTCCAGAAGCTTTTAATCAATTCAGAACTCAAGCATTTCTTTCAAACACTTGTACGCTCTCTATAGTTAACTTCTGTTTCCTGAGCTTCAACGTTGTAAGAGGCTTCTCCGCCTGAAGGAGATTGATAGTGCGATCATCTTTCTTGGATTAACAACCACCCCGGTTGTAACCAAGTCAAATCTGGTGCCTCTTTCTTTTCTTGCTTTTTCTTGTTTAAGTTAATTTTATGCAAGTGTTAGTTTAAGAGTTCGAGAAGGGTTGTTTTGTTTTTTATTTTACAGGATTATTCAACCCCCCCTTCTAGCCGGCGCAACGGTTCTACAAGTGGTATCAGAGCTGAGATGCTTCAGGAGGACTAATCATCGAACAAAGCAACGAGATGGCCGGACCAAGCATCCACCCGCCGATATACGAAGGGGACTTCGCTACTTGGAAAAAACTGATGCAGGTATTTCTTACAACAGATATTGAATTATTTTTAACGATGAAACTTGGCTTTGAAGCTCCAGAGGACAAGGAAATAGATAAATGGACAAAAAAGGAGCAGGTCGACTTCGTGGCGAACGGCAAAGCAGAGTACCATCTGCTAAGCGTTCTTCCGCCTCAAGAAGTCAACAGGATCGGTAAATACAAATCCGTAAAGGAACTTTGGGAGAAGTTCCTCGAGCTGCACGAAGAGACGTCCGAAGCCAAGCTTGCCAAAAGAGATCTGCTTCGCAATCAGCTCACCAGCCTGCGACTTGGGGAAGACGAGTCAGTTGTGCATCTGCACTGGAAAATAAAAGAAATTATCACCGGACTTTCAAATCTCGGAGAAAAGATAAATAACCGAGATTCGCTCAGGTACACTTTAAATTCCTTTCCTAGAAATACCAAATGGGCATCATTAGTAGATGTATTTTACATTTCTAAAGATTTAGAAAAGATTTTATTAGAAGAATTCTTTTCAACATTTGAAGTGCATGAGTCAAGATGTGCAGGAATGAAGGAGCCTAAAAACAATGTTGCCCTCAAAGCCTCGAGAGATGAATCAGAATCGGAATCCTCTCTCAACGACAAGGAAATAGTAATGATGGTAAGAAGATTCAAGAAACTTTGTAAATCTAGATCTACTAATCATCCGCAGGGGAAGAAGAAAAGGACGATCCGCTGCTACCACTGCGACGAAGAAGGGCACGTCAAGGACAACTGCCCCAAGCTGAAGAACAAAGACAAGGAGAAGGGTAAGAAGCATATCCAGAAACGAAAGGCCCTAAAGGCGACGTGGGACGATACGTCGTCCGAATCGGAAGTCGAAGCATTCTCTGGACTCGCACTGATGGCGAGTCATCAAGACGACGACTGCGATTCAAGCTCTTCCGAAATGAGCATCGAGAGCATCGATGAAGGGGGAGACACGTCGGAAGAAAGCAGCAGCTCAGGGGGAGAAATGGACAACGAGATCGACAAGGTAAGTCAGGTACGATCTCTTCCTCCCGATAAAATGTTTAAGTTCGTTAAACTTTTAACAAAAGACTGCTGCAAATTAGAAAGTGAAAATAAAAATTTAAAAGTAATTCTAGCTAAGTCTTGTCCCTTAGAAGAATTAGATAAATTAAAACTAGTAAATGAAAAATTGAAACTTGAAAATGATGATTTGAAAATTCAAGTAGATAACTTGAAAAACTATGCATGTTCATCTAAAATCAATTTTAGAAGATTTAATAATTTAAATTGGTACTTTAAACATCACACGGGATAAATTAAGAACATTTCAAGAAAATATGTCTCTAAAAAGTTTTTGGTTAATCCAGTAGGCTGGAACCTATATTGGGTTCCGAAGTCATGCTTAAATTAATTTTAAAATTAAAATTTGCACTTTTTGTGAGAAAATTAAATAAAGAATTTCTTTATGAGGCTTTGTCTGAGAAAGTGGTTGTTGCTCCAATAACCAAGAAGGTCTAGTGCCTCGCCACGACTTGGAATCCAAAATATTGAAATAAATGTTTAATTAACTTACTAATGAAGCATTGATACAAGAATTAATTAATGCTTTAAAAATGTTATTCAAAATATTTTTTCAATTTAGAAATTTACTTACTTAAAATTTTTTAAGATGACTAAGTCTTTTTTTTTACTCAGAAAATTTTTCTTAAAAATTCTCAAATGATTAAGTTAGAAAAATTTCTTTCAAAAATAATCTTTACTTAGAATTATTTTTAAACTTAGAATTTATTTTAAATATTTTTTTTCAAATTTACTAAATTTTTAACCCTTAGATTGTTTTTCTTGGAATCCCATTTTTTTGTGATCAAAGGGGGAGAAGGGAAAGTATAAGTCTAGGGGGAGATAGATAGATTTTTTCTTGTCTATCTTTTTGCCTTTAAATTACAAATTAAGTTAATTTACTTAATTTTATTTAATGTCTATTTTAACCCTAGCTTAACTTGGGTTGATCACACCAAAAAGGGAGAGATTGTTGGAACCCCAAGGTTATTTTGGTGTGATCAACAAGTTAAGTTAGGTCCTGTGTTTCTAGCCTAGTGTCTAAGTGTGCAGGAGCTTAGGAGCATAGGTAGTCGAGCGGAAGACGCAGCTAGCGAGAAGGACGGCAGTCCGAGGGACGAGGTGTTGCGGAAGAGTACACCGGCGGACGAGAAGGAAGCGTGCGGTGGTTCTGAGGGACGAAAGTCAGAGCGGAAGATTGCTCGGGGAGCAGGAGATGCAGCTAGCGAGAAGGACGACACGCGGTGTGTCCGAGGGAGGAAGACTGCGGGTGAGTACGCTGGCGGACGAGAAGGAAGCACGCGGCGATTCCGAGGGACGAGAAGTCGGAGAGAAGCCCGCTCGAGAAGATCGGAAGTTGGGTTCGGGTGAGCCCTTTTCCGGATAGCAGAGATCACCCAAGCGAGCGGATCCGAGACTGAACCCTTCCGGGCGCCCGGACCTTGATTTTGACCAGGATCACGATTTACGCGATCTGAACGTTGGGGGATAAAGTTTTATCCCCCCAGGACGCCCGGAACCCCTTCGGGGCGCCCCGACCAAGGCTATAAATATAGCCTTGGTCCAGAAGCTTTTAATCAATTCAGAACTCAAGCATTTCTTTCAAACACTTGTACGCTCTCTGTAGTTAGCTTCTGTTTCCTGAGCTTCAACGTTGTAAGAGGCTTCTCCGCCTGAAGGAGATTGATAATGCGATCATCTTTCTTGGATTAACAACCTCCCCGGTTGTAACCAAGTCAAATCCGGTGCCTCTTTCTTTTCTTGCTTTTTCTTGTTTAAGTTAATTTTATGCAGGTGTTAGTTTAAGAGTTCGAGAAGGGTTGTTTTGTTTTTTATTTTACAGGACTATTCAACCCCCCCTTCTAGCCGGCCCAACGGTCCTATAGTTACAATCACAAGCAAAAGACACACGGAAAGAAAAGTTAAAGCTCTCCACCTACGTCCCCCCTCGCTCTCCTCTATCGTGCATCTCTTGCTCGGCGGTGTACCTATGATACCAGTCGAGTACCTCTCAGTTCGCCATGACCACTAGTTCTTGGTGAGTATTACGATTAATCGTTGTATCCTGGAAAATAGACGATCCGAGAAAGACCTCGAAATACAGCAAGAGGTGGGGCGAATTTGTTCCAAGGAAACTACGTCCATCGCAAGCCTCGGAATCATCTTCGCAGTCGGTGACTCGGTTGCTCGGACTCGGCAGCTCGGCCACCTCGCACTCGGCAGCTCGATAGCCTAACACTCGGTAGCTAGGCCGCTCGGCACTCGGTTGTTCGACGTTCAGTAGTTCAGCTGCTCGGTAACTCGGCCGCTCTGTAGTCCCATTGACAATCTAAGATTATCTACTCGAGTCATCTCGATAGATAAATTAAATTAAATTTAGTATAATTTTAATTCAACTAATTCTCTAAAATATCCACGGATATTTCCCAAGAGCATATGCATACGGTGGGAATATTTCAAAACAGAGGTGTTTCTACAGTGCGTATGGGCACAGTGAAACAAGATGTATCCAAATAGCACTGACCTAGTAGCCTCATTAGGCCTTCCTGTTGAGTTGGCTAGGAGGATGTAATCCCTCTATATACATGTTCTCTTTACAGTTTGGTATATCTAATTTTTATTACCTTCTTGTTATTCACTCGTACTGTACATTATACTATATATCTTTTGTGCAAGAGGTTTCTTCACCTCAAGATCTTCTGGAAAGGAAAAAATATGGTGATATTCTTTTGGTTGATTCACGTGACAGATCATAAGCCGTGGCTAAGAACTTTAGAGGAAAGTCGAACTACGTTAAATCTTTTGTGTCTTATTCTATTATATTGTTTCTATTTTCCAATGCATTATTCTGTTTGTTCTTAAACATTTCATTGTTTTACTCTGTCTATTTTTTTAGGTATTTATTGTCAACTTATTTCGGTCCTATCAGTAACCCTTAATAAGAACTCTTTTACTGGACCTCTCTTGCTATGCCTAGCAATTAAGGTTGAATACATGCTTTGGATAATACATGAAGAATGTTGCAATAGTCATCTGGGAGGACGAATGCTAGCACGAAAAACATTACTGCTGGTACTTCTGGCTAATATGGGGAAGGATGCCTTATACTTGGTCAGGGTTTGTAAAGGTTGTCGAAGAACACCGCCTTTGAACTCAGCCGACGATCCTTCGTTTGATAGGGTAGGAGCAAAGATGGAGATATAACAAGCAAGGACATAAGGGAGCAACCAATGGACTTAATCAAAGGGGTTAGAGCACTAACAGACAAAGAGGCCCATCAGTCAGAATCATGGTTGGGTGGAGCCTATACAGATTGTGACTACTGTCTGAATACATAGAGGTTGTTTAACAACAACTACCATGGTTGCCTCCTTTCAAAGGACAACAAACCTATATGGCCACCACTCACCACCCCCTTCTAACGGTCAAAAAGTTAGTCATATAAAAAGGTAATCCCTCTCCACTTCGGAGGGATGGATTCTTCTCAAGAATAGTTATTTTCTTTATGTTGGAGTATTCAATAATTAAGCGGATTGACTTGATCGTTGAAAGGACTTCGCTAAACATCCCTGTGCCTTCTAACCCATTATTCTAGTGCAAGTGTAACACTAGTAATGAAAGAGAATTTCATATCTGTGCCACAATCAGCGAGAAGTGGATTTTCGTAGTCACATGTATTTAATGAAAATATACCATAGGTAAAATGATTTAAATGAAATTTCATGTTTGATTTATAATTATACTTTTTAAAATATCTCATAACATAATATCATATTTCCCAATATTTTGTTTTATTATTCCTACATAATATAAATTCATCTTATAAACAAAAATTCGATCCAAGCCCAAGATCGGGTTCTTCATTTTGTCCTATGCAAAAACATAAGCATCAACACCGCTACCACTCCACTCCCTTCTTGATATCATCGATATCAACAATAGATCCGTTGAGTTCAACGAGCTCATCGTCGGGCTCATGCTCGTCATGATTAATTGATTAGGCCCTTGTGCAACTAGAAGACCTTGAGTCAATATTTTTATTTTCTTCTTTTTTTTCTAGTCCTAAAATGCTTGCAAATAAGTATTTTATCTTATTCTTGCCTAATATATATAATTTTTCTTTCATGTGCACCTGTTCTTATTTTTTTTTCCATGGTTATTTTTTAGCATCTATTTCTTTATGTTTCCCTCCTACTTTTTTTCTATATTAAATTTGAATTTTTTTTATTTTATGTTTTTAGAATTTGTTCGAATTTAATTCAACGAAGAAAATAAAAAGGAAAATAAACTTGAAACGGACTTTAATACCATTAAAAATAAGATTTAATAAAATTAATAGCCAAGTTGATAAAAATAAGTCAATTGAATTTCACGTTAACAAAAAGGATCATTGATATTTTAATTATTTGTTAATTCAAATAAATTACTATTTCATAAAGAAAATTAATAATTATAAATGTTTGATAATATGTATTATAGTGTATACATATAATAGGATTTTAATATTTTATCCATTTATTTCTTATATAATCACCTTATTTCTACAAATAATCCTAAATTGCAATCACAACTATAATCCTTTCTATTTAAAAGTTTATAATTCCCATTAATATTAATATCAATAATCTATTAATTTCATTAATACTTATTAATTTTATTGCACCATAATCTGTTGTTTAGCTTCTGATATATTATATTAATGTCTATTCATAAATTAATATTTATTAATCTCGTCATAATTAATTCCTGTCCTAGCTATTAATCTATTGTAATAAGGGCAGGTCAGTTTGCCTTAAATACATTAACGTATGGTGTCAATCCTTCATTCGCACGGTTAGGAGTGAGCAAAAATTCGATTAAACCTAAAAAACTGACCGAATAGATCGAATTTAAAAATTCGATTCAGTCTATTCGAAAATTCAGTTTTAAAAAAAAAATCAGTTACTTCGATTATATCGGTTCGGTTTCGATTTTAAAAATTATTATTTGGTTAAATTGAATAAACCGAAATAATATTAATTAAAATTTAAAAATAAAACCCTAGTCCATCTCTAGTATTCTATTAATATAAGTTATATTAAGGAATTAACCGAAATAATACATATAACTTATATTTAAGCCGATTTACTAGGATTTTATAATGTTTAATTATAATAATATTCGAATAACTTATATTCGAGTAAATCAGTTTGTAAAATTCTAATTAATCGAAAATAGAGTGCAGTTATACGTATATTAGTATATTTATAAATTTTTTTTAAAAAGGAAATAAATTCGGTTATTTCGGTTTAAAACCGAATTAACCGATATTATATCGGTTCGGTTATTTCAGATTTTTTTTTAAATTTCGGTTGGTTCAATTGGTTCAAAAAATTTTAATTTATTTGATTTTCGATTTATTCGATTAGATCGGTACGATTTTGACTGAATACTCAACCCTACGCACGGTGCCTTGGTCAACAAGTTAAGTTGATGGTTATTAGAGGCATGTGTCACTCATCAGGCGTTAAGCAGCCTATCAGAAGAGCGGGCTGCCCTGTGGTTATCATCTACCTTTCTTCGCCGTCTATAAATTAGCTAGCATGCCCAAGTGAGTGACCATCTTTTCGTTACTTCCTCTATCTGCTATCACCGTTCAATCCTTAATTAACGTTCAATCCTGGTTCGATCATCTCCCTTACTTTTTCCAGTAATCCTTAACGTTTTCATTCATTTTTTATAATCCTTTTCTATGTTTCTTACATTCCCAAATCTCTTTTTCTTAGATTTCTTATTTCACCTCTTGGTTCCGTGTTTTTCAGGATTCTATTATTATTTTTTGAGTTTCGGATTTCTTTTTTATATTTCTTGTTCATTTCTATTTTTGAACATCTTTTTCTATCGTTCTATTCCAAAAGCAATGTTAAATGATCCGTGACAAATCTGTCGATTTGTTGTAATTTACATTTATTTTTATTTAATCCTTTTCTGTGTTTTTGACCTTCTCAGATCTCTTTGTCTTGGTTTTGTTAATCGATTCTATTGTTATTTTAGGGTTGTTTTGGGATTTCTATTTGATATTGTTAATTCATTTCTGTTTGTGAACATTTTTTTCTATCGATATATTGTTTGGTTCGACATTTACATATACTTCTCTATTAGGATTTCTTTTTTATATTGTTTATTCAATTCTGATATTGGACATCTTTGTTTATGGTTTTGTTTTTCCTAGTCACAGTTCGGCATTTCCAGATCCGTCAACTATATGTTGTAATTACTGACTCAGTTGTTCTTAGACATCTTTTTCTACCGTTTGTTCTAATTTTCCAAGTAGAATGTTGCTTTCTCTTTGCCACACTTTTGGAGCAGGTATTAACCTTAGCTGCACGCCAATTCATGAATTCTCATAGTAGTCGTAAGTTCGTACGTGGATTTCGCTCTCTTCCATTGTTATCCAACTGCCCGCCAGTCCAAACGGTCACACACTTTAATGCGCGACTGGCAACGAAGGCCTCTTTGTCTCTGTCTCATGGTATGTCTCTATTTTATTTGTTTTCTTGTATTAATGATATAACTGTTCCATTTTATATGAGCTATTGTTTCTTGCATTTTTAGGAAAGCAAAAGCAGCACTGATTGTATTGTCAGATATGCGAGATTTACTTTTCCTTGGATATGCACTCCAAAATTTAGGGTGAGTTAATTGTTTCCTGAAGTTTAACTTTTCCTTGGATTTACTTTAGAAGAAGCTGGTATTACTGTTACTAAAGTTAAAGAGATTTCCCATTTCGTAGCAATGGTATTTTCTTTCACCTAAACTTGTCTTTCTCATTGTCGGCTAGATATATGATAATCTCTTTAGAACTCTGAATATCTATCTTGTCTTATCTTGATTTCTGCAGCTCGATAGAAATCATCGAGATCACATGGAAGCTTTGCCAAGTCATGACGATGGTATGCTACATTTAATTATGTCTTTAGACAATTGTTTTATTCAAATAATTTTATTGAGGTTTTTTTATTAGTGGGATAGAAATAATTTTTAGAATTAAAAATTTCTTATATAGATCTTTGTTGATATTTTCTTAGGTATATTGGAAATAGTGGCGGTGAACTTGGACTATAGCGATGATGGATCTCCAAACGTCGACCTTATAGACTTCGATGCTGAAGCCTTGTTAAAAGCTGCAGCTCTGGTCAGTTTAAAATAATTGTTTGATTTATAACTATTTATCTTCGTACAATTACAATGATTTTTTTTATTATTTTTGTAGAATTCTAAGGATGTCTTGGCTGTGGTTAGCCCTTCTGACTATCCAGCGGTGATACAATTTTCTCGAAGAGTTAGGTTCGAAGGCTATGGAGCATATATATAATAACATAGCGTGGTTGGATATTCGAACGGGGAATGGTAGAAAGAAGGAATAGTCTCGCTGAATATTGTCTATCGATTTCTTACCTTCTCACACGGTACAATTGGATTTACAAATTGATTTGCTTTTTGGAGTCATAAACTCTTACACTTGTCCACTATGGTACAAGTTGATTTGTAAATAGATTTACTTTCTGGAGCCACAAACTCTTATGCGTGTGGTGATTCCTAAATAGTAGTTCAAAAACTGTTTTCATCTTCTTAGTTCTTTAATTGCTTTTAAAAAAAAAATTCGTCCTTTAACAAAGGTTTGTGAGGTCATACGATTTGTCAAACTTAGATAGGATATTGTCTATGATAAATTCTCGGATTCAATTTCCCATGTTAAACAGAATTAGTTAATTTAAAATTAATCTAATCAACCTGACTACTGAATGAAGAGTAGAGTTGTCGACGGATCGACCCATGACAAGATGGATCGATTCGTGGTGGGCTAATCATTTAATGGGATAAATTGATCCGTTAATTTGATGGGTTGAAAAATTTTCAATCTAATTGAAGGTGGATTGAAGGTGGATTGTTAGTTAGACAGATCAACTTGTGGGCATGTAAATTTCTTTTAAAATAATTTATATTTTTATTATTTTATTTCGAAAGAATTTTTTCAATCAAATATATTTAGAAATAAATATTTTAAATATAAGGACACAAATAAATATGAGATGAAAAAGTAATTTTTTATTTTAAAATTATAATAAAAAATATAAAATTAATATAAAATTTAGTTTATATGGATTTCTCAATTAGCTGGTCAATCCAAGGCTGTTACAGATTAATCGCAGACCTAGTGGATTAGCCATTGATAAAATTTTAACTCAATTTATTTAAATTATTAGATAAGATAGATCAATTTGACGGATCAATTCAAACTAACGGTCTAATGAAAAAGTTGAGAAACAGGAATTTAATTCATTTCAAGTGCCCAGCTCTCCCGAGGGTTAAACCGGGAACTTCGGGTAGAACCACATCGACCTCCTCTGCACCACCTCAATTCTCTGTGATCCCATCTCTCCCTTAATCTCTTCTTTTGCGGACAGTGGACCGAAGAGACACACGGCCTGCTACTGATAAGCTGATGAGGAAGTGAGAAAAATTAAATAGGGTGGCCGAGGTCGGGATTAGTGATGAAACAAATCAAGTGACGCATCAAGGTGAGAAACTGAAACAAAATAAGGAAAAGATGGGTGGACGAAAGAGGTAACTGGGGGTCGAGTGGAATTTAAGCACAGCAAACCAAGATTTTACATCCGTATGTAGCTGGTGACCCTTGACCCTACAACCTTCAATGCAAGCGTCCAGACACCCTACCAGCTGATCCAACATGTGAGGACCAAAGACATTGGTAAGAGATGCAATATCACGAGGAGAGAGATGATGTGAATGGGGAGTTAGGAAGAGTGAATACGGATTGTGAATGGGATTGTGTGAGATGGCATAAACCTTTTAAACGTCTAATTCTTCCGCAGTCTATATTGCTTAGCCACGTTTTTATAATACCCATAGATAGGTATTCAACTTTTATATTTATTAAAATATATAATTATTTTTTATTATATTTTTGTATCAACGATAGACTATTTATTGATCATTAAACAATCGAATATCATAATATATTGATAAATTTACATTTGTAATCATTAATTGACTATCTCACTCTACTATTAATTTCTTTGAATTGTCACAAATTTAAATCATTAGCCATTAGATTCTAACGTATCAATGGACTATTATAAATTTAATATTCAATTTTAATTTGAGGATATGATTACATTCAAAGTGATACAAAGAATGCAATAAGTAAATTTTGATCCAAATTTATTCATAGTTCTGTAATGTTCGGAACTTCAAAATCTTAATATGGTATGATCAAGAGATTATATTATTGAGTAAACATGACAGACCTAAATTCTCTAATGCCTTTGTGATAAAATATTTTAAAATTATGTCAACTTTAAAAAGTTACAACTCTTTATATAGTGGCAAAAAAAATAATGAAGCGATTACTTTGGCACCTCCACCAACTCATCATAGGATCAACATGGAGGAAATAAATTATAGTGTCTTAGAAGACAAGTGGATATGGCACAACTCTCTATATAGATTGTATATTTGATGACATGATTACCCTAACAAAATTCTCAAAAATTTAATAATCTGATTTAAAATGATTCTGAAGTACTTAGGACCATTAAAAAATTTTGGTCAAAACTCATTGATAGTCCTGTAGTATTTATAATTTTAAAATTTTGATATGGTTTGAATTAGGAAAGTTCTAAAAATCCTTCGGTGATGTTGGTGAGTGAATGACAAACGTAGATCCTTTTAATGAGCTTGTGATAAAACATCTCAACATTATACTAATTTTAAAAATCCACAATTCTTTAGTTAGATTGTGAAATTCATGTCCAAGGGCATGACTATTCTTTTAGATGTATAATATCTTGAATATGTGTGAATGAAGAAGAGATGGAAGAGGATAGAAGCTCCATTGTGAATAAGATTTCAGTCCCACATTAAGAGTTTTTTGATATATTGATTCATTTATATTGATACACATGCATTGAGGATGTCAACAAATGTATTGGGAGAGGCTCACTCTCATACGTGAGTGTGCAAGGAGGGTGTAAATCTAGGGTCTGGATTACACTTAACCATGTTGACTCGTGTGCGGGCATGTAAATCTTTTATGAAACGGAGGGCGTTTTAGCTCGACGAATAATGATCATTAATTGACCATTAACGTTGTCGTTGATCTGAGCAGCTATATAATTAAGGAGGCTGCGATCGACCATTAACGCTGTCGTTGATCTGAGCTCCTATATAAGGAAGCTCAACCATTGTATCCTGGGAAACAAATAACCCGAGTAAACCTCGAAGTACTACTGAAAGTGGGACGAAACTGTTTCAAGAAAACTGCGTCAATCGCAAACCTAGCTCGCCCAATCTCTTCGTCTGCCCGGTTGGCCTCTCCACTCGCTCAGTGTGTTTCTTCAACCGCCCGACTAGCCTCTTTGACCGCTCGCCCTGTCTGCTTCGCCCGGCCGACCTCTCGCTCAGCTTGTCTACTTTCTGGAGTCATAAACTCTTATGCTTGCCCACTATGATACAAGTTGATTTGTAAATCGATTTACTTTCTAGAGCCACAAACTCTTATACTTGCGGAGATTCCTAAATAGTAGTTCAAAAACTATTTTCATCTTCTTAGTTCTTTAATTGCTTTTAAAATAAATTCATCCTTTAACAAAGGTTTGTGAGGTCATATGATATGTCAAACTTAGATAGAATATTGTCTATGATAAATTCCCGGATTTAATTTCTCATGTTAAACAAAATTAGTTAACTTAAAATTAGTCTAATCAACCTGACTACTGAATGAAGAGTAGAGCTGTCGACGGATTGATCCGTGACGGGGCGAATCGGTCTGTGGCAGGCCAATCATTTGACGAGGCGGAACAGGTTGATCTATTAACTTGATGGGTTGGGAAATCTCTAATCTAATCAAAGGTTCCTCCTCCTAGCGACAGACCAAAAAAACCCCCCGTTCCTGGTGGCGACAAGCCTAAGGAACGAAGCCCCTTTTCCTTCGTTCAGACCCTTCAACCTAAAAGGGGGCTCTGTGGAATCCCCGAAATGCACTGCCTCCTTTTCCTTATTCCTAATGGGTCCCCCTCAATACTTCCGTATCATCATCCTAATAAATATTTTAAATGGAGGGAAGAATATGCAGCGAGAAGAAAAATTTTGTCACCTCTTCAGAAATACACAGCGGCTATCCGTCAACTGGCTTATGGAGGTTCCGTCGACCAATTTGACAAGCACCTGCAAATGGGTGAAGCAACTGTCCCTCAAATGCTTGTCCAACTTTTGTCAATGTGTGATACAAATATATGGAGGTGAGTACTTAAGAAAACGTAATGCAATTGACATCACTCGTTTGCTTGAAATGCATGAATAAAATTATGGTTTCCTTGAGATGTTAGGAAGTCTTGATTGCATGCATTGTGTATAGAAAAATTGTCCAGTCGTGTGGAGGGCACAATACACACGAGTTGATCATGACTATCTAACAATTGTGCTTGAGGCGATTGCATCTGTTGATTTATCTATATGGCATGGATTTTTTGGAGTTGCTGGATCTCGCAATGACATCAATGTGCTTAATGAATTACCTATTTTTAATAACGTCTTGAAAGGAAATGCATCGGAAATTAACTTTATTGTGAACGGTACACAATATACAAAAAGGGTATTATCTAACATATGATATATATTCGGAATAGGTCACTTTCGTCAGGAGTTTTTCCTGCCCTCAAGATCCGAAAAGAATGAAATTCAAGAAAAGACAAGAGGTTGTAAGAAAATATGTTGAGCGGGCATTTGGGGTACTTCCAGCTCGTTGGACAATTATAAGAGGTCCAGGGCAACATTGGTTTATAGATAAATGCAAAGAAATCATGTATATGTGCATTATTTTATACAACATGATTGTGGAGGACGAAGGTCGTGCAATATCGATTTGGGATCGCGAAGAACGAGATACTATCACAGCGAATCATGGCTCAACTAGTGAATTTGCTGAATACATTCGAAAAAATTCTGAGTTATATGATATTCAGGTGCATCATCAGTTTCGTTATGATTTGGTTGAACACATCTGGGAAATATGTCATCGTGAGAGTAAATAACTAATTTATCATATATGAAATATTTAGTTATTTAATTTCGAAGTTGTGAAATTTTTGAACTTGTATGTTATAGTTTTTTTTAAGTGTGTATATCCGATGTTATATTGTTTCTGTTTAACTAAAATATTAATATTAAAATAATTATATTGAATAATTATCTAAATATATAGATAAATATTAAGTAAAAAATATTATTAGATATAAGTTAATAAAATAGTCCTAGGATCTATAAATATTTGGTTGGTAAAATATTTAATTATGAAGGTTAAGATATTTGAGAGTAAGATATTTGATGGGTGATATCCATAAATATTTGATTTTATGAGATATTTAATAGTGATATTTAAGATATTTGAATTGTAAAATATTTGAGGAGTGATATGAAAATGAGGATCATAAATATTTAGGAGAAATATTCTGAACCATTATTATGGATGTTCTAAAATATATGCATCTTTTGTATAATCATAAAATTAGGTACATCTTTTTGGACCATGTTAAATATTAAATACATCTTTTTAAAAATGTCAATAAAATTAAATATATTAGAGAAATGATAAATCTTACTGATGAGAATTTGGCCAATTAGAAAATAAATTTATCTAATTAAAAAATTAATTAAGCTAGTTAAAAATTAATTAAATATTATTAATAAAAATTAATTTGGTATTATTTTAAAAAATTAACTATAAAAATTGGTGATAAAAATATATAATTAAATTATAAAATATGATATTAATTAGATATATTTAATAATGATTTAAAAATTAAAAAAAAATATTCTAGCGGATCAGATTTAATTGTCCTTAGAGAAATAACGGCTTGGCCTCATGTTCTTCGCGGCGCGAGTCGCGACGCGATCCGTAACAGGCTAATCCGTAGCAAGTGCCAGGCCGCGTCATATAAACAAATGAATAAATGATTAAATGAAAAATATATATATATACGTGGTTGTGGCCTGTTCGCATCGATCGAACGCAAGTCCGTTCGCAATTATTGGGAGAAAACGACCCGCCACGTGGGTAGGTGGCCAGTGCTTGTCCCGTTGTCGATTACCCACCATCTCTAGATGTGGCCCCCGCAAGCCATGGCCATGCAGTCTCCTTCATACACCATCATCCATCTCCAGCCACGTATACATATAAAGGCGTCTTCATTGAAGGTATTTTGAGATTTTTTTTAATATTATTAAGATATTTTGATAAATTCAGACGTCTTAATTCTTTATTCCTTTATATAATTTTTTTTCTTAAATATATTATATACATTTCGAATTTAAAATTTTAAAATTTAAGAATTAGAAATTTAAATCAATAAAATTTTTCCTATAGACTTCTAACCAAGTTCCACTCATCAATAATTTATTCTGATTCCTCAACACATAAAATACAAAGGTAGGCCTTAATGATCTGACCCCAAACTCAATCATGGCTCAGTAATTTCTTAAAAGAAGCTTAAAAAAACGAATGATAAATCAAATTTGAAAAATTAACTTTAGGTTTAATAAAGAGAGTGTTTTGAAAGAGATTTAATTTTCTTGTTCTTATTTTAAATAAACATTAATTTCACGTGTGAAAAGACATCATCATCGAACACACAAAAAAAAAAAAAAAAAATCTAGAATCCTACTAGTCAAAATCATTGGAAGAATGAACAACGGCCCAAGGAATTGTTAATTATTCGGTTGACCATGAAACCGTGAATTAGTTCATTAGCATTCGTTTCTAGCTCGTGGTAGCATTTTAATGTGCCTTTTGTTATAAATCAGTTCACTTTTATTGAGTAGGCACGCAATCTTAATCTTAATGCATCTAATAAATGCTACTTTGTCCCCGACAAAGTTACAAACTGGTTTGAGTTTCTTTTACAATAAAAATTCATCTTTAAGAGCATAGAAAGTCCAATAGACATCATCGGTAGAACTACCGGGCGGACAAGCAATCGCATGAATTCAATGATAAAGGAGGTGGAGTCTAAAAATGTGATCATGTACCAAGATCCTTAGAGGATGATCTATCGATGACTTGATAAATGTGCTGATTGTTATTGTTGGAACCACAAGGGGAGAGATTGAGAGGGGAAATCATCATCACCTAGAGCAAAGATGAACAAAGGCAGAAGACGAAGGTTAGAATGATGTCAGGGTGTCCCGACATTGCTACTTTGATACTCAAGTTTGCTACTTTGATACTCAAGTAAAATGAGAAGATGGAGAAATATTCAAAGAAGATGAACAATGGATAGCTCTAAAATAAAAAAAATAAAAACCATACATCCTTTTGTGTATGAAGTACCTTTTATACTACTCTCATTGAACCTCTCTCTTCCCAATGTATTAATGGCGTATTAATTATGGATGATATGTATATCATACTATAGTAAAGGGAGTGTCGTTGAATCTCTCTCTTCCCAATGTATTAATGACGTATTAATTATTGATGAGACGCATATCATACTATAGTAGGAGTGTCTCATCGTATCTATAGGTATCACGAAGATATAGATACGGAAATAGTGTCCCACATGTCCTAACAGTCCATGCGCCCCGACAATCCAAGTGGTGTGTCAGTATGGACACTGCTCAAGATAGCACGGCCCACGAGGCCTTGATATAATGAGGCTTTGGGGCTTTGGGCTAGAGGGCCGATGCAGATTGGGGGTCTGTCCCAAGAAAATGAGGTTGTCAGTTCACTGAGACAAAATGGATCAGACCCACACAATCGGTATAATGGGCATATCTTTGGTTGATGAAATCCAATTGAGGTGATGGACACACTTCCGGTCGGCTTGGTCCAATTTTCCGAGGTAGGCTTTCGGTCGGCTTGACCAATTGGGGCCAGAGCATGTTGAGAGGCATCTTATAACCGGCCTGGGCATCATATAGCCTATATGGGTGGCGTATAATCGATCTGGGCATAGTATAGTTAATTTGGGCATCATATAGTCGATCGGAAGGTTGCCTCCGATTGGTCAATGCCCGGTCGGGAAGACCAATGGATATCCACCCTGCAAAAGCGAGAAGAATCCGACCTAGCAACGCCCGATTGGGAGTGGTGTCTCCGGTCGAGCAACACATAATCAGATAGTCAATCGGGCAACGTCCAAAGGTCAAATCATACGCTGATAGATTAGGAGTCCTGTTCTCCTATCACGATCAATCAAGCTAGGTCATCTTTATCTTGATCTTGACCTTGACCTCCATCTAGACACATATTTTAACCTTTGGGGGCACGAGGAGGCCCCCCTATTTGACACATCAAGATAGTTGGAACGACGGTGAAAAAAAATCTTTCCCTTAACACATCCATAGTAGCTCAAACATTTCTTCTACTCTCAAGCATTCCTTGAAACATCTTACAACTAGCTATAAATAATTATATTCTTATCATCCTATGTGTTTTTTTTTTAAATTTAAAAAAAGGAATTAATTATGAAGGCAATTTAGTCACAAAAAAACCACACCACTGCTTTTGCAACATGGATGTCCAAATCACTTGCCCAATGGTTGAGTGCTGTAACGTGGTTGGTAGAAGTAGAACAAGATTGGCAGGAAAAGAAGAACACAAGATGCCTTTTTGTTCGATTCTCAGACCAGGAAAAGACGATCTCTCACTGCTATACATGTAATTTCAAAACTAACTTGTAAAACACGTTATCTAAGAATAAATAAGTGGGAAATGAAGGAACGCAGCGACGACGTCTGAACGACTACGTGACAAAAAACATCCCACGCCACAATCCGCAACGGCGCGGCGCGGCGCGGCACGTGTATGGTCCAGCTCTGCCTCACCACGTGGCAGGGCCGCGCCGCACTTTGGTCCTCATCGCGTTCGCCACGCGTCGGTGTCTGAATGGACAACAACGGAAGCCGGCAACGGTGTCGTTCCCTTCCGAGGTTACCCGATCTCGAGGCGGACCCCACACGGTTGTTTGTTTCGCGAGAGAGGTGTACGAGTAGGAAATTACGCAACGTCGTACCTGTTCCGTGGCTATATCTTTAGTCAATTATGAAACGGGTAGTGGGAGTGGTATAGGACTCGCCCATTGGTTGTGTCATGGGAATTCTCAAACCCCGATCAATCCGGTGCCATATCGTAAAAAACAACTTCGCGCCGAACGAGATAGCGTGAGCGAACTACCTGCCTTTTAGTGAAGGGTTCGGCGGGTTTGCTTTTGTACTTTTCCAATAATACAACAGGTAAGCGGATGGGTAGGAGAAAGGAAACGTTTTCTTTTGGTGATTCCAGGTTCCAACACGATCACATGCATCGCTTCTCATAGCCATCATCATGCATCCCAGCATTCATCATCATCATCATCATCATCATCATCATCATCATCATCATCATAACTACAAGAAAGCGCAATAACATCGCCATTAGAAGAGCCCAACGAGAGAGAGAGGGATGGGGAGCTTCTCATTCGAAGGAGCGACGGATCGGAACCCCTTTTGGATCGCGTCGAGCGCGAGTTCTGAGGAAACGAGAATGGAGGAGGTGGAACCGCCGTCGGTGGAGGAGCCGGAAGAAGACGAGGAGGTGGAGCATCCGTCGGTGGCGGCGCCGGAAGAAGACGAGGAGGAGGATATCCGATGGAAGTGCGGTTGTAGTACTTGGAGGGAAGAGGAGTGGCCGCGGAAGTCCAGCGGTGGGGTGACGCTTGAGGGTTACGTGGAGACCGGGGACGGTGGCGAGGGGGCCGACGGCGTTTCGAGGACGAAGAGCCTGACGGACGAGGACTTGGAGGAGCTCAAGGGGTGCCTCGATCTGGGGTTTGGCTTCAACTACGAGGAAATTCCCGAGCTCTGCAACACACTCCCGGCGTTGGAGCTCTGCTATTCCATGAGCCAGAGGTTCTTGGACGAGCAGCAGCAGCAGCAGAACCGCTCGCTGGATCGTTCGTCCTCCGGCGAGTCCATGGATCTGTGTGCATCACCGACGCCTCCTCCCGTGGCCAACTGGAAGATATCCAGTCCAGGTAAAAACTGTCCTTGTGCTACTTCATCACGTAGAAGATCCAAAAACTCGATTCTTGTGTCCCCTGTTATGACATGGAACAGTCCTTGCTTGTGATGGCTACTGTCTATAATATAAAACTAGATCTTTAATCTACGGCAGTTCCATCTTGCTCCGGGTAGAGAGAAATGACAACAGAAAAAAAACAATTCTAATTCATTTGGCTTGTCATTGTTCTTATACACTTGGAAACTGTTCTGTATCTTAAAAAGTCGATTTATTCCATATTAATGGAACAATACTTGCGAATTCGATTCGTTAACCATTGCTCGAGCTCATTTGATTCATCAGTTTTTAATTCTGTACCAGGAGATGATCCCGATGAAGTTAAAGCTAGACTGAAGTATTGGGCCCAAGCAGTGGCATGCACTATCAGATTATGCAAGTGAGGAAGATTCCATCTTTTTTTTCCGTACTTCTGGTCATCAGAAGAACTAATCTTCGAATTGAAGCCGATTCCGGAGACTTCTATGCTAAAATGAGTTCTGTGCCGCCATTTTCCAACTCGGCGCCATAAGATTTCCTGAAAACTTACGGACATAGAGAGAAGGAAACTGATATGAGTGTTGCGAGGCTTGCCCCCAGTCAACAACATATCGGACTGCATTGTTCCTTGAAAAGGGTTAATGAGAATGATAATGTATTAGATGGCAATAACGTCTCACTGTTCACATTTCTTGGGATTAGCAACTTCAGTGGATTGCTTGTTTTTTTAAGGAAGAGCAAGAGTGTCGACATCTTATTCCTTTAAACGACTCATAATGAATACATGCTTGCAAGATACAGGGAAAAAGAGCACTGGATTGCTCTAGTAGCGTTTTGTGTGGTCTTCTTTAATTTGGGCATTGATAAGATGTATATTAGTTCCACATGGGTGTCTCTCTCCAGTTAGGATTTTCACATGGTGTTGGTGTCTGTAGCATTGATGATCCCATCCCAATCCTCGTAATGAATGTTAAGGACCGCTACAATTAATGCATTCTCCAATTGAGGTCGATGCAACCCTACGCGGTGTGGCTTCGTAAGGCAATCTGATGCCAATTTTGATGATGCTGCTGGCATCATGTACAGCATATGCAAGGAAATCATTAAATAGTGTTTCGTATTACCTATTGTGTTATGTATACCACAATCGTCTCACCGACTAGCAATAATAAAAATTTGGCATGGGAAGTCCTGAACATACATTAGATCCTATAAAACACAACTACCAAGACAGGACGGTAAGTACAAATAAAACACTCAGTTTCACGAAATAGAGTTGCAATGTGATTTAATGTAGCATTAATCAGTTCGTAGGGAAGCAGACCAGACCAGCCTTAGTTTATTCAATCTCCAAAATCTGTTTGCTGGCTTCATAAGAATCAGTGGAACCAGAAGACCAAGCCTCCACATTGGCAGGACTGAATTTTTTATTCGTTCCCTTTAAAAAGGAACTAGAGAGAGACTGCTGCCTCCCATCTCTCTGGTTCAACTGATGTTCCTGCTTCAGAAAAGCTTGGTGCTTTTGGAGTCAATCCCAGGATTTTAAACATTAATTGGTCGGCATCATAATCGTTGTTTGCAGTGGTCAATAGTTTCTCTCCGGTGAAGATGGAATTGGCGCCAGCCATAAAACATAGTGCTTGCTCAGGCATGGAGAATCGAATCCTACCCGCTGATAGTCTCACCATGGCCTTTGGCATTATGATGCGAGAACTGGCAATCATCCTAATCATCTCCCATATCTCAACAGGCTGAAGAAAAAGTAGAGTCAGTAGGTCTGTAGGTATCAAATATTTCAGGATGAAGTGTAGCAAAATTCATTAGTCATCATTTCAACTCTTCTTTAATGGGTTGTAGCAAGAGAATGTTATACATTAGCGGATATTTAACTAGAAAGAGCAGTTGAGCAATGATCTATCCACTTATCCAGTATAATGATGCATCAAACAAGGCAGCAAGACAACAACATGGAGAAAAGAAAAGACATAACTGACATGGCGAATTATATTGCACCTTTTGATCCTGAAGAGGTGTACCCTTGACAGCAACCAAAGCATTGATAGGAACACTCTCAGGATGCACAGGGAGCGTTGCAAGGGTGTGTAACAGTCCTACACGATCTGCCTCTGCTTCTCCAAGGCCAATTATCCCTCCTATTTTGATAAAAGATGCACATATTACTTGGTCAAAAACAACGTAACAAAATCACCAAATTAAAGGAGTGCATGTTTCAATATATGACAAGTAGCTCCACCAATATGTTAATAAAATTGAGTCCCAGATAGTGCAATATTGCTGAATGGAAAAAAAAAATGCATTACCTGAACATACACTAATTCCTGCCTCACGAACATGTTGAAGAGTCTCCAATCTTTCATCATAAGATCTGGTTGTTATGATGTTGGGATAATACTCTCTTGAAGTATCTAGATTGTGATTGTAGGCTGTCAGTCCTGCTTTCTTAAGTTCCTCTGCTTGCTGCTTCTCTATCATGCCCAACGTGCAACAAACTTCCATACCCATAGTCCTACAAGCATTAATATTTCAAATTTATATTATCTGATCTTTATAAGAGAAGAAATCAAATGAACATGAATTCAACCAATTTATAAGAATCTATTCTAAACATTAAACAAAGTCAATGAATATCTTAAGCAAATCTATGAATGCATAAAAGTGTTCAACATACTTATCAGTTATCACCCTGTACCGAACACGCTACTGGATAAAACTTTCAATAATGCCAGGCATTTCTAGCCAAACTATTTATACTTTAAATGAGGGCTTCAAGATACTACAATAACAATAACTAAACTTTATCCCACTAAGTGGGATCAGTTATATGGATCTTTTTACGCCATTGAGCTCTATCCGTTACAATACCATCATATATAATAACAATAACAATCAAGCTTTATCCCACTAAATAGGATCGGCTATATGGATCCTTTTACGCCATGGACTCTATCCCCATCATCTATATTTAAATAAATTTTATCTTATTTTATTGTTGCTAATCAAGTCTATTTTGATTTTCCTCTTCCTTTTTGATGTGTGTATTTGTTATAATTTCACATCTTCTAACCAAAACATTTATTGGCCGTCTAAATACATGTCCATATCATTTTAAACGTGCTCTCGGAGTTTTCTCTTAATAGATGCAACTCCGACTTTCTCTCTAATGCTCTCATTTCTTATTCTGTCCATCCTTGTATATCTATACATCCACTTTAATATCCTCAACTCTGCAACTCTCATTTTCTGCTCATATATTCGAGACATAGCCCAACATTCAATGTCATATAACATAGCAGGTCTAACTGCCGTTTTATAGAACTTCCCTTTAAATTTTAGAAGTACTTTACAATCACATAAAATACATGATCATCCTTCTTATATTCTATGTAAGACATCGCTCTCAATCGTTCCATCGTTTTGTAAAAATGATCTTAAATACTTAAAGCTTAGTTCCAAACAGCTCGTCATCTCCTATCTTAACAATTGTCTTATTACGTCTAATATTGCTAAACTTAAATTCCATATATTATGTTTTTACTCTACTAAGCCTAAACCTTTCACTTCTAGTATTTTCCATCGAGATTCTAGTTCAACCTTTCACTTCTAGTGTTTTTCACTAAGATTCTAGTTCCTTCACATGTCTCATCTATCAAAATAATATTATTTGCAAATAACATATACCACGGTACTGTATTTTGAATGTATCTAGTGAGTTCATCCATTATTCTATGATATTGGAAATACTTCAGTTAATTAATTTCAAGCATAAACCCAAATTGATTTTCAGTCACCTATAGTTTGCATAATTGTGTACATCTCTCTTGTTCTTATATAAGAAAACTAAAATACTTACCCTCCATTGATCAAACAATTTTTTTTTCATTTTCAATATCATGTTAAATAATTTTGTAAGTCATTCAATACCTTGTTTCCCTAAACAATTTCATACCTCTATCGAGAATATTATCAAGTCCAATGGCTTTTCCATTTTACATCCCATTTAAAGCTTATTCTACTTCTGAAGTTTGAATTCCTATACTTATTTGACCTACTTAAATTACCTAAGTTAAGTTGATCACTTAAGTTTTCATTAAAAAGTTGATAAAAATACGTCTTCAACCGCTTTTCTATTTCTCCATCATTTACTAATATCTTATTACATTCATCTTTAATATATCTTGTTTGGATAAGATTTGCCTTTCTCTCTCTCACTTTAGCTATTCTATAAATGTTTCATTCCGTTTCTTTTGTATCTAATTTTCGATATAACAGTTAAAAAAGTTTCATCCTTTGCTTTATTCACTGCTTTCTTAGTCTCTTTATGGGCTATTGTATATTTTTTAAAATTTTCCTCATTCTTACAAATACATAATTCCGTATAAGTTGTTCACTTTTTTTCACTTTCTCCAGTAATTTCTCGTTCTACTGCCAAGATTTCTTATTTGATTGTGCATGTTCATTTGACTCACCGATTACACTCTTGACTATTATTTTTAAATTTGATACTATCTTATCTCATGTCGTATTAGAGTCACCATATATTTCACTTAATGCTTGTACTCCTACCTTATCCTTAAATATGTTTTGCTTTCCATTTTTTAACATCCACCACTTAATTCTAAAAGTTGTGTATATTTTTCTTCTATTGATAATATGATTGAGGCGTATATCCAACACTGCTAATTGGGTAGTTAAGTTTTCTCCATAGATAACTTGCAATCTTTACAAATCTTTTGTTGGGGATACAATCAAAATCCCACATTGGAAAGATATGGAAAAGATCATGAGTTTAAAAGAATGTAAGATATCTGCATTGGAATGAAACCTTTTGGATAGAGCCCACAAATAAAGTCATGAAGGCTTAGCCCCAAAATGGACAATATCATATTATTATGGAGATATGTACATTCCTTTGGACAACAAATTGGTATCAAAGTCATAGTCCAGACCATATGTCATGTGGGATGGCCTTGAACGAAGTCGCGGGGAGGCCTGGAGTAGGTCAAGATGACAGGATGTTCGTGGGGAGGTCCGGAGCAGGTCAGAGTGATCGGATGCTTACGAAGAGGCCCGAAGCAGGTCAAAGTGATCAGATGCTCATGGGGAGACCCAAAGTAGGTCAAGAGTAACTAGATGCTCGCGGGAGACCAGAGCAGGTCAAGAGTGACCGAACGCGGATGCTTGCGAGGAGGTCCGGACTAGATGCTTGCGGGGAGGCCTGGTCCTTCATTTGACCATATGTTATGTACATTCCTTTGGACACAACATCTTTCTATCCCTCTTCCT
Source organism: Zingiber officinale (assembly GCF_018446385.1). Lineage (NCBI taxonomy): Eukaryota > Viridiplantae > Streptophyta > Magnoliopsida > Zingiberales > Zingiberaceae > Zingiber > Zingiber officinale. Next base: position 2,357,145 of record NC_055999.1, read on the forward strand.
AACTATATGAAAGTCAATTTGCAATTTATTATTCCCACTTTTGAACATGACCATGTGTTCTCTTTTCTTACAAAAACATATTAGCTAATATAAGGTCATATGCTATTACAAAATCCAATATAGTTTTCCCTTCTTCATTTATTGTTCTTCCAAACTCATAAACTCAATGCACCCTCTCATATAAAGTAATCAAATTGTCCAGCAATCCTAGTAAAATCAATCACCACTGCAAGATAAAGCTGTGCGACATACAAATATCTATTTATCGGGAAAACACAAATATCAGGAAGTCTATCAAAGTCTTCTACACATACCTTATCTCCTTCACATATTCAAGGATCTGGTTGAAGTTGGTCTTTCTACCAATTGTATCCCTCCAAGCAGCCCCCATGCAAAAACGTGTGCTTCCAGCATCTTTTGCCTGTAAATAGGGACAGGGATAACAATCTTTAATAATAAATAGCAAGAGCTCTTGTGATGAGGAATTGGAAGCTCAAATAGCACCATACTGATAAGCACCAACATAATAGCTCTAAGCTTAATGAATATAAGATTACATTTGGTCTTGAAATTCCATGTCAAGGTAACTGATTTCTTCAATAGTATGCACTGACTACTGAAAACTGTTTTATCATTTATCAATCACCATGTAAACATTGAAGGCTGCAGACAGGAAGAGAACATAGGAATCTGGTTCTATTGTGTCTACTGCCAAACTATAGTATTTACTACCATTATGATAACCATATAACCCAACTGACAGAGATATCAAGGAAAGTTTAAAACTGTTCATGTCAGTAACTAATCCTTGGGTCTATACTTTGTGTTTGGCATGTAATCCTTTCACAAGTCACTAAATGGAGAAAATAAAAGATACCTTTTCTTTCATCTGTCATCTTAAAAAACTATTGACCTCAGAGATTGGGTACTTTGGAGCTGCTTTCAAAGTTCCAATATACAATCATATATATTTCCATCTATGTGTAACATAGTGTTTCCAATGCATGAGTAGTAAGCAAGAAATTTCTTTGCTCATATGCATGCATCTGCTAAAAAAATCTAAAATAGTGATTACTGCTACTTTTAGATGCTTGTTCAGTTGTTCATGCCAAAGATAGAGACAGGCACGAATCAAGTCATACTAGCTATGATGTCATAACTATCCAGTAAACCCAGACCTTAGCTATCAATGTGTCTGAAAAGGTAAAACTGTTCTATTTACATTTTTCCAACATGGTCCAATTTATTTTAAACTAACTGTTGTGCTAGACACTGCTTATAGACTGTGGTTGAAGAGCAACAACTGTACACATGAAACCTCTTCTAATCAAATATTTTGTTAGGCTTAAATAGTGTCACTTACCAAGAAGCTACCCACAGGATCCTAAAACTTAAAGGACAGAGAATCTGGCTGTTACATCATCCAACAACAACAACAACAACCAAGCCTTTTCCCACTAGGTGGGGTCGGCTGTATGAATCCTTTTACGCCATTGAGCTCTATCTCCTATTATATCATCATCTATATTTAAATAAATTTTATCTTGTTTTATTGTTGCTAACCAAGTCTTTTTTGGTCTTCCTCTTCCTCGTTTTATATGCATGTTTATCATAGTTTCACATCGCCTAACTGGAGCATTTATTGGTCGTCTAAGTACATGTCCGTACCATCTTAAACGTGTCTCTCTGAGTTTTTCCTCAATAGATGCAACTCCTACTTTCTCTCTAATGCTCTCATTTCTTATTTTGTCCATCCTCGTATGTCCACACATCCACCTTAACATCCTCATCTCTGCAACTCTCATCTTCTGCTCATGTGCTCGAGTCATAGCCCAACATTCAGCTCCATATAACATAGCAGGTCTAACTGCTGTTTTATAAAACTTACCTTTAAGTTTAAGAGGTACTTTACGGTCACATAAAACACTCGACGCTCCCCTCCATTTCACCCATCCTGCTTGTATTCTATGTAAGACATCTCTCTCAATCCCTCCATCATTTTGTAAAAATGATCCTAAATATTTAAATTTCTCGGTTCCAGGCAACTCGTCCTCTCCTATCTTAACAATTGTTTCATTACTTCTAATATTGCTAAACTTAAATTCCATATATTCCGTCTTTAATCTACTAAGCTTAAAACATTTCCCTTCTAGTGTTTCCCTCCAAGATTCTAGCTTAGCATTTACTCCTTCACGTGTCTCATCTACCAAAATAATATCATCTGCAAACAACATGCACCACGGTACTGTGTCTTGAATGTGCGCAGTGAGTTCGTCCATAATTAGTGTAAAAAGATAGGGACTTAGAGCTGATCCTTGATGTAACCCTATCTTTATTGGAATGCTTCAGTTACTCCGCCTACTCTAGTCGTTACATCCTCATACATATCCTTAATTAGTTCAATATATGTTACGCTAACACCTCTCTTTTCTAAAATTCTCCATATAATTTCTCTTGGGACTCTATCATACGCATTTTCTAAGTCAATGAATACCATGTGTAGATCTTGTTTTTGCTCCCGATATTTTTCAATTAATTGTCTAAGAAGATGTATAGCTTCTATTGTCGACCTTCCAGGCATGAACCCAAATTAATTTTCTGTCACTGTGGTCTCCTTCCTTAATTTTTTTTCTATTTACTTTTTCCTAAAGTTTCATAGTATGACTCATTAGTTTAATACAATTTTGTATGTCTCCCTTATTCTTATATAAGGGAACTAGAGTACTTATCCTCCATTGATCAGGCATTTTTTTCGTTTTCAATATCATGTTAAATAATTTTGTAAGCCATTCAATACCTTGTTTCCCTAAGCACTTCCATACCTCTATTGGAATATCATCTGGTCCAACGGTTTTTCAATTAATCATCTCATTAAAAGTTTGAATTCTACGATAAAAATTAAAATTTCGATGCTCATTTGACCTAATTAAATTACCTAAGTTAAGTTGGTCTCCTAAACCTTCATTAAAAAGTTGATGAAAATACCTCTTCCACCGCTCTTTTATTTCTTCATCGCTTACTAATACCCTATTACATTCATCTTTAATACATTTTATTTGGCTAAGATCTCTTGTTTTTCTTTCTCTCGCTTTAGCTATTCTATAAATATCTTTTTCCCCTTCTTTTGTATCCAATTTTTGATATAACCGTTCAAAAGTTTCATTTTTTGCTTCACTCACTACTTTCTTAGCTTCTTTCTTGGCTATTGTATATTTTTTTAAATTTTCCTCGTTCTTACAAATATATAATTCCTTATAAGCTATTCGTTTTTCCCTCACTTTCTCTTGTACTTTCTCATTCCACCACCAAGATTCTTTACTTAGCGGTGCATGCCCCTTTGACTCACCGAGGATACTCTTAGCTACTATTTTCAACTTTGATACCATCTTATCCCATGTTGTATTAGAGTCATCGTATATTTCACCTAATGCTTGTACTTCTACCTTCTCTTTAAATATATGTTGCTTCCCATCCTTTAACTTCCACCACTTAATTCTAGGAATTGTATATATTTTCTTTCTATTGATACTATGTTTGAGGCGTATATCCAACCCTAAACCCTAATCCAAAACAAATAATTTATAAAGTAAAAAAAAAAAAAAAAGACGGCAAATGGGAACTCATTGATTAAGGTTACTACCAAATAGCAAAATATGGGTCTAGGGAGGGTGAAATACTGATACTCAAACTCTTTATTGAATAAGTCACAAATCATGTTTTTTTGTAGACCAAATGCTTTATGTTTCTTCTAACCAGATGACAAATAGAAAATTGCTAATAACAGTAGTGATGACCAGAATGTAGCAATTAACAAAAAAATTGTGAAAGAGGAGGCTTTTTAATCAAATAATCTAAAGCGCACTTTAAGTGTCTCGATAAATTACACAAATGCCCAGAAGCTATACCTTCCTTGCCGCTTCCATGACAGGGTCCTTGCCCATCAACTTTTGAGCTTTCAAACCAGTATCATACCTCGATGATTGGGGGCAATATGAGCAATCTTCACTACATCCACCAGTCTTTATAGATAGAAGAGTGCATTGCTGAACTTCCCGAAATTTATGATAATGCCTATGAACTTGAGCCTGAAAGTGATAAACAACGCATTTGGAATAATGGCAGAAACGAAAGCTCAGGAGAAATACTCGTTAAAGATATATGCATATTCAAGATAAAATCGGTATTGATAATTGTCAAAGAGAGTAGGGGATGATATAGAGCAAGTTCCTAAATTTATTCTATCTATGCTATTGATTTCACTTAATTTATTGCCGTATTCATCATCCTTCTAAATAAATCGCTTTCGCAAGTAACGAAGACATAACCGTTAAAATAACTTACAAAAAAGAATAAACAATCGACGAATTCAAGTAAAGCTAAGACTTAACACGCTGAGAAATTGCACATAGACGGCTCAAGAGGGTACCATCGCATCGTTCCACGAACGGTACAAGGATAAGGAAAAAAAATGGCAAGAGAGACGAAGCTACGAGAGCGTACACCGTGAAAGAGGAGGTCAAGGATGGGAGAATCGTAGATAGACTTGATCTCGTCCCTACTCCAGTCGTTCCTGGGACCGTCACGGGTGGTCCTCTCGGCCTCCACGGCGGCCGCGGAGGTGGTGAGGGTGGAGAAGGAAGAGTGACCCAAAGCCACCAGCGGGCGAAGGCCCGAGCGGAGGGTTGGGATAAGGAGCATCTTTGCTGCCGTCACCGCCGTGGTCTCGAGTCTCGACTCTTTCCTCGCGCGTCGGCCGGAGCGGGTGAAGGACTGATCGATGAAACCGAGGCCAATGAATTTGACCACAACAATGTCGCATGAATCACGATTTTATTTCACCATCCAGGTTTACTTGATTTTTAAAAAATTCTTAAAACTTTTAAGATTCACAAAACGCGCCCATATATATCCCTAACATTAATAGCCTTAACTAGCAACTTGAAAATATGTAAAGATAAAGGATAATAATAAAAATCAATTGGGTAAAATTAGAAAAGGGTTCGTTGCCTGGGTCGTGACTTGGCCCCGTGGGATTTCAAGTTCCAGGTCGGTGGCACTAAGCGCATGAGCTCGCTTATGGGTCTCCCGTCCCTTCTCCTCCCTTCCCAGCCGCCTCCACCCACCCTGCTTTGTTCTTCGATCCAGTCTCGCCATTCCTCTCCCTGGCTCGTTTCTCCATGGCTGAGCTCGAGGGCTCCAACTCCACAGCAGCCATTGCCCTTCGCGTCGCCTCCACTCCGAGGGCCCTCCGTTCGCAGCCGCACGACGCGCGCCGCGGTGGTCGTCCGCGCCTCCGCCGGAGATTCCGCGGCGAAGGAGCTCCGGAGGATCCTTGAGACTCCCGGAATCCACCAGGGCCCAGCTTGCTTCGATGCCCTCAGCGCCAGGCTTGTGCATCGGGCAGGGTTCCAATTCTGTTTTATGAGCGGTATGTGTCTGTTCCGGGGCTTCCTTGATCTTTTTCTAGATTGATCTTCCCGTTTAACTTCTCTGTTTTGATGTTTTAGATTCATTGTTGCAGCTCTAGATCGTTGAGCATGTATTGTTCTAAAACTCGTTTTCTTGGATGAACCTCTTAAAAATATTAGACCTCGCCACCTCCTGCTAGCTCAAGTTCTAAAGCATCCTTTTTATGTTGCCCCGTCATAGTTCCGTGTATCGGTAAATCATAAATCCATTTCGTGTTTATTTGATAGAGGTGCTTGATTCCTGTCAGTGTTATCGTATTTGTATTTTATTCTGTCTCCTTCACGTCATATATAGATATCATGTACGGATTTTATTATCAAGTTGTATCCAAGCTTGGTAGCCCAATGCACTATAAGACCTTAGCGGTGGTGTTTGATATTGCTTTCTCATACTGATTTCTGAATACTATTCTCAATTTTATTTCGAGGAAAATTTTATAACTCATAATGTAATATGGTTTTGAGCCTTTTGTTCTAGGCTCATGCATTACGTCTTTAATTGTTCATCTGCTTAGAAGTGAAGCAATTTATTCTCATTGCTCCTTATAGTACAACCATTTACTGATTTTCTGCTCCAAGAATCCTTTTCCAAGCATTTTCAAGCCAATCAGAAAATTGAGTCTTGATTATTAAGTTTATGTTAAGCAAGTTTAGTATAGTAGTTGTAAATATGCCTTCCTTGCTTGGTTAATCTAATTAATGATGACCTTTTCTGTTTTTCTTAAATAATTTTATTCTATGAGACTATGATACAATTCTTGCCCAATATTTCTGGAATGCTGTAGTTGTTCCATCTGTTTGCTTATCATGGTCTATTTGTATACATCTTGTGAAGACGCATAGCATCATTTATTTGTTAAGTTAAATTTTCTCAAAGGACAGTGTAGTTATTTGTGGAATTGGATTTGAACAAGAACATCATTAGTGTTAACTACACTGTTTCATTGTGTGTTGTGCATTTGTCAGGTTTTTCAGTTTCAGCTGCTCGTTTGGGATTGCCTGATGTTGGTCTTATATCTTATGGGGAAATGGTTGATCAAGGACGTCAAATCACTGAAGCTGTATCTATTCCTGTGATTGGCGATGGAGACAATGGTTATGGCAATGCTATGAATGTTAAAAGAACGGTGAAAGGATTTATTCAAGCTGGCTTTGCAGGAATAATTATTGAAGACCAGGTATATTTTCGGCTTCATACTTCCGAGACATAATAGTGATTCAAGACAATTTCTTTTTATTTCTCTAGGAATTGCCCATGAAAATGAGAATTTTGTTAGTTATTTTGATGGCAGTAGCAGTCCAAGTAATTCAAACGTAAAACATACTATGTCATTGTTCATTATATGAGACACCTTTATATCTCCAAATATCAGTTCAGTTTTGATAGCTCTCTAATCCATTTTCCTTTAGGGTGTTATAATCCCAGAAATATTGTTTCTATCATCAGTTACTTCTTTTTCACTTCAGGAAAATGATAATTTTTATAGTTAAGTAGTTAAATACATATATTATTGTCTTGCCATCTCTTGATATATGATAATTTTAAGGTATCACCAAAAGCCTGTGGCCATACTCGTGGAAGGAAAGTAGTCTCTAGAGAGGAAGCAGTTATGCGCATAAAAGCAGCTATTGATGCACGAAGAGAGAGTGGATCTGATATTGTTATAGTAGCACGGACTGATTCTCGCCAAGCTGTATCTTTAGAGGAATCACTAAGGAGATCAAGAGCCTTTGCTGATATTGGAGCTGATGTATTGTTTATTGATGCACTGGCTTCTAGGGAGGAGATGAAGGCTTTGTGTGACATATCTCCTTTACTTCCGAAAATGGTAATACTATGTGCAATGCCTGCAATACCATCTGAGTATGAGAAACTTGTGGTTGTTTGTGAAGAAAAATGGGCATGTTTGTAGTATAAGTTGCATGTGCATGTAGGCTTATTTATGAGAGAGCACTATGCTATGTTTCCCACATGTCGTTAGATTATATCTTCATCTAATTGTCCACTCATTTGCAGAATGTTAAAATCCTTTTACCCTAGCATGAAGACTTCAAATTATTAGGATTTATTTTTGATGGCTATGATATTACTTGATTTGTTTTTATCACATTTAGATGGTGGCTTTTTACTTGTAGCTTGTCCTTTTTTTTCTTTACTATAGATTCTCTTTGCTTGTCTAAAAAAACCTGATGCTTTATCAGCCTAAGAATCAAAGCTAAATCCATCTTGTGAACATAATAGAGGTGGTTTCTGTTTTATAACTTAATTTGTCTGTTTTCAAACACCTCTGATCGTTTAAATTTGTATCAGCCTTGCATACAGTAAGTGTATATTATTTTCTAAATCTAAATGACTAGGAGTAAAACAAGTCAAAATAAACTTTTACTTATGTAGGCACCACTTAGAGACAACTATTGAATTCTGAATTATCTGGGAAATCCTTTCTATATTGTAGGAGAATGAAACTTCTCAAAGAAACCCCATATACCGTAGCAGTGAATTGAAGTTTAATCATTCAGTTAGATTCTTTTTATGTAACCTATCCAACAATGGTTCGCAGGTCTGAAGTTGATGGCGGCCTTTGTGAATATGGTATCTTTTAATGTTATATTGTTAATTAAAATCTACCACTAATCTTCACTTCTAATGAAATCTCTCCTTAAGGGTATTCTTTATGCTGTTGTGAACTGATTGTTAAAATTGAATTTTTTTTGCACCGTGTTTTCTTAATATACTTGTGAAAATGTCCTTCCTCGCTGTTACATTTTCTAAACATTTATTTGCCCCTAAATGTCTTGAACACATTGAAATGTAAAAAAGGTAAATGGAACAACATCATCCTCACACCCTCATGTGATTTCTTGTACCTATATCTATGATTTCATTTGAAACTGAATTTAGTTTTGTAAATAATATTACTATATTCATGATAGAATTTTCAGGACAATTCTGCTCATTTTTATTCCTCCTGTTTGGTTTGCAGGATCTCTGCTGAATTTTCTATAGAAGAATTCGTTAATTTAATTTTAGGCTACTAGTTTCTAGAGTAATCTTCAAGCCTTCTTAGGAAGCACATGAATTGCTACTAGTTTCTAATAATCTTGAATCTTTTTTAGGAGGGCTTGAATGGCTAGCTAAAATAATCTTCATTGGTTTTCAGGCCAACATGCTTGAAGGGGGAGGGAAAACTCCTATATTGAATCCTATTGAACTTGAGCAGCTCGGTTTCAAAATTGTGAGCTACCCATTATCTTTGATTGGTGTTTCAATCCGAGCAATGGAGGTACTTTTTTGAGATGCAAATAGTCTGGTGTTTAATTCTTTCTGGTATTTCAAAATTTGCTAACAATAAGCATCTTTTTTCTTAACATCGTGCTTTTCATCATAATAGAAATGTGCTGTATAGTTTAATTAGAGGTGTCAAATGGCATGGGCTGTGGCAACTATGAGCTAATCACAACACGGACACATGTTGGACTTCAATTTAGGACATTGGCTGGGTTGGGTACAACCCACTAGCTGAGGCAGACCAAATGCCGGGCACAATTCAACCCAAACCACTTGTAACTACAAATCCCCATGACACTCCACCCTGCTTTTACACAAAATATCAACATGCTTGTCTTTTATTATTAAAATAATTTGGAACAGATATTAAACAATTCTAAAGATCTTTTATAGGTACCCTAACCTCCTCATTCTCTCATCTTTTTGTCATTCTCTTAATCTGCACTCATTTTTCATCTCTACTATTCAACTAGCGCTAAGTAAGCACTGACGAGGATATGAATGCATCATCTACTATGTGAGGACGTTGAAGAATCATATGGTGGCTGTTGACCTACAATTGCAACGGAGCCTTTGATTGCATCAGGCTACATCTCATTATCCTTAAATCTCATCAGCATTGTGGGTATTATATCCAAGCTTTCGATCTGCGGCATGTTGTTTTCCCACCCCTTGGAGTTGAATTGAAGATAACCATATTGTGGCCATGAGGAGGCAGTTTATGTCTTTGTTGATGGCATGTTCCTTTGCTTGCTGCCTGATGAGGTTAAGCCCTTTAAAGTATGTCAAATGTTAGCTATTTCCCATGATTATAACATCCAATTCCATAGATCATGCACATCCACAACAATATTTATTAATTTAACACTGGACAATGTGGAGCACATACTAGTGTTAGACAGGTAGAGATTGTTGGTGCAACCTTAGGTCAAGGTTGACCTGGTTGACCTGACTCGAGTTGACTTGACTCGAGTTGTATTTTGATGTTTGACTTAGGAAGATGGTTGGTGCAACCTTAGGTTAAGGTTGAAGGTTGACCTAATTGAGTTGTATTTTGATGTTTGACACTCGTGGAAGAGTTGTATTCTTGATGTGAGACAAGAATAGATGGTTGGGAGATTATTGGTGCAACCCTAGGTCAAGGTTGACCTGGTTGACCTGAAAAGTCAAGTATGGAAACTTGGCACTGGAAAAGTCCAAGCAGGGAGCTTGGCACGCGAAAAGTCCAAGTATGGAGACTTGACACGGGAAAAGTCCAAGTATGGAGACTTGGCACTGGAAAAGTCCAAGTATGGAGACTTGGCACGGAGAAGTCCAAGCAGGGAGCTTGGCACGAGGAAAAGTCCTAACTGAGATGTTAGGCAATGGGAAAGTCCTAACTGGGATGTTAGGCAGTTGGAAAGTCCTGGTGAGTGAAGCCAGGCAGTGAGAAAGTCCTAACTGGGATGTTAGGCAGTTGGAAAGTCCTGGTGAGTGAAGCCAGGCAATGGGAAAGCCCTAACTGGGATGTTAGGCAGTTGGAAAGTCCTGGTGAGTGAAACCAGGCAGTGAGAAAGTCCTAACTGGGATGTTAGGCAGTGTGGAAATCCTGGTGAGTGAAGCCAGGCAAGGGAAAATCCAGATGGATCAGGGATGATCGGACTTCTGGTGTTGGAAAATCCAAGTAGGTCAAGGGAGTGATCGGATACTTGGCCCGAAGAGGAAAATCCAGATGGATCAGGGATGATCGGACATCTGGTGTGGAAAAGTCTAAGTGGGTCAAAGGGATTGACCGGACACTTAGCGGGGAGTGCTAGCAGGTCAAGGGAGTGACCGGATGCTAGGCATGATGTACCAACAGGTCAAGGTTGACCGGATGTTGGTGAGGAAGCCTTAGGTTTAGGGCTGAGAAGTTTGATCACCAGACCGATCCAGAACTTCCATCGATCGGTCCGGTGACCGATCGGTGACCGATCGATATGCTACGATGGTTATCGATCGGTCCGAGAAGGAGATCGGTGGCAAACTAGCGGAGAAGAGAAGGCTGATCGGTCTACGGACCGATCAGAGTTCTGATCGGTCCATGGACCGATCGGGGCTTTCGCTTCTTCCCGATCGATCCGGACCGATCAGGATGTTGCTGATCGTCCATGGACCGATCGGGGCGAGCGAGCTTCTTCCCGATCGGTCCACGCACCGATCGAGTTCTAGCCGCGACGCGGCTAGTTTCTTCATTCTTCGCGGTATAAAGGGGTCGAGGGCTGCAGCTTGACTCCTTCCTCTTCTCTTCTGGCTGGTGTGCTCTTGAGCTTTCCTGAGCTCCCATGCTGAAGCTCTGCGTGAGTTTCCTGCCGGTTTTAATCTGAGAAGCTGCTGCTTCATCAAGGTTCCAGTCGACAACAAGAGGCAAGCAAGTGTTTTACAATTTCTGTTGTTTTTGTTTGTTGTCTCTATTGTTGTACTCCTTTGTTTGCTGTTGCAAAAGACTGTGGCGAGGTTTCTCCACCCATAAGGAGTATTTATTAGCCGGGTTTCCGGGGATTCATCCACCGACGGATTGACAGGGCTCGTCCACCTTACGGACACGCCGAGGAGTAGCAGCCCTAATCTCCGAACCTCGTTACATCCTTGTGTTAAGGTTTGGTTTTCTTCTCTTTCGTTTCTTTGTTGTATTTTCCGCTGCGCTAACCCTAGTTTGTAGAAAGAAACGCGAGCGATTTGGGGTCGGTTATTCCCCCCCCCCCCCCCCCCTCTCTAGCCGTACAAAGGATCCTAACATAGATTAGATTGCATACTTATTAATTAATGTGTTTGTGTTCATATGTACTTTTTAGGATCATGTGACTTTTAAATTGTGTAAATCATTAAAGATTCTAAAATATTTTTCCCACTCGTTAAGTCAACTTAGGTCGTCAGGCATATGCCTATGTTAGGCTGAGGTCAGCACTAACCCAAGTCGTGCCACCTTGAGCCTAGGTATAACACATTGACACCTCTAACTTTAATCCTAGTTTCATGGTGGATATTTTAAATTATTTTTGATATAAAAACAGTTAATATGTTTAAACCACAATAAACTACCCAAATCTAATTACTACCCTTTTATAGCTCATTGTACCCAAAAATTGAAACATCAAATTACTCTCACAAGAGGGATACTTAACTACAAATATACTTTTGCTATTTTCAGCCAGTTATATGTTTGTTTTATCTCCATCAAGCTCTCTTAATTTAGAACCACCTATTTTGATCCCAAACCCAGATGAATATGATTGAGGTTGCATGAGGCATACACAACCAATGTCATAACTTGTCTAAATTTATGAATATGAGTCTTAAACCGTATTCTTCAGAAGATTCATTTAGTTGGCCTTGATAGTTGGAACAAACGTAACTTGACAACTTAATGTGCTGTTTTCTATTCTTTAACCATTGAGCAAATTAATGTGAAGGATGCACTTGCTGCTATAAAAAGTGGGCGAGTTCCTCCTCCTGGAAGCTTGCCATCATTTGATGAAATTAAAGATACACTGGGATTCAACAACTACTATGAAGAAGAAAAGAGATATATAAATCCTGTTCATCCATCCTATCAAAGCGGTCAGCACTGAACTTCAAATTCATGTATCCTATTTTTCGTAAGAACCATCTGATTCTGTTTCTTAGGTACAGAATATTCGCCTCGAACTACCACTGCTTATAGCACTGAGCCGACAGCTCAAGTAACACCTGAGCAAAGCCAAAGAACAGACAATTTCAATGAACCAGTTGTTGAAGTGGTAACTCCATATGTCTATGATAATTACAGTTCAGATGATTCAAGGAATCGTCAGTCCAGAATATTGTCCCGTACATTTAGATTGAAGATTACTGGGAGAGATGGACTCGAGAAGCTTGATGTCAGAATACCGGTAATTTCTTCTTTTATCATTAATGATATCTAACTTCCACTCCATGCAAATTGTTTGTCATTTCTAGTTGGCTAAAACATGTATTGGCAGATATTTATTTAAGTGGATGATTCTTACTCATTTTTGTCTCACTAGGTATTGCCCCTAGAAGTTAGTCTGCTTAATTGCAAGCATAGCATGCTGAAATTGCAAATGCACATTTACATGTCCATTTCCACTTCCAAATCATTGTGTTCAACGTCTATGGAAAAGTTTAGATGAAATTATAAGAGAAAGATGCATCAAATATATTTTACAAGACTAGCTCTGATCGAATACTTTGTCATTTGGTTACAGGCTGGTTTCTTGGAAGGTTTGACAAGAGTTATACCAGGTGTTTAAATCTTGACAACTAGTTACGTAGGAAAGGTTATCAGATTTACTGAAATTAATAATGAAGTTTGTGTTCCATTCGGTAGGCTTGGGAGGTGTCGATATCATGCAAAAGTTGGAGGATGCTTCAGTTGATGGCGGCGCCGATAGTGGTAAAATATTGCTCGATCTCAATGATGCCATGGGAGAGAGGATTCAAGTGTTGGTGGAATGAACACGTGTCTGCGTTTTAGCGCTACTTTCCCATAGCCTCAAATCACTTTAGGAAGTTTTTTAACGTCAATCGTTTAATAGGCAGTATGTTCCTTAAATTAACAGTGGATTTTGATCCATTTCATAGTCGTGAAGAATGGTGAGAACGGTAAAGACATATTATTCAGTAAATTTTACTTTATGAATTCTGGTGTAATGGGAAAATTAGTAGCTTCCTAATTGAAGTTGCAAAGCATTCTTTATATATATATATATATAAAACCTGTTTAAAATGTTTTCTCGACCAAATTGATGTTAATATAAAGAATACAAGCAATCCATCAGCTGAGAGGTAATATTTTCTTATTTTTTAACTATTTTTTTAATTTAGTTTTTAAGTTTTTAAATTGATTAATTTTAGAGATCATTCATTTAGTCTCATTCATTCATCAGATAAATTAAAAAAATATTTAGTCGAGTTTTGACTTTAAATTTTAAAATTTTATGTGATAATATTTCATGATTGAAGAATTATTTTTAAGCACGTTCTAATCCACTTATAATTGATTAATGAGAGATCAATTTGTAACATGTTGGCAAATGTCATCGATCGACGTTCGAATAACTGTATTATATACAAGTTATTTATATAAATTTATTGTGTATAATATTATAAATATGATAATCATAATTATAATAATTAATAAGAATTTTGATAATTCAATTGTAGTCAAATTCATTTTTCAGTGTTACTTTTCGTTGTCACTGGAACTAGCGAAGGTGTAGGGGCCCACCCGGCCATAAGGACCCCGTGTAATAGGTTATGGGTATAATGGCATTTTTGTGGTTTTCTAATGAGTCAAGGGCTCTAAGGTAAAATCGCCTTACCTTCCACACGTCCCGGAAGAACCCTTCCGCCTCCGTTTAAAGCTGCTCCCCTTTCGGAGAAGAGAGCGTGGTAAAACCCTTCCTTCCACTTCGCTTGACCCAATCGACGATCATCTCGGCCTCCATGGCAGGAATTAGTCGCTTGGGTGATGCCGCCGGATCCCTCGCCCGTAGGATCTTCCCGACCCCGTCTCATCGCCGGTCCTTCGCCGCCGCGGCGTTGGCGGAGATGGACTACTGGACGGAGTGGGAGGAGGAGGAGGAGGAGCTTGGTCGGCACGCTTCCATGGTGGCAGCGGAAACGTGTAGGGAAAGGCGCACTAGGGGGTTGCAGTGGGTGTTCATGGGGATCCCCGGGGTGCAGAGGAGCGGGTACGCGACGCGCGTGGCGAAGCTACTCGACGTGCCTTATATCTCCATGGGTTCACTCGTCCGCCAGGAGCTGCATCCTAATTCCTCCCTCTACAAGATGGTATCACTTCTTCTAATTCGTTCATTGTATGTCAATTTCGCTCAAAATCTTCAAATTTTTTTTCGATTCTTGATTCCATTTTTTCCAATTATCTTTTAAAAATTATATTTTATGTCATGTCTTTAACCTTTAACAAAACTTCGTTGGACTCGATTACCCCATTTGCTGGTATTCTTGTTGGTGGCTTCATTTTTCTTGTCATTGAACTGGGAAAGGTGTACCCATGGTAGCGCTCCTGAGTCGTTTCGTTGCTTGTCTTGTAGCCACATGGGGTAATTTCGGCATCTTGTCTACATTACTGCCACTATTCCGCTCTATGGTTTGCGCAATGAAGATTTATCTGTATTTGAGTAAATGATCCTAATATTCCTTTGAGGTCAGGGTCCATGAATTATAATAACATAAGTTACTGAATCTGTAATTTGATGATGAGAGTGTTCGAACAGATTACTAGTTGTATTGTTACAATTGTTTTTCCCCTCATCTTGAAGATTTTATTATCTTAATTATTCAATATGGTGTTCTGCAGATTGTGAATGCCATGAATGATGGAAAACTAGTGCCAGAAGAGATTATATTCGGGATATTATCAAAAAGACTTGAGGATGGATACCAGAGGGGTGATTCTGGATTCATTCTCGATGGAATCCCTCGAACAAGGACGCAAGCTGTAAGTCAAAGTTGCTTTGGTCTTACATTTCCTTGAATTTTTTGTTTGATTGCCTTGGATTGTGTCTCTTTTTGTTTATGTATAATCTGCTACATTTTGCCACTTTATGGGTTTTTATACATGGACGTATGGAAATATACACTTGATTTATTATACAATGCGTTAATGTGAAAAGGTAGATTTTCATTCTTGTTTTAGTATATTTTTAAATTTCTTGATTTTAAGTTGCCTGCACTATGATTTTTTAATTCATTCCAAATTGTTGTCTTCCAAGTTTAGTTATGGTATGTGTTTATACATGGTATGTGTTTTTATTTCTGGCAGAACTCAAGACTGACAGCTTATGTATTTATGTGGCATTTTCTTGTAATACATCATTACAGTATTTCTTTTGTTTTTTTGCAGGAGATCCTTGATCAAATAGCTGATATTGATCTGGTAGTAAACTTAAAATGTGTTCAAGACTGCTTTGTGAAGAAACACTTCGGTGCTGATATTTGTTCACACTGTGGGAAGACATCTGATGCTATCAAATTGGAATCAACACGCAAAAATCCATGCTTGGATACATGTACATGCCATGTTCAACTTAACTCATCTTCTGCAGTAGATATGAATAATCACAGAATAGAGAAATCTCTTGTCTACACCCAGCAGGTATTTCCAAATTTCCCTATGCCACTTTTGTTTATTTATTTATTTGTGTTAATCTGTGTGTGAACTTTGATGCTTGGGGATGAGTTGGCAATTTGTTTAATATCCCCTCAAATTTCTTTTGTCTCAAGGCATCCCTTTAGGGAGAATTGTTGGACATCCATTCATCAATGATTATAAGCTAGAGTTTCACATTAGGACTTTTAAAACTGAACGTGGTCAAAACAGATAATAGTGCAACCATATTTTAATTACTTCCACTTAGGATGAGTTTCTTGATGCTGATGCCATATTGTACATCTTTCATGAAAATATCCCTTGTGTTTTCTTCATTAGTCCTATCTGTTTAATGACCAATAGAATATAATGGTAAATTTCACCTCAAACAAAAACCATTAAAATTTTATGAAGCTAAATTGGTTTTATTAGATTAGTTTATGGCTTTCTTGGAGTTATCTGTTTGATATAGTTGAATAATGTGTGGTTTGTGCATTCTTTTAGTACTATGGTATGGTCTTTGAATGTGTAATTCTTGACGGTTTCAAAAACTTTTAACTGGATTTTTTTTTTTGGAATCCCTACCCTCTTGATAACTTCACACACTATTTGCTTTACATTCATCATCTTAAACAGATCCATCAGTTGGAAGACTACTATAGGAAGCAGAAGAAACTTTTGGATGTCCAAGTGATTGGTAGCCCAGGCCAAACCTGGCAGGGGCTTTTGGCTGCACTAAATCTGCAGCATATGGACAATGCCTCTCCTTCCCAGAAGCTCACAGTATGAACTTACCACCAAAAAGATATAATAACACTAAGATTCATACTGGTGGCATGGTTTTTAGCAAGAGTTTGAGTGTCTCTATCGTGTAACGATGCAGTTTTGTAGATGCATGCATTGTAATGTCGCCCGAGAAATGTAGTTTCTGTCGAGAAAGCCAGACTTTCTTATTTTCTCTTGTTCGATACGGTATCGTCGGTATCTTTGTAATGCCTACGGCTGTTGCTAACTGAAAATGTGGATGCAACTTTTGTTTGTTCGTTAAGATCTGCCATGGGAATTACTGGATGCGGTCTTGTTTTTGTTCGAGGCTGAAACAATTCTCGTGCTGTTGGCATCTATCGCTTTGTGAAAATATATCGTAAATAATAAATTTACAATTTAATAACAAAATTTTCTCGACTAAATTAATTTCAACAAGCAAACTTCAACCTCATGTTTTCTAGAAGATTTACCATCTTTTTTCCAAGCAAATTGAGGGAAAGCTGTACATTTTTCCTGAAGCTGACCAGAATCGCTGGGCTCAAGTACGCTACACTCTCTTTTACTACCCCATGCCATCCAATCCATGCATGACCCTGAAAATAATAGGAAAAGTTAAGAGGCAACTTAAATTTCATAAAGCAACATGAAAAGGGGTTTATAATATATACGTTATTATCTTAACCCTAGTGACTTAAACAACAGGATAAGCACAAGTTATGGGATTAACAATATTATTAGCTGAATCCATGTACCTCCTCTTCCACTTCATTATGCCTTTTATGACCTACCTACCTTCTCTTTAAATTAATGGCTATATTTGCTGGCCTTCCTCCTTTTAATTCTATGTACAGATCTAAGCATCAGCAGGGAACCTTAAACTGGAAATTGCGAATCAAGAGAGGTGGTATAAAGTGAAGACCAGAACAATTAAACTTTGATATCTTCCCCTCAATTGAAATCAGATCATGGAATGCACATGTGATGCTCTTATATGAGGCGAGTAAGATTTATGATATCCTCAGAATCTTTGGTCTTTATCATCCAAGCCTCCAATGCATAGATATTCATATCCCTCATCTTTAAAGGAATATAATTATATTGTTCTAGTTTGACAGATTTTGATTAATAATAGAATTTTAGCACTAGATTTCCATGTCTGTGAGGTGGAATGCTTAGGTGTACGAAGGTGACAAGACCAACCAAACAAAATCTAAGACTTCTCCGTGGCATAACTGTGCCTTTTCTCCTTTGGTATGAGGACCATCTGCTCTATATATAATTACATAAATGTAGATTCTCTCTAACCGATACACACAATCTCCCAGATTTCCTTAATCCCATATCCAATCCTTTTCCCTTCTCTGGTTGCAATTTCCCATTTCCAAGGTATGCTTGATGAAAGAGAAATCAGACTTCGCACTTCCTCTGTTTTCTTTTCTCCTGTAACTTGTTAAGATTATGAAGAATCTAACGTTAAAACCTCATTATTTGTCTAGTTTTTGATTTGGCTTTCTTGTTTGCTATGTTGCTCTTAAACCTCATTAGGTTGTCTTCATATCTGTGTTTGATTTCTGAAATGCACCAGCTTTTTAATTCTAGGCGACCATAATGAAGATTTTGTTTTCCTTCTGTCCTATCTCTCTCAGTATTAACATGGCATCATGAATTAATTTGTAATGTCCGACAGGATCAGCAAAAAATGGATCGACAACTTGTTGGAAATGGAGAACAAGTGGAAAATAGAGTAGTGGTGCAGAGGTTCCAGAGGAGCTTTGTGCAAGTGCAGAGCCTCTTGGACCAGAACAGGCTGCTCATCAATGAGATCAACCAGAACCATGAGTCGAAGATCCCCGGAAACCTCAGCCGCAATGCGGGATTGATCAGGGAGCTCAACGACAACATCCGCCGTGTCGTTGACGTCTACTCCGAGCTCTCCCTCTCCTTCGCCAGGCCAGCGGAGGCTTCTCCTGCAGGCGACTCACAATTCAGCCACAAGAGACTTAGGCCTGGTCAATGATCAGCAAGTTGATTGATCATGAAGAAATCCTCTAATAATTGCTGTTGCTTCTACTCCTTGCTCATGCTATGAATCAATGTCCTAATTCCATTACTGAAGAAGAAAAAAAAAACAATTTCGGCTATTTCTTTTCTTTTTCTTTTGTTTTTTTTTTTAATACCAAACTTGTAGTTGATCAAAACATAAGATGAGGAATCTTAGTTTGCAGCAAAAGCAGGCTACTGGGGGAGACAGAGATCTAAGCAAAGTGGTGTCGCAGAAGAAGACAAGCAACATAAAGCTTCCTTTGGATGGTGGAAGTTACAGCAGACCTTATCATCTCTATCTGAGTTATTTATTTAACTTTAATTGATTTCTTAAAATATGTTCACTTGCAAATTATTCAAGAGAATCGTTGAGTTCCTTCAGAAGAAAAAGAGAGAGGCATTTTTCCAATTCTTCCACAGTTACAGAAGAAATCAGCTAAACCACCAGAAATAAAGTTGGCAGTACAAGAATCTCTCTATATTTATGCAGCAAGGTTAAATAAATGACACATTGCTAGAGCCAAACTATCCCTAGCTTCCTCTCAATTCGACGCAATGTCTCTATTATGGTGGCAAAAAGATGAATACGTTCGTCTCCAGCGTCCCCACCAATCCGTCTCAGGATCAACACGGAGGAGGTAAATACGAGCGGCTACTAATTTTTGAAATAGTGACTAGTACATAAGGGAGACATTTACCTCGACTTTACTGAGATTCGAACCCCAGACCTTATGATGACAACACCTCATGCGCTAGCCACTAGACCCATCCAAAAGAATGCAATGTCTGTATCATTGTGGCAAAAGGCAAATACATTCACCCCAGCGCTCCTGTCAATCCGTACCAGGACCAATACGGAGGAGGTAAATCACAAACAACTACTAGTCTTTGGAATAGTTACTAACACATAAGGGAGGTATTTACCTAAATTTTACCAAGATTTAAATCATATATTCCATTATGACAACACATCATGCACTAACCACTAAATTCATATGAAAAAACGCAATGTCTGTATTATGAAATTACCTCTTGAAGGTAAATAAATATTGGAGTAGAATTTTTCTTTTCAATGTAAGCACACATGCTAGTACAGACTGCAACTGTTATCAGTATCTATATATTTGATATAATTATAAAGACTTGTACAACAAGTGTAGTGGTCATGTATCAGCAAAGAAATGATAAACCCTGGCATTGTGTACGATCGAGCGCACTGCAGCAGCTGTCGTTACAATCGCCAGAAGCAAAAACAAAATGATGTTGGCCCAATGCCACGCCTTCTCTTCTCTTTTAGCAGATTTTGCTCTGACCTGCGACATGAAAATTTCTTCAGAATTCCCCTTGCGAGAAAAGAGCAGCTAACGATCTGATCACCTACCTTGAGGAAAACCATGCAGGGGAACACGAAAGTAAGCGGGAAAAGTGTAAAAGACCCAAAGAGGTTCACAAAATCCCCCATGAAGGGAAACATAGCAGTGACGAATGTGTTTAGCCCAAAGACCAATGCTCGCAAAAGGAACCGCAGTTGGAGGTTGGTTCTGGAGAACATCCCTTCATCTAGCTTTTGGAATTTGGTGTCGAGAGCCTCATGAATAGGTGCACAAAACATCTGCAATCGTGGACAGGGAGCCAGGTGCATTAGCAATGATCACAAACAGAATGAATTGAGTCATGTGGACGAGAACTTACATGCTGAGAAACTGTACTTTGCAAAAAGGCTGTTAAATTGATTAGGATATTTGCCCATTTAGGTCCACTCAACTGGTAGGGAAGGTATTCTGAAACAGCAGAGCCATAAGCCCAGTATCCAGCTATGCTGATGCCGTAATAGACGATGAGGCCAATGGTGAATTGCATTGTCAAAGCCTTTCTCATGTTTGAAACTACCGGTTTGCGCAAAGTCGACTGTAGTTGAATGAGAAATTATGAGCAAGAAAAAAAAAGAAAAGAAAAAGCTATTTTATATGAATTGAATTGTTCCTCACCTGGATCTCAGGCAACAAACCTGAAGTGTTGCAAACTAGAATTGCAGCAACTGCACCAAAGGCATTGAAGACTTTCTCTATTCGACTTCCGGGGATGTTGTAATCCTTAGTTTTGTTTGCTCTTCCTTCATTGGATTGCAAGCAATTAGATCAGTGAGATGTCTGGTATTGGAATAGATGGATGGCATGCGAGAAGAGGAAAATTGTACCATCTTTAACTAGGATGACAATGAGAATCACATCGTAGATTATGGTAAGGATTGCGGATGTTGCCAGCCAGTTTCTCATGGCTGACATTGTGGGGACAAAGTATGCAAAGATGAAGTAAACAATGCCAGTCACTGCAATGTAGTATTGAAGCCTCAAGGGCGAGTTGCTGCATTCTGAATTGATCTCCTGGTGAAAAGTTTTATGTTTAGCGGTTTTCTTATCTGAAGATCATGCATACAGATATCATTCAAAGTTCATAAGAAAAACCAATCCTAAGGAACTCAGAAATACCTTCAAAGCTCTTCCTCCTAGAAGAATAAAACCCATGTTCCCAAGAAGCAAGGTTGTGAATTGCAAAAAGTATGTCAGATAATACATTCTATTCCCTACAAAAAGTGAAAAATTAGTCAAAATGGTGAAATTTATTCACTGGGTTAATCCTACTTATTTTTTAACAAAAAAAAAAGATAATGGTGAACAAGAGTCCACACTGCTTTCTATTAACAAAGAACTGCAATTTCATTTTTAAAGCGACTTTTGACTTTTCTCCAAGGATGATAAATCCTTTGGTCCTTGGGAAATGTCCAATGGCTAAATTTCATGTGTTTCACAGGTCATGCATCATAAATATGCACCGACTGCCATTTAATGGTTGCGATGAGAATCCATAGGTGTCATGCTTTGGCAAGATTCTTTTCTATTGAACACACTTCTCCATGCTTTGCCCACAAAGATACAACATAGTGGTCATCTTTGGCCAGTTAAAGACAAACGTGAAGCCTTATGACGTTCTCACGTTGACGAGTAGAAAGAACTCTATTGGAGAATTCCAAGTAAAAGAAAAAAAAATTGGAGTGAATGGCGTTGGATCGTTAAACGAAAAAGCCACGAAGAAGAGATAAGCTCTTTTTTATTCTTCACTTGACTTTTCGCCAAGAGAACTGAGAGGCCACTGGCAGTGAGGCTTCTCCATTTCGCACTTGATGATCCATCTAGAAGATCATAGAAGATTTCTATCAAGATGAATATTAAATTATTCTTTTTATAAAATATTTAATTCGATAGCATGAATTGTAAACGCAAAAGTAATAGATTTAAGAGTATCCGTAATACTAATTCATTATAAAATTTATCATCTCATTAAAAAATATGAGACCCATATCACATACTTATTATAAAAGTATCCATAATACTATAATATTATAATATCCACCATCTCATCATAAAATATAGGGTCCACTGTCACATACTTATTATAACATCATTTTTTCAACCACATACCTTTTAACATTAACACTCATTATTTATAAATCTCACAATCCACTCAACGATCTTAAAATTATATCATATTAAATAAATATATTTTAAATATGTTTTAAAATATTTAAATTATTATTATTATTTTTAATAATAATATTACTTTTAAAAATATAACTGTTTTATTTAATTTTTAATTTTATAATTTATATTTTAAAAAAATTAAAAAATTATACACATGGAGTGGGTTAGGGTGGCCCATCCCATGCAAAGCTTGAACGCATTCAAAACCTTAAACGTCAACGCTGCATCTGTAACGTGATGTTAAATGCACAGTTACGTTATAACGCGACATTAACGTCGTGTTACAAATGCTCTAACAATATATTTTTTTCACTCACATCCCTTTTAACTTTAACACTCATTATTTATGTATCACATCATCTACTTATTCATCCCCTTTATTACTTTTTTAAATAATATTAAAAATTTTATAATTTAAAAAAAAAATATTAAAAAGGTATTAAATAGACATTATAATACCATTTAACACCTCGAGAAGCCTAAAAAGAGAGTACCGAAGGTGTAGCCCATGAGATCTCTGTATCTGATGAAACGCCGGCCGTCGATGACGTGGAGTCCGGCGAGGAGCCAGTTAGCGTAGTAGGTAAAGGCTGCGACCACAACGAGACACGTCATCCCCCATGCCCATCCCAGTGGCACCAGCATGAGGTTGGAGAAGCTCAACACGTAGGCGCAGTTGAATGATGTCACAAGCATCACCCCCACTTGCTGCCACGAGTCTGCCACATAATTGTTAATTAATTAATCCATCATTAATTCAGAAACGATTAATTAATTAAGGTTGACTGCGTTGTTTTAGTTTGTGCAGAGGACAAACATCAGCACGCTTGGAGCATGACCAGAGATTGGGGAAGGAATCCTTTAGTTCAATTCAGAGCTCCAAGTTTGTGATCAGTTAAAAAGGCCAAAAAAAGGAAGAGAAATACAAGAGATTAGAGGAAAAGAAGATGAATCTTTTGAATTCGATGACCTTTATCGACAGTATGAGCTGAGGTGACGGCATGCTTCTGCTGCTGACTTTGTTCAGGAGCTTCGCCTGACTCCAGACTGAGTGCTTCCACTCCATTACTCCTCTCCTTCAACTCTGTTGGACCTTCACCTCCTTCCATCTTTACTGCCTGATCTTCCTCTGTCTCTTTGTTTCTCTGCGTCCTGCTGGTGTGAGTATAAATAGGCAGGTCTTGAGCACTCGTTTTAGTCCTCGGAAACTTATGGAAATGGTGTGCCATTTAAATAGAGTTGATTGGTGAGTGGATTGGTTAGAGCACAAGTGCGGGGCATGGTCATGGCATGATCGACCAATCAATAGCAACCTTAATCATTGGGTAGGTTTGCATGTCACCGCTTTGCTTTAAAACAGAGGATCTTGATAAATCCATTCGTTATAGAAGTGCAGGGGGGACGCGGCGATCCTCAAGGCCTACCTTCATACAACATTTTAAGAGTTCAATGGGGTTGGAACTAATCCGGTCCGAAATTGATGAAGGTGATGCCCTGGGTGTGCTTTGCTGTTGATTGGATGGAGACTTCGTGTTATCTTGTAATACAAAAAGCGTTAGTATCAGGTCAAGAAAAGAGTCTCTGTGTTGATCCTCCGACGTTTAAATTAGTGATTAGAGAAAATACTGAGAACGCAAAGGGAGTGTAAAATATGAAACATCACATATATCCATATGATGGAGACATCTTTTATATTGTTACTGTTGCGTTATGCATGCATCTTAAAGCGTTAGCATGTTTTTCAAAACTTTTCTGAGAAAGGACAGGTTATAAAGTGCTTCTGACACATTGTCTTAAACGAGCGTGTAAATCTTTGTAATTTGGCAAGTTGAAAGTTTTTAGAGTATAATTTGAGTATAATTTACCGGCAAAATATTCTTTATCTTTTATAACATAAACTTTTAAAAGAGTATAACATGATAAGTATATGAGTCCCGTTGTAAGCCGACCGGCCGCCACTCGGTCGGTAGTTCGTCAGCTCAGTCTTACAAAATGTAGTTAACAATTCATTCTTCACTCGGCCTTTCATTTTGTCAAGAAGGTGCAATATGTCCAATCAACCCTTAAGTCCGATCGGATAGGAAGATGGGTTGGGTAAATTAGTACTTAGCTTCAAACCTCATCTGCAAGTTGTGAAGAAAGGTCGCTTGGTTAGTCCGGTTGACCCTTCATGTCTGGCCGACACTATGAGGCCCACTCGACCTAACTGGGTCAGCAGTTTCAGATTCGTCTGACCATATGACTTTGACACCTTGACTTTTATCTCCACGTCAATTAATCTTCTCTATTTTGATTGGATTTTTGGAGGACTCATCTTTATCACTGTATCAGGAACCATTCTCTACTTAACTTTGATCTCCACGTCAATTAATCTTCTCTACTTTGATCGGATTTTTGGAGGACCCATCTTTATATCAAGAACCATTCTCTATTCTCTAGTCCTTTATCTGGTCGGATGCATCAGAGCTCATGGTTCCCTTTACCAAGTTTGGGATTCATAGTTTGGGGAAAACCAAAAGCCCAGGGCCGAATGCCCGTCAGTTGGCACCAAGTCTTGCTAAGAAGCCAAAGGGGCTCGTCGGGGGGCCTCATGAACAGAACATGGCTGCAGGTCGTAGAGAGAAACAAGAAACACGAAAATTAGACTCTTCTACAACTGAAGCAAATTACTGGATTGTTTTCTTTCCTAGCAATTTTTCTGGGAATTTAGTTTCTTGATTTGGAACTGGGGAATGATGATCCAACAAATAAAGCTTAATCATAGTAATTTGGCAGAACAGTTAGCTTTCGCTTTTCTTGTATGCCTCATATGGATTATTTGGAGTTGGAAAAGTAGGTTTATCCGATCATAGTCATTCAATTGTTTTTCTTCTTCTAATTATTCTAACTTTGTTTAAAGTACATTTTGGCTTAGCAAGAAAGAAGATAAGTTTCAACCATATTGGAAACACAATGGATTGAGACGGCAAGAGCAGATTGATTCACTTTGGAGCCAGAGGTAACATTTCACTTTATTTTTCTTTTTAGTATTATTCAATGACTTTCCAAGGAATCATAGGACTTGATTGATAAGGTAAACCATCCCAGAAGATAATGAAGTGAAGGTAAATTCCACCAAGACATTCTGTGTCTCATCCTGATACTGAATGAAGAACGTTTCACTCAGGCCCGTTGGGACTTTACTCATCCCCTTGAGAAAGGATTCTAAGTTTGAACAAAAGTACAAGAGCCTTAACATTGTGTTCTCTTTTAAGTAGAAAAGAAGAATAAAGGGAAGGTTCAGGAGGGAGAAGAAAGGAAAGGAAAGGAGGGCAATTTGAATTGGACACTAAAGGAAATTATAAGAGATTATACATATAAAGAAAATTATAAGAGATTAAACGTTACTTCAGACCAAAGGAATGGACACTAAAGGATCAAATAAAAAAAAGATCAATAAAATTATACATATAAAGAAAATTATGAGAGATTAACACTTACTTATGATGGCAATAATAGACACCAAAAGATCAGTAAACTGGATGAGATACAAGTTTTGTCATTTCTTTGAGGAATGATTCTAAGTTTGAGCTACCATACAAGAATAAAAATAGCAGAGCCTTAAAAGAAAGGTCAGATGAGAATACTGAATACCACAACCCAAAGCAACTTTGTGTAGCAATGACCACTATGGCCCATTTATGGGCCACCTCCCCTAATCAATCCAAAAGCTCCACGTTTTTATTATTATTATTTTTATTTTATGGCTTATTCAAATGGTTTCTTCATCGGAGATTTAGTGTATATTTAATTCAACTATTTTGTCTGCTCCTGTATAAATATGACCAATAGGTCTGGAAGCAGAGGAGGCATGGTGTTTCTGTGATGATCAGATCAGGCTTCGCAGCGAGTTTAGCCTTATGGTCCGTGGTCCATGTCGTCGTCTTCACGGAGGGGCTTCCGATGGCGGCTGCTGCCGGGCGGATTGACTCCGGTGATGATGATGCTTCCATCAAACATTATTACTACACCCAGCACCAAAGGACAGTGGATGCCATTGCTCGCCGCCACGCAGCAGAGTTCAGTCCTTCGCCGTCGCCTTCGTCTTCTCTACTTCCATCGGTGAGTCATTGCTTTAATTTCTACTTTTTATCCATCTTTCTGCTGTCGTTGCACCAACTCTTTCGATAGGACCTTTTTCGTTATTTTATTTGCAAAAGAACCTACTAGAAAAAAAATAAAATATTGTAGAAATCTACATCCCGTATCTTCCATGTGACTGAGTACGGCGCGGATCCGACCGGAAAAGCGGATTCTACAGCCGCCATCGGGAAAGCCATCGCCGAAGCTTGCGCCGCCGCAACAGGTCAATGGCTTATCGCCGGAGTGAATAATCTCGGTGGTGCTGAGGTGCAGTTGGACGGCGGCTTGTACTTGATCGACGAGCCCATTACTTTACCCGTCGGTAGTGGAAATATCAAGGTATATACCTGCATCACCTTTACTAATCGTGAGAATTTAATTCGAGGTGTTTTGAGTGACTGAACGAAGCAGATCCATGGCGGCAGCCTCCGGGCGTCTGACGAATTCCCGACGGACCATTACCTGATCGAACTATCGGCATCTCAAAACGGCAACAGCCAAACCACCTCCTCCGGTTACAACTACGAGTACGTCACGCTGCGCGGCCTCATGCTCGACGCCAACTACAGAGGCGGCGGCATCACCATCGTCGACGCCCTCCGCACCGTCATCGACGACTGCTACATCGTCCACTTTGCCTCCGAGGGGGTTTCCGTCCACTCCGGCCATGAGACCCTCATCCGTGCCTCCTTCATCGGCCAGCACATCACCGCCGGCGCTGACCCAGGCGAGAGGAACTTCTCCGGCACGGGGATTAACCTCGCCGGAAACGACAACATCGTCACGGACGTGGTCATATTCTCCGCCTCCGTCGGTGTCCTCGTGTCCGGCCAGGCCAACATCCTCACCGGCGTCCACTGTTACAACAAGGCCAACGGGTTCGGTGGGACCGGGATTTATTTGAAATTGCCCGGTCTAACCCAGACCCGGATCACCAATTGCTACTTGGATTACACGAGCATCGTGGCCGAGGATCCGGTCCAATTGCTCATCTCCGGTTCGTTCTTCCTGGGCAACGCCAACGTGGTGCTGAAGTCGGTGAACGGCGTGGCGAAGGGCGTGGACATCGTCGACAACATGTTCGCTGGTGGCGGTAGCGGAGTCGACATCGTGACACTGGACGGGAACTTCACCAGCGTCGACCAGGTGAATGTGGACCGTAACACGGCCGAGGGGATGACGGTTCGGGCGACGGCGGCGCAGGCGGCGGTGGCCGGGAACGGGACGAAGTGGACGGTCGACTTCTCGACCGTGCTGCTGTTCCCCGATCGGATCGGGCACGTGCAGTACTCGCTGCAGTCGGACACGGCGTTCTTTAGGCACGCCCTGAGGAACGTGTCGGGGAACACCGTGGTGATCGAGAGCGACGTGGCGATGCAGGCTACGGTCCACGTGGACGTGAATCAGGCTCCGGCCAATGGCGTGATCCGAGTCTGAATCCGGGTGGGCAGACGTTGGATTCGCCCTATGAAACATTCTTTAGATTTTAGTTTCTTTACAGGCATAAATTAATCAATTCACACCAAAATTGCACATCACCTGCTTAAGACAAAGACAAACTCTGTTTTTTTCCTTGAAAATTGTAATTTATCTGCAATTTCAGTAGAAGTATATTTACCACAGTCATAAAGAAGGCATCATGTCCTGCATAAAAGGCAGAAAAAGGTAGGAATTCTGATGGAAGCAGTAGCTGAAATTGATTGGGAGCAGCTACCAAACTCCACCGACTCTGCCATGAATGAGATCGGCAATGATGTTCTTTCTTTGAATTAGTAGTTCCTGCCATCATGTCCTGCATTTGGTCTTTACAAGGCAAGCAAAACACCTACAATTGAATTGTTGCATACTCTACATTTTTCTCAACCCAAAGCTTTTTGACGCAGGACTATGAGTTTTGAATGTAATGGTCAAAAACTTAATGGAGAAAAGGAAAAAAAAATATTGCCAGAATTCAAGGAGTTGGTAATCTATCTCAGGTTTGAAACTTTCAATCAGGAAAAGATGTGCTCGCAGTTGGAGGAGTTGAACTTGCTCACATCCTTCATATGAGAAATTTAAAAAGAAATTGTGATATATGTTTTTTAATTAAAAAATATATATCTGATAGTTACCTGTGTTAATTTTTTTTGTTTTTGGATCAAACACATGCCTGCTCTTTTCGTGTTTTACCTATTATGCTGAATTAAATAATTTTAGAAAATCGGAGAAGACCCTAATCGACTTTAAATCTAGATGTAACTTGCTAGGTTCCAAGGTCAAGGTATGATTTTGGATAAAACTAAAAATTGAACAGTTCAAAAGCATCTGGAATTAAATGTTTCTGCTGATCGCATGGACAACAAATCTGTAGTATTTGGCCAGTTTAAAGTTGGTTAATCAATCTACTTGAAAATTAATCTTGTACACAAAAACCTAAGATAAGAAGGATGTCATTTAATGAAAATTCAAACTGCAGCTTGTCTGTAATGGTTTGGAAATAAAATTATAGACTGAAGAATATATGAACCGGAAAGAGGACCTTTTTTTACTACAGAATGTGGCAATAACACAGAAAGCTGAATTTTTTTTTAAAAAAAAAAAATTTAGTGTCTCGTGCCATAATATCTTACCTAAAAACGCCAGCAGAAGTTGGCAGAAAAAATGTGATAGTTTAAAAGAAAAGTATAACCTATGTCACTTCATCACTTTCATGGGTGGTGAACAAACAAGACAGGATAACAAACTGACAGCCAAACGTTAGATGACTAACGTACCTTTTGTTGTT
Source organism: Zingiber officinale (assembly GCF_018446385.1). Lineage (NCBI taxonomy): Eukaryota > Viridiplantae > Streptophyta > Magnoliopsida > Zingiberales > Zingiberaceae > Zingiber > Zingiber officinale. The sequence goes on from NC_055999.1 coordinate 2,386,273, forward strand.
GCAGAGTCAGATGGAGAATTAGTGTCTCTCGCTATCAAACCAAATATAGTTTTCGAGTTGGATAACTTCTGTTAATTGCTTGACAAAGACAGCCAAACAAAAGAATGCATCTGGCAGTAATACTGATAAAGTTAATATAAACTAACCAAATAAACTTTTCTTCTGAGCATAGCCCCAAAAAAAAACGCTTACAATTGTTCTGGACCGGTTGCACCACAGGTTCATGTAGAACAAAGCTTTATTTGTTCATAGGAGTTGTTTCATTCAACCTAGCATTCTAAGGTTCTCAAAATCTCCCAGGAACCACATGATTTTGAAGATTGTGCCTACCGATCAAGAAGATAATAACAAGTGTCTTTCATGGTTCTAGTGGACATTGGTAAAAAAAAAAACAACTAAGCAGAGAATGAGATTCAGCGTACGTTACATGAACGCAGGAAAAGAAGATGATGGTTACAAACCACATTGTAAAGATAACAATGAACCTATCGTTCTGTTTTGACAATGTCATAACTACTCCTAAAATGCTGAAACCTTTGCTAATCCTCTTCCTCATCGTAATACAACAAACTAAATTCTTTTTGCCCCTTCAAAAGGCTCTCCTGAATTCGCTCCTTGATCACAGTTCCCTAATGATTAAAGAAATATTAGTACAACAGAAGCAGTTAAAAGAAACATGAAACTTGTGACTATGTAACATCTGGGGTGAAAGTACAAAAAGCTCACCATTTGATGACAACCTTCCTCAAACTTCTCAAGAAAACCAACAACCCAGCGATCTGCATTTTCCACCCACTCATCATGAAGCACGCTCAACTGTGATAGGCCAATGAAAGTCCAATACATAAATAAACAAACATAAAATAACATTATAAAAATAATAATGAAGAAAGAAAACAATGGTGGCAAGACCCCTCTATGCTACAAGAATTCAACATCATCAATCCCAACTAACTGAGGCCAGACACTCCTGGAATTCAACAATCCCAGAACATTGCCATATCACCCTGAATGTAATACGTTAAAACAGGGCTTACTGAGATAGGAAAGGGGGAATGAGGATGTTCAGATTAAATGAGTCTTAACTGAGAAGCTGCATATAAAAATGACAGGACACTAAAAGAAATATAAAGCAGCGCCAAAATGAACCCTCAAATCAGCATTCGGCACAGGAAAAGAGATATACCAAGAATGCTCTGCCCTACTATGATTTAAACACTGTACAAGATTTCAAGTTGCAGCTGATCTGGTCAATAGCTGCTCCTTGATATATGTAACTGGGAACTTTTTCCACGATCCTTATATACTGTTTTTATCCACCAGGCTTATTATTCACCATTATACAGGTGATTTTAATTTTGTTTCAGACATATTAGGCATCCAGTAGAATAGTTCAGCTAAAATTAATGGATTCTACATTTGCCCAAATATACCACAAGTCATAAAACGATTAGCAACAACAAATAAATAAATAGCAATTTCAACAGCAAAATTAATGATCCATTGATCCTCTACTTGTAACTTTTACAGGAAGCATTTTCTGTATTCTCATTCTACCTATCTGCACATATTTAATAAAAAACCATTTCACCTTAGTAGGGCATTCTAAGAATAATCATGAACAAAGGTCACTCTCAGCATTAATTTTTCATCATTCTATTGATTATTGACTAATAAGTTTTTCTAAAAAAAACAGAGATACAAGTTTTCAAGAAACGGAGAACAGGGCTATTTCTACAAAGATCTATTATTCAAGCAAGAAGCACAATTAAAGACTGGTTACAAGAAATTGGTTTTGTTGTCTAACCTTGGTCTGCAGCAAGCATTTCAAGATTACACATCTCAGTGCCTAAAAAGTAAAAAACCTAACTTGGTGATAGCGTATTCAACTTTTTAAACTATATACCTTCTTCCCTACTTTTTCTTGCTTCTCTTTAACTTTGTCATACAACTTCTCAAATTCCATGTTCACCCTCAAACGTTTTTCCTGAAAGACAACAGAAATGGCTAAACATCAGTTCCCAAATATATGAGCCAGAGCTAATGTGTCTAAACCAGCGGCTATCACACATAAAACACCACCATGAAAAATGACTAGCTATTCTGCACAGAAAAAACATTTCATGTAATATATTCTATAAACATCATTCATGCAACCTTCATATAGCTGACACCTAGTTCCTTCCTTGTATATCCCCTTGCCAAGTTACGCATCACATACTGGTTGTAATCTTTAACTATCCTCATTAATAGATCAGATGTAGAAATTCCTTCTGTCCGTTTAGTTTCTTTAAATTTCCCAGCAGCTTTAACCTGGTACAGTTTGTTAATGTGATAAACAAAATATAAAATCATGAATAAAGTTGACAGAGAAGATCAAACAATCATTTAATGACTCACAAATTCATATACATCTTTGCCAGCTCCACTTGCATCAGCATATCTAACATAGAATTTTGATAAAAAGAGTTACCATTGATCTAATAATAAACAAAAAAATAGAAATAAAATACACTTAGGGCCTGCTTGGTTAGAGGGAGTTGACCAAAGGAAAGGGTATGGGAATCAATTGATATGTTTGGTGAGTGAGATTGTTTACTCAACAGAAAATTCCATATACTAGTATATGAGTTTCCTCCAATCCATGGTAAATTGGGGGGAATGAAAACAACAACTGTTATTCTCCCGATTTAGCACGTCTTCTTCCTGCTTTCCCTCCATTTATTTTTTCTGCCTTATTTCTTTTCTTCTTCCATCCAAATCAGTTTTTCCTCTCCTTGACGTTGTCCTCGCCGCGACTCTACCCTTTCCGCGACACGCTGGCGGATATCGTTCCTCAGCATGAAGTTAGGATTTTTCCTCAACACCGTCCCCACCGCGACTCTTCCCTCGCCGCGAAGTTAGGTTTTTTCCTTGACGTCATCCTCGTCGCAACTCTTCCCTCTATGCGACGTGTTCTCGCCGCAACTCTTCCCTCTCCTCGATGCAGTTCCTCGCCCGGTGAGCTATCTCCTAAATGTTAATATGATTTTGTTCTGCGATCTTAATCTGTTTTTTTTTCCCCACAAAACTGAGCACAAGTTCTTCTTCCAAGTCATCTTTTAGGTATTTTATCTGTCTCAATCTTTCTAGTTGCCTTGGCATTTGTTTTCTTTGTAGTCTTCTGTTAGCAAACCAGGTACTGATATAAGCAATCAAAATGCATTGTTTTTCTTTGTAGTCTTCTACAAGCATGCTGCTCATCAAAATGTATTTTTTTCCACTCATTTACTGAGATAAGAAATCAGAATTCATATTTAGAACTGTTAACCAGGTAGAGATAGGAATGGTTCTTCATAAAACTATAGTAGATGCCCAAATAATTCCAGCAAGGAATGTTCTTCCAAGTCATTTTTTAGGCATTTGCAACTTTGTCAATTTGCACTGTCATAGCCTTTCTCGTTGCCTTGGCATTTTTTTTTGCGATCTTGATCTTTATCTAATATGAAGAAGAATAGTTTTAGTAGCTCTTCATATGAAGAAGAATATGGAAAACAGAACTTGAAACACATGGTTATTTGATTTATATGGAAGATGTATCTTGAGGGATTTGCTTGCAATATATGTTGCCCATGGTTTGTTTCTTGTTTTAAAATGGATAACCAATTTGCTTGTTACTAGTGATGCTTGCACTACCTTCCAATCCTGAAGTTATAATTACATGCTGGATTTTTTTATGTAGATCAAATGGCTCGCCTTCCTATTACCGAACAACGACGAAAACTAAAGAAACTATTATTGCTTCAACAAACAACAAACAATATGTTAGCCTTGTTATTTGCTCTATATTATGTACTCATTTGTTCGTACCTTCGATAATGTACGTCATATCAAAACAAAAGAAGAAAAAAGAGTCAATCGAATGAGATGGATGTGTAGATTGACAATGGATTGTGATTCTGTTTGCATTAGTCAACTTCGCATGGATAGAGCAACCTTTAGGATATTGTGTGATATGGTAGTAGACATTGGAGGACTAAAACCCACTAAGAACACATCCATAGAGGAGGTTGTAGCAATGTTCATATATACCTTGGCTCATCACAAAAAAAGTAGAACAATTAACCTACCTTTTTACCGTAGTATAGAAATAGTGAGTCGGCAATTTCATGAAGTCCTTAATGCAATTTTGAAATTATATCATATTTTGCTCAAGAAGCCAAAACCTATTACTCAAGATTGTCAAGATGAGAAGTGGAAATGTTTTCAGGTACTTTTTACATCTAACAGCAACTTCAATACATATATTTTTTTTATAATAAGTGATAATCGTATATTTTTTAACTTTGTAGGGATGCTTAGGAGCCTTAGATGGAACATTAATTAAAGTTACACCTCCTACCGAAGATAACCTCGCTATCGCACTAGAAAAAGGTGTATTTCAACAAGCGTATTAGGTGTTTGTTGCCCAAACATGCAATTCATATATGTATTGCCTGGTTGGAAGGGCTCAACACATGATGGTCGTGCGCTTCGAGATGTGATCTCAAGACCACATGGCCTAAGGGTGGGTCCCTCGAGGTACATTTGCGTTGCAATGTATAGCTTGCTATGAATTTTATTTTTATTTCTTAATGTTACTAAACAATTTCATTTATTATTCAACAATGAAGGTTGTTATTACTTGGTTGACTCTGGATATTGCAATGCAAATGGATTTCTTGTCTCATACCAAGGACAACAATATCACCTAAAAGAATTTCAAGGCCATCGATCGGAGACACTGGAGGAATACTTCAACATGAAGCATTCCAAAGCTAAGAATGTTATAGAAAGATGTTTTGGGTTGTTAAAGGGAAGATGGAAGATTCTTGCATCACCATCATTTTTCTCCATTCAAACCCAAGTTTGCATTATCATGGCATGTTGTCTTATGCATAATTTGATTCGAAAGTTTATGAGCTTTGAACTCTTGTGCAGATAAGGAAGAGGAATCTGATAGGGAAGTGACGATGAAGAAGTAGAGTATATTACGCAAATTAATCCAAGCAATGAGTGGTCATCATTTAGAAATAATATGGCAACCAATATGTATAACACATGGTCCACTAGAAATAGTGGCAATGTTAGTGATTGAGTTCTGTTTTGTAAGCTTGTTATAATAATTGTGTGTTTTGATTTTATATATGTATTCAAATGGTACCAATTGTACTTGACATTATAAGATTCATATATTGGTATATTTATGTGGTGTTCTATTTTATATATGTACTCAACATTATATTCATCCATTAGTCATTACTAATGATTAAAAAAGTTCCTTTATGCCAATATGATGTTCCTTTCATACCTCTTACACTGTCATCTTTTTTGTTAGGACTACAATTACTCCATCAATTGCACGTGGAAGAGGGAAAAACAAGTAATATTGGACGGATGAGGAGGTGGGAGCGTTGGTTGACGCTCTTATAGAACTGGCTTCCAATCCTTTATGGAAGGTAGATACTGGTCTTAAAAATGGTTATATGGTTCAAATACACAAAATGGTATGGGGTAAAATTCCAAGTTTCAATAAAGCAATTATTCCTCGTATTGAATCCAAGATCAAATATCTTAAAACCAAGTACAATCCCCTCTCTGAGATGTGTATGCAAAGTGGGTGTCAGTGGGATGACGTGAAGCACAAGATCAACTGTGAAAAACAATGGTTTGATGCATGGTGTCTAGTAAGAGTTTTGTATGCATTGATCATTTTTTAAGACAACAATGTAGTGATTATTTCTCTTAATAGCAGTACATTTTCTAAAACATTATTTTTTATTTTGTACCTCTATTTGTATTCTTTTGTGTAGACTCACCCCAATGTTGTTGGGTTGTGGGATTTTAAAAATTTCCATATTTGCGCAAACTGGAAACAGCCTATTGCAAAAAGCAGGGTAAGGCTGCGTACAAGGGATCCTTCCCCGGGACCCCACATGATGGAAGCTTCGTATATATATATTTGCGCAAAATGGACATTGTGTGGGGAAAGGACAGAGCCACAAGACTTGGTGCTGAAGATGTGGCTGGCGCAAGCATGGATGCTAATTGGCAAAAGAATTTGAGTGTGAGTTCTTCCTCGGACAACAAAGATGAACATGTTTTGGACATCCTATCACAAGGTTCACCTTCGAGTTCGTCATGTAACAATGGATCGAAAAAGAAAAAAAAAAAAAAACTTTCATCAAGAAGGGAAAGTTTTTACAAGAAAAAGAATGCAGCAACACCCCAACAAATCATTGACTCGAGATTGGACAACTTTACTAACAAGTCTGAGTCCATTTGCGATCAAATGGCAACACAGTATGCTACTGTTACAAATGCTTTGATTGCGAAGTCCAAGCCAGAATCCCTAGGTGGTGAAAAAATGCAAGAGGTTATTGCTGAACTACTTAATATTGGCATATCTCCAATGGACGTTGGTAGGGCTGCTGAAATTTGTTACAATGACCCCGCCAAAGTTCAAGTTATGTTTGCATTGCCAAGTCATTTGCGGCAATCCTTTGTGCTTGGATTTATCTATCCATCTTCTATTCCATGAAACATGTGTGGATTCATGTTTGTTTGTTGATGTTGAATAACTAGGTTATTTTGAATTGCATTCGGTATTTTTGAAGTTGTAATATTGTAGTTAGGCGCATGCAATATTGTGTTACCCTAGTTATGTTGTACATTAGTAGAAATATTTTGTAATATTGAGGCATCAGCTGGACAAAAGCTATTACGTTGTAATATTGTTTTAACCTAGTCATGTACTTAATGCATTTATGAGTATTTTAAATTGTGCCTTTCTAAAATATGTATTCACCTTTTCATGTTTAACTTGCCCATTATTTCCAATGTTCCATGATACTTTAGGAACTCAATCAGCTTGTATCAATCCTGCAACTTTAGCACTTGCTGATGCTGGCATTCCTATGCGTGATATTGTCACCTCCTGCAGTGCTGGATATCTTTCTTCCACACCCTTGCTTGGTGCCATAGTTTTCTTTGCTTATGAACAACTTCCTTTTCCTCTTTGAAGTTTTATATTCTAGTCTCACTAATATATTATTGTTGGCAGATCTAAATTATGTAGACGATAGTGCAGGAGGTCTAGATGTCACAGTAGGGATTATAGTAAAGATGGATAAAGTATCCTCTTCTTCAGGTATCATAGCAAACAGAGCATTTCTAGATAGGAGTTGCTGAACATGCCATATTATCTATGTTGTTTCTCAATTATATTAATCTTAGGAAATATTTATTTCATCTAATGAACAATTTGTATTAGCATTTCATGTTGAAAATTAAATAAAACCATAGGTAACATATATAAGGTCCCATATGGGCATTAGATTTGTGAACAATAGGAATAAAAATAAGATTCTGTCAAAAATGTTTAGGCCTCACTCAACACAGTTGATTTTGTAATAGATATATTTTAAAAAAAATGCAATGTAATAAAAATATAATGTGAGGCAGCAATTGTGTAGTGTAGTTAAAAATAAAATGCAGAAGATATATACTGATATTGATTCCTTCATTAACAAACCAAACACCATATACGGTAATGGTAATGATTCCCCAATACTAACCAAATAGCACACTTCTATCAATCAGATCCATTCCCATTCCCCACTTCAATCAATCCCAATGTCATTCCCATTCCATGGTTCTAACCAAACAGGCCCTTAGATTTGATGCTTGGCAATTTTAGCAGTTGAAATAGAGTTCATAAAGATCATAAATATGCATTTAAGTTGTGTAACCTTACGGGAGAGAATCATGAGCCACGTAATCAATCTTGTGTTTGTCAAGGAACTCCTGTGTGATTACCCAAGGTGCATCAGGTATAACTTCATCAACCCATCTGTAAGAAGAATGATTTATGAAAACAAGAAGGAAATACATTAAGTGATGATGGACTCATGAAACTCTAGCCATGATTTTAAAAAGAAAATGAGTCTCTTAGACAATTTGAGCAACACACGAAGGAAAAGTATCATACAGCCCCTTCAGTCCAACCATATCCAGTTCAGTGATGGCTGTCAATCAAAGAAGCTTCTAAACGTTATCACTACATTATATTTGGGGGCAAAAATATAGTGTGAAGATTTTTGAAAATGGATAGCTAACCTGGAACATCTACCATATATATTTAAGACATATGTCTAGTAGAAAGGAAGTAAGATTATCTTATTAAAATACACAGTCTACAACATCTATCAAGAACATATTATTTTGTGGTATTTGAACCTGAAAAATAAAAGCATAGATGCAATTGTAAGTTTGTAACCGGCTTTACAAAACAAAACACTTACGAGATTAGATATTTAACATTGAAAGGTATCTTCTGATAACTTCATTGCAAGGGAAAAATATTATAATGTTCACTAAAGCAGAAACACTTGTATATTTTTCTTTATTTTTTTTCTTCCCAAACATGAGTCCATGTTAATGTGGACAAGCGACCAATACATTTGGCATATAAGCAAAGTAAAAAATTAGCTCATTTGTTTCCCAACTAACCTCTAACAAAAGCACATAGAACTATTTGAAAATCAGCTCACTTCATCTCAGGAGGTGATTGAATTTGAAAAACGTAACAATTCTATTTAGAAAAAAAATTAAAAACGAAGAATAGGGTGGGTAATATAAGAACAGGAGACAATACTTGCAGTGACGCAGTGACTCATAACGCTCAGATTCTGTCATGACAGTCTTTCCTTTGTATTTATGCGTAATTTCGTCGTTGCAACAACCCACAAGAAGATATGTGTTTGGAAACCTACAGATAAAAATAAATTAAATTATCTCCCCCACTCAATTTCAGAGGAATATTGAAATTTGTAGATATACACAGACATTTGAAAAGAATCTGCAAGAGAAAAAGGAAAGCAAATTTTAAAACAAAACAGTAGCAACGTATGAGAGATGAAAAATTCAGTAGAGCAAAGCAGGCTCGTTCAAGTTAGACCTAACCCATCAGTCAAAACGACTAAGAAGGAAATAAAAGGGGGCAAAAGGCCTACGCTTTCTTCGCCTGTTCGAGGGATCTGGCGTGGCCGAAATGGAAGAGATCGTAGATTCCGTCGGCGTAGACTCGGACGGGCCTATCACCCTCTCCGGCCTCCGCCTGCTTGGCATCCTTCTTGTTCGCCTCAGGCTCAAACTCGGCGTCCACCTTGTGGCCCACTAACTCCGCCTTCGCCGACACCTCGTGATCCTCCGCTGCCATCTTGCGCTTCGGGTCGGCCATCAAACACCGCGGTCGGTCGATCGATCGATCGATCGTAGTGGCCGAATGCCGTCGTAGTCGCAATGATCGACTTATGAGGTGTCAATTCCGGTCCGGCAACGGTTTTAGACATGCTCGTAACGGTCCCACTCGAATTGTGTGGCCCGCTGACTGCGCAAAGCGCGGCTCGCGTGCCAGGTTAGGCTCAGCTCACAAGTCCAAAATGGCCCGTATATTTTTTAATTAAAAAACTACTGATATTAATAGTAATTTTAAGGGAATGAATTACAAGGAGAGTTTAAATTTAAATCAATATTTTGAATTGATATATTATGTAAAAGGCAATTATTTTTTATAATTTTACAAAAATAAAAAGCACAATGTAATTTGATGTGGTGATAAGAAGGAATCCGACCTCGTGAAGGATAATTATTACAGTAGAAGTCAAAGTCAAGACGGTTAATGCTCAGATATCATCGGCCAATCGGACTATCAGGCCAGTCGGGAGCTATCATGCTCCGACCAGGGTGAAGGTTCCGGTCCAACTTCGCTTTTACCATGGGGAATGAAGGTTTCGGTCCGACCTCACCTTTGACACGAAGAGGTGTCAAATGATCGACACTTAATTGAGTATTGGACGCCGGATAGAGGAAGAAACGGTGTGCAAAAGCTGAGTCAAGCAGCTACCCTACTCGGCCAAGCAACAGGACTCGACAGGCAAAGTGGAACTTTGACCGAGCGGACTTGACACTAGCATAGTGGAGTCCCGACCGAGCGGATCCGAGACAACCACAGTGGAGCTCCGGCCGAGCGGACGGGGCACACGAACAACGAAGTTCTGGTCGAGCGGCTAACCCGCTCAGCCTAGCAGCATACTCTCTCTGGTATTCATCTACATCCTTTTGGGAGTTAGTGCCACCGACACCGGGCATGGACAACCTGAAGATCATACAGCAGAAACTTCCACTGTCACTTCAGAGATATGCTCGGCTTGTTAAGGTACTGTGTCAAGGACACTTTACTAATAAGTCTTTTCAGGAAAAATTTGGGGAAACGTGCCTACCTTAGGGAGCGTGCACGCGCGTTACAGAAACTCTACATTAAAAAAGAATTCAAGCATCGACGGAGGTATGCAATAGACACTATTCGTGTTATATTGTTCATTCTTGTTGTTGCTCCGCCTTCTACTTCATCGCCGGTGACTGACTTGAACATCGAAGGACCAACACTGAGGACCCCTTCCTTGACTCAACACTGACATCATCTATGTCACAGGATGAAGCAAATGATCAACAAAAACACCACATCTTTAACTTTCTATCTAATCAATTTTCGAACAATATCATAATTATCTGACCAACATTTAAATCCTTTTATATTTGCATAATTTTAATTAAAACTGTAAGCGATGAAATTGAATGTTTTTTTAACTCTTGTTTTTTCTCTCCTCAAAATGATAGACCTTAGCACGTTACATGAATCAGGTTAACCTGTCAATGTGCTCCTAGCACTCTCAAAAGTTCATCTCAGTTATATTCATCAATACTAGTATCTGAATCATTCTACCTTGCCAGATTCAAGAAGACATTTTTGCTCAAACCTGAAAAAGATTAGAATGGAAAGATTAGATCCTCTTAACGCTTCAAATTAATTTTTATTAAGAATCTCAAATCATTGTTATATTTAACAAAACACTATAATTAGGAATCTAACGTGATTAATAAATCAAAAAAATGACTTCATAATGCAAAGAATTCTACAGTCCAACCAAAGACAGTGGTCATGCATTTTATCATCAGCGGGAATTAACAATTTAACAACCAATACATTATCATTTCTAGGAATCAGAAAAATTTGTCTTTAGAAAGCCAAATTACACAAATAAACAAAGAACTACACGTTGTCTGTTGTTGACAATAGCTGAAACGGAAAACTGTCTGAGCTCGATACTATTGCATTTGCACCTGTTATCAGAGTAGAAATGGATGATTTTCATCTGGTGAAAACTGACGAGGCATGAAAAGAATATTAGACAGGAGAAGACTTAGATAGAACCACCTTTCTCTGCTCTGTCCAAGGGAGAATAGGCCGAGCATCACAAAACTTGCTACTTGCTGCAACTATTTTCTTGCAAGTGACTCAGACTTATGTTCACTGCCAGAAGTCACAATATAACCAGCGCCAACCTGTAGCAAAAGAAATGGCATAAGAGGGAATTATAATCAAACAAAACGGCAAGCATTCAGTAAATTATTTGGAACTCATTCAGTGCTTGCAGTCACTGTAAGGAATTGGACATTCCAACTTGGGAATTAAGTGCCACAGAAAGCTATCAAACGCATTGCTGTCCATTCTTCACATAAATAAATGGGTTTCATAGACTGCATATGCACATTTTCGTCGAGCCTATAGGTTGCGGGCAGAAAATGCATAGTACAAAGGGTGGTGGAGTCAAAGCTACGTAGTCGCTTGAACTTGGCATTCTTTTCAATTCCTAAGAATGGCTTTAACAAAATTTGAAGACATTTTTATATAGGGAAACATGGATGTATACTAATGTGGTAGATATTGCTGGCTTTTCTTCAAGAACTGTACTAGAGACATTTTTTTCCTCCATACCAACTTGTGGGTAGATTATACAAAACAGAAAAAAAATGACAGATTACCTGACAATCCTTCAAAACAACACGCTCTTGAAGTTGCACATTACTGCATATAACAGAACCTTGAATGGAACATCCATCATCGATGGTGACATGATTCATCACAACTGAATTGACAATCTACGAAAAACAAAGAAAGAATTATTGGTGTAAAGCTGTGGTTGCAGGTTCACACTGTCTACATCATCTTTTTTCTTCATTTCTGAAGAGCATTAAAACCATAAACAAATAAAATCATTCACGTTTCGTTACAGTGATCAAGAACCTTGACATTTGAACCAATTCGGCAATGGCGCCCAATGACAGATCTTTTCACACTACACTTGTCGCCTAATTTTGAGCCTTCTGCAAGCATGCATTGTGGGCCAACCTACATCAATCATTAACATAAGGAGTGTGGAGAATAAAGATATAGAGAAATAAATGCAAGCGTGTACTAGAATATGATGGGCTACCAGCGAGGATGCTGGGAACAGCAGGAGCACTGCAGGGCAGATTGGCAAAGGGCTGCTAGACTATCTGCCCCATCTGCAGTCCAAAGTCAATAAGCCTAGCTTAAGGGTATATTTAAACAGGCTTGTTCATATGGTCTCACTTTGTTGAGCACAGAACTCTACTGTGACAAGCTATGGCTTCGAGTTTTGCCCTTGGAAATTCTTCAGAATTTAGAGGATGTTTTAGGGTGCAAGTGCAAGCTGAATACCACAAAGTTTGTAGAAAGGAATAATTTCTTCATGGGAGAACTTTTAATTTTCAAGGAACGTAGAGACGAAGCTTTCGTTGTTTTCTATATCAATATTAAGAGAACAGTTTCAAGTTGATTAAGATATCTGTTGTACAATATGTGGGCAACCAGCTATCTGATTCCTCTCATAGTAGGCTTGTAAAAAACCACAGCCATTATTATTAATATTTCTTGTATGTTCATATTATTCTTTCAGATAAAGGTTCCACCAAGCAATCTTATAGTGGAGATGAAATTGACATTTTACACGCACTTCGGAGGGTGGTTTAAAGTGGTGGATTCAAAACTCTACCTTAGAATAGGAGTAGATACTACCTGTGGTTCTTTTAATAGTGTTGGTTCCAGCAAGCAGGGCTAGAACATTCTCCAATGCCAAAATATTGTATTAAAACACTTGTGATGCTAACAACTCATAATTCAAACTTTAACCATGATCTATGCAGGGCTAGGGCAAAAAAATGATCTATGCAGCAAAAATTTATCTATGCCATTGCAGTGGCACTATAATTCAAACTTTAACCATTGGATAAATAAGGTGAGCTGAAGGTGATGATTTGATAATCTGTCGCTCTGCACCATATGAGAAGTATTAGGCCAGCTATTAGTGTGCCTACAACTCATTACTCATATGTTGTAAGTTGTAACAATATAAGTATGTGCAATAGATGAAGAGCATGTAAGACTTAAAATCTTGGAAAGCCTTACTGTAGTTTTGGATCCAAGCTCAGCAGAGGGATGAATGATGTTGTTTTGTGCAGAGAAAGAATATCCAGAAAGATGGCTAGCCTCTCCAATCACCTACTCACCATACGACAATTTATTAGTTGTATCAAGCAAACTATTCATCAGCAGACAAGTGTCAATTATAGAATCGTGGTTATCAAATTCTTACATCACGGTTAATGTCACTAAATGCCTGAATGGAGTTTAAACGAGCACAATATTTGCTTTCATTGGCAATATAAACACAGCATTTGTGGGACCTTTGATCATCACGTTGTGACTTAAGGCTAAGAGGTTGGGAATCCTGAAAAGTAGATGGCGCAATTTCTCGGTGTTGAGACAACCATCTTAGGTCATCTTGAACAGCACTCTTATTACTCCCGGATTCAGAACTAACTAATCCATTTCTTGACACTTCTGAACTCTGGTATCAAAGATGTAGTTGTAATGTTAGCTAGGATTAGCAAATGAATAAGAGGTATCAGTATAAATTAGCATACCAATTGGGTCCTTATTAGATATGGTAGAATATCTTGTCTAATGCTTTGAAATTTATCCTTTTGATCCAAAATATCCTGCAAGACAGTCCTAATAAAGGTTGGCTTATCAGAAACATTACATGTGAAAGGAAAAAATATATAATGACTGTTGCCCAATCAAATGATGTTCCTGACCTTTTAAATGCATACAAGTGTGCATCCATGAGGTCAGCTCGAATTTCCATCTAAAAACATACAAAGGAATCTTACCTTAAGCATGACAAGCAAATAAAACAGGAGAAACGTAACTGAAATTCAATTTCATATTACCTCTCAAGATGAAAAGAAAGCAAATAATGCCAGTAACAAAGAATCTTAACAGTTATCCATAGCTTGAAGGGGACCCCACGCCCCCAATAGACTTGTAATTAGTAAGTCATCAGAAGGGAAGCTATACTAGAGGAGAAAAAAGAATCAGCAATTTGATTTGAAGGACAGGTGGCATTGTAGCTTGGAGTGGCACAATAACAGTTATTTAAGGAATCCAGACCAAAGGGTTTTGTACATAACTACACTCTAAGCTATAAAAGGTTAGGCAAAGGTCAATATACCAACTAGTAATCCTCTGTCAAACTGTTATATCTGCCCATGAGATTATTAATCATCAAAATCACTCACCAAAGGTAATAATAGAACAGTTTCGCATCATCTGAAATTTCAGTCCTTGATTCTATTTGTACGTCAACTCCGCCCATGATGACCGGTCATGGCCGGTCCCAAGCCCGGATAAAGGAGGAGGGTTGCGTCAGGTTGTCAGCCAGCATCAAACTATGGCAAATATTTCATGAATGAATCCATTAAACTATTGTGCTAATGCTAGGTTGTTCCCCGGAAGGAACGCGTTGCAGGGTCCGACTGTAACGTCTCGGCAAGGACCGCCACATCTCCAGAACTCGGGTGTAGTGATAAATATGCAAGAGTTCGCGTTACAGGGTCCGACTGTAACGTCTCAGCAAGGACCGCTACATCTCCATGAGAACTTGGGTGTAGTGTTAAATAGGCAAGAGTTCTCACACCATAGGTTAGATAAGAACAAATATGATAGGAAAACTAATAATCTAAGATTTGGAACATGGAACATAAGAACTCTCACTGGTAAATCAATGGAGGTAGTAGATATGATGATTAGGAGAAAAATTAATATTTTGTGTGTACAAGAGACAAAATGGACAGGTGAGAAGGCAAAGATGATAGAGAACTCGGGTTTTAAGTTATGGTACATTGGAAAGAGTAAAACAAGAAATGGAGTGGGTATTATTGTAGATAGTTTGTTAAAGGATGAGTAGTTAGAAAAGGGGATAGAATTATAGCCCTTAAGATAATAGTGGCGAAAGAAACTATGAACATAATTAGCGTATATGCACCACAAGTAAGATTAGATGAAGCTACCAAATTAAGGTTTTGGGAGGACTTAGATGAAATATTACAAAATATTTCACCAAATGAAAGGATTTTAATAGGAGGTGATCTAAATGGGCATGTCGGAGTGAAAAATGAGGAATATGAGAGAGTACATGGGAGCTATGGGTTTGGAATGAGAAATGAGGAAGGGAAAATTATATTAGATTTTGCGATAGCATATGGCCTTATATTAGCTAATACGTTTTTTAAGAAAAGAGAAGAACACTTAGTCACATTCAAAAGTGGGAATAATAAATCGCAAATTGACTTTCTTATGGTTAGGAAGAAGGATAGAAAGATTTGTAAAGATTGCAAAGTCATCCCTGGAGAAAGCTTAACTACCCAACATAGGGTAGTAGTGTTGGATATATGCCTTAAACATAGTATCAATAGAAAGAAAATATATACAATTCCTAGAATTAAGTGGTGAAAGTTAAAGGATGGGAAGCAACATATATTTAAGGAGAAGATAGAAGTACAAGCATTAGGTGAAATATATGATGACTCTAATACAACATGGGATAAGATGGTATCAAAGTTAAAAATAGTAGCTAAGAGTGTCCTCGGTGAGTCAAAGGGGCATGCACCGCTAAGTAAAGAATCTTGGTGGTGGAATGAGAAAGTACAAGAGAAAGTGAAGAAAAAACGAATAGCTTATAAGGAATTATATATTTGTAAGAATGAGGAAAACTTTAAAAAATATACAATAGCCAAGAAAGAAGCTAAGAAAGTGGTGAGTGAAGCAAAAAATGAAACTTTTGAACGGTTATATCAAAAATTGGATACAAAGGAAGGGGAAAGAGACATTTATAGAATAGCTAAAGTGAGAGAAAGAAAAACAAGAGATCTTAGTCAAATAAAATGTATTAAAGATGAATGTAATAGGGTATTAGTAAACGATTAAAGAGCGGTGGAAGAGGTATTTTCATCAACTTTTAATGAAGGTTTAGGAGACCAACTTAACTTGGGTAATTTAATTAGGTCAAATGAGCATCGAAATTTAAATTTTTATCGTAGAATTCAAACTTGAAGTAAAACAAACTTTAAATGAGATGACAATGGAAAAGCTGTTGGACCAAATGATATTCCGATAGAGTGTGGAAGTGCTTAGGGAAACAAGGTATTGAATGGCTTACAAAATTATTTAACATGATATTTAAAGCGAAAAAATGTCGATCGATGGAGGATAAGTACTCTAGTTCCCTTATATAAGAATAAGGGAGACGTACAAAATTGTGCAAACTATAGGGGTATTAAACTAATGAGTCATACTATGAAACTTTGGGAAAAGTAATAGAAAAAGATTAAGGAAGGAGACCACAGTGATAGAAAATCAATTTGGGTTTATGCTTGGAAGGTCGACAATAGATATACATCTTCTTAGACAATTAATTGAAAAATATCGGGAGCAAAAACAAGATCTACACATGGTATTCATTGACTTAGAAAAAGCGTATGATAGAGTCCCAAGAGAAATTATATGGCGAATTTTAGAAAAGAGAGGTGTTAGCGTAACATATATTGAACTAATTAAGGATATGTACGAAGATGTAACGACCAAAGTAAATACTTCAGACGGAGTAACTGAAACATTTCCAATAAAGATAGGGTTACATCAAGGATCAGCTCTAAGTCCCTATCTTTTTACACTAATTATGGATGAACTCACTGCGCACATTCAAGACACAGTACCGTGGTGCATGTTGTTTGCAGATGATATTATTTTGGTAGATGAGACACGTGAAGGAGTAAATGCTAAGCTAGAATCTTGGAGGGAAACACTAGAAGGGAAAGGTTTTAAGCTTAGTAGATTAAAGACAGAATATATGGAATTTAAGTTTAGTAATATTAGAAGTAATGAAACAATTGTTAAGATAGGAGAGGACGAGTTGCCTGGAACCGAGCGATTTAAATATTTAGGATCATTTTTACAAAATGATGGAGGGATTGAGAGAGATGTCTTACATAGAATACAAGCAGGATGGGTGAAATGGAGGGGAGCGTCGAGTGTTTTATGTGACCGTAAAGTACCTCTTAAACTTAAAGGTTAGTTCTATAAAACCGCAGTTAGACCTGCTATGTTATATGGAGCTGAAGGTTGGGCTATGACTCGAGCACACGAGCAAAAGATAAGAGTTGCAGAGATGAGGATGTTAAGGTGGATGTGTGGACATGCAAAGATGGACAAAATAAGAAATGAGAGCATTAGAGAGAAAGTCGAAGTTGCATCTATTGAGGGAAAACTCCGACAGACACGTTTAAGATGGTATGGATATGTACCTAGACGACCAATAAATGCTCCAGTTAGGCGATGTGAAACTATGATAAATATGCAGATCAAACGAGGAAGAGGAAGACCAAAAAAGACTTGGTTAGCAACAATAAAACAAGATAAAATATATTTAAATATAGATGATGATATAATAGGAGATAGAGCTCAATGGCGTAAAAGGATTCATACAGTCGACCCCACCTAGTGGGAAAAGGCTTGGTTGTTGTTTGATTCTATTTGTACGTCTCTTTCCTTTTCATTATTTGACAGACCAAAACACTATCTGGTGGAGGATCTTCCCAGAAACTGATGTTTTGCTTTTTCTTATTCATTTTTTTTCAAAATGATAAATAGTTACCTCTGATTAACTCATAGTCATATCAAAATTCTTAAATAATCAAGCATAAGCAACTAAGAACCTAATATATATAACAGTTGTCTAAGTAATCCAGGCTTATTGCCAACACCAAAATTTAATATAAAGAATTTTCATCAAAATGAATGTCCAACATCATACTTTTTTTAAAATTTTTGTCCCTGCCCACAATATTTATTTTCCTTTTAAGTACCGTGAGGACCAGAAAGTGGCAATTTCTCACAGAGTTGATTACCTTAGCCTCATTAGTTGCAAGTATATGTGGCAAGGTTTAAACTTTAAAGCATGGTTTGAAACATTGTGTCATGTCAGATTAAACGATTGAAACCTATATTTTAGTAGATTCATGAAATTTGATATTGATTGGCATGAAAAAACTCTTCAATGTCACCAGTACCAATGAGTATTGTATTGTGCCAACTTTCTGCATGCTTTAGCAAGCCATGTCAAAATGAAATTCAACTAATTACCATAGTGTTATTTTTAAAATAAGGTGAGTGGAAAAAATATATGAATAAAACTTATATGAATTCATTTCAATACGCATTAAAATAAAAATGAATAAAGCAAATTTTTATCCAACTGTCTAATGATATAGTTTTAATTTTTTGGAGTAAAAATAAAAGAATCAAAGTAGAAAAACGATTCAATGAGCAAAAGTCACTTGAGTTAATCTTGGCTCAATTCACTTGAGTTAGCATGGTACAACAAAATTTTACCATAATCAGCAATCTAATTGCTAGTCTTATTATCAACTAAGAAGAATGAGATTGAAGGGCAAAAAATTTTTAAATTCATTTCGGCATGCTTTCATGTGCGTTGAAGCATATGATGAGCATCTAGAAAGGTGCCAAAATTGTAAGAAATCCACTTTGGCATGTGATAAAGCATATGCATAAGTCATTTAATCATCTTCCAATTATTTTTTTTACTTAAAAAAATATAATTCTATCTATAAGATAGTTAAATTTAAATTGAGGTGTAGTCATGTTTACTTCATAAGTTTTACTATATTATTTTTTCCACTTGGTTTTTTACTTTCTGAAATAAGAGTATAGAAATTAGATAATTGAATTAGAATTTTGAGAAAATAAATTATAAAAAATAGTGGTATTCAGATAAATTCATCTCGACATGCATAAGTCCACGCCTAAGCATATCGAATTACAACACAATACAATATACATTAGCACAACGACAACACGAGAAATTGCTTATGCCAACTAGTGTCAAGTTTTGGTAATTTACCCACAGTTGGTGTTGTCTAGCAAGAAATGAGATTTTTGACTATCATGTGGTTACATTTGTGGCTTAAGAGAATAATAACAAACCTAAATCTGCACAAAAAGGCTGCCCAAGTAAAACCAAAGAAATAAAATTAGAAGATAGCATATTAAAATCCACCATCATCATCAAGCTATATTATCACAATTGGCCAGCTATATAAATCTCTTCATTGTTAATTTACCATGACTCCATAAAATCACAAATCAGAACGTACCTGTCCCACTGCCTGAAGAATTCTCTTTTGAAGTCGAATATCCTTTTCCACCTCAGCTCCTGTTGCCATGTGTAATAAGTATTGTCTTGTAGGATCCAACCCAATGATATTGTGACGGACTGGTTTTTTGGCTTTCTCTTTTCCTCCAGAAGTCCCACTATCAGACGGACCACTTACAGGAGAAGAGCACAACAAAGTTGTTACTACTGCACCATGCCTTCGATGAGTTGCAGCAATAGCCCCAGGAGGCACATCAGTAACAAGATCACCACTTACAATCTAAAAATAAACATGATTTAATTCAAAAGAAAAAAAAAAGTTTTTCTTGTTTAATGTCAATGAAAATTGAAGAATACCAGAACATCATTGGCAGTAAGGTAAGAAGATATAGATCGCAAAGCTCCTGCAGTTCCAACACCCTCAGGAACAGCAGCTACCTAAGACAATAGAATGAGATCCCAGAGAACTTAGTGCACAAACTCACACTGTAGTAGTTAATAAGATTAAGGTAGAAGCAATATTCTAGAAAGTTAATCTGATTTATTAGTTACAGTTCCTTCCAACTTGTAGGTTATCATATATGACCTATAATGCTCCAGTTCCTAACTTTAAAAATTTTCTCAAGTTCATCATTCTCAAGCCTTCTGATCTTTTATTTGGTAAAAGTGATTATCTGTCCAATAGATACCATCCATGACTCAACAAATAGGACATATATAGGGCAATTAGTCACACACACAATCAATGTACTCACTGTGATCCTTTTGCTAAGAATCAAACTTATTGTCAGATGATAAATCGTTCAACTCTCTGATAGTTCGTACAAAATTAGAAAAAAAATCAACAGGCACAACTAAGTGAACTTCTGATATTCAAAAGTTCACCAATGTGTGAACAAACTACATCACCAAGATGAATGCTCTTCAAATTACCAAAATAACTACAAAAAAACATATGGCATGATGCACGATATGACATCCAAAGCCATTTGATTCTAGTGTTATTGAACAGCCAATAATAGATATATAAAATGATTGAAAGTAGAACAGAAATAAAAGCAATCTACAAATTATGCTTGGTCAAACAGCTGGCATTCATCCAAATATGCTAACAGGAAAGACTTGAGTATCACATTAAGCTCTATTTGTCACAATTATTTGAGATTGGCTACAAGAATCACACCTTCTATTAGGCTCCATGCAAGAATATATCAAATCAAACCACTTGACTAGTGTTTTCCTTTGGTAATAGATTAAGTCTATCAACAATAAAGTATGTTGATCGTCTTAGATCATATTTATACCATCTCATCCTATTTGCTCTTATTTTGTTAACTATTAAAGTTGTGCGTAAATTCCTAATGCTTTCTAGTAGCACCAGACATCCATCTTAGCATGGACAGCTATAATCACACTATGACCATGAGCTTAATTAACAAAATGCCCACAATAAAACAAAAGTATAGTTATCAGTCCTAGTCCTTGTGAACTATTCAGAGGACATAATGATAAACATTCCAAAACATTCAGATATTACCAACCTCAACATGAAGACGGTCTGCATAAGCTCCTGATATCCAGCCACCAACAAGTTGTGCTGCATCTTCTCCCTCAACCACCTATTTCCATTTGATAGAGCATAGGAACACAGACAAAAGTTCCAAAAATAAAATCATAAACATAAGCGATGTGGGAAATCCGATACAAGTTGCTCCCGGCCGAGGTCAATTTCAGAGAGAAAAAAGAATGATTAACCAGGCTGGATAACGTCGGATTTATATTTGGGTTTGGAAAGGAATATTCCATCAAGA
Source organism: Zingiber officinale (assembly GCF_018446385.1). Lineage (NCBI taxonomy): Eukaryota > Viridiplantae > Streptophyta > Magnoliopsida > Zingiberales > Zingiberaceae > Zingiber > Zingiber officinale. The sequence goes on from NC_055999.1 coordinate 2,407,541, forward strand.
GCGAAGTAAAATAAGATCGAAATTTAGCAAATTTCTCAAATAAAAAAATTCAAAAGCATGGACAGCATGACTAGTCGGAAACAGCACTAACCACAATGAGATCTTTGAGGTTGCTTCCTTCGAGAAGCTCGAGGACATAAGACAAGACGGGACGGTTGGCGACGGGAAGCAAAGCCTTGGGCAACTCCTGTTGGCCGAAACAAACAAGCCAAGGTCAAGCGCCCGCAATGGACGGAGGTCAGGCTGGAGGATGTACCTGAGAAACAAGAGGAGAGAGATTGCTAGAGGCACCGCCGGCGAGAACGACGACTTCGAAATCCATCCTCGTCATGGGGAAATTGGCGGAGACGAAAGGGCTCAGTCGTTGCAGTGGAACGACAACGAGGTTTCACGGAAATCAAAATTAGGGCTCGCTGAGTCGGGCTGTTGGCTTCGATATCTCAATGGTCGATACGTTTCTTTATTTATATTTATATTAAAATCATAACGTACAGGCCAAAAGTAAAACGGACGCCTAATCAATATTTATATATTTGCCTACCTATCTTTTCATACTATTTCATTTTTTTTCTAAGATTAATTATAATTATAATTATAAATTTATAATGGTTACCATTTTATAGTTATAATTGTTATAACATATAGTTAATTAAAATATTTATATTATAACAGGTACAATTTTATAGACTACTGATTCTGTCCGAAAACTGAATCAACGGACGTTGGGCACGTGGCGCTCTCTAAGTCGTTGACGTGGATCTCCGACCGGTTGTATGGTCCTCCGGCGAACCTACAAGGAAGTCGGGCCGGGAAGAGGTTCCCGGCGACGACCCTCCGACGCTCAAGTCAGGCAAAGCTCAACAAGAAAGTGGCTCCAAGGATCATATAATGCGTACCTCCGGTGAAGGATGAGGGCCTTTATATAGGGCTGGGGGAGGCGGGTGCACACATACCGAGGTGTACACGTGTCCTCAGCCCATACCCCAGTAAGGGCATGTCAGTGAGCTTACCCGACCCCATACTGCTACAGTCTAAGCACGTCTTCGATGGGACAGTTGAACCCTCTGTCACAAGATTTGGAGTATGGCCTAAACGTAGCACATGCCCGCTGTCAGAAAAAGACGTCCCTTGTCTTTTTCTCCTGGTTCCCGATTGAACGTCCGGCCGGCCAGCCTCTGCCTTACGTCCGGCCGGACATATATAGTGGTCTACTTGGGAGATTCTCAGTAATGTGTTTTGTAGAGACTATTAGCAGTATGCTACCTCATGTCTTCGGCCGAGCGTGCCTTTCGCTCAGCCCTAAGAACCTGTATTATGAGCGCCGGGGCCCAGCTTCCTAATGGGGCGCCTTCAGTTAGAACCCGGTCAGCCGGCCGGGCGTTCGACCAACCCATATCCGGTCGACCACCTGGACACTTGACTTCCGCGTGGCGTTAACTCCCCAGAACGGGGGTCCCCTGTTCTTACCGCCGGATCACTTGCCTCCCCTTCAAGTCTAGTCGAAGGAGGCGATTAGTCCGACTGACTGGACTGCGAGTCTAGCCGGGCGGCGCATGCGTGGCATTATCCTCCGCTTGGCCTACCACAGGGATGGCCTTGAGGTTAGTCAACCGCCACATTCCTTGAACCTCCTCGTAATCTGCGCCAATCTTCGACATTAAGGTTGAGCATGCGCTCATTAAGTGCTTCGAATGGCTGAATGCCACGTGGCGCACTGTAGTCATCGTACGGCAGCGACAGGGGGGTGCTTTGATGGGATCGAAGCGGTTCGAAATGGACGGTGCGATGCACGCTTTGATTCTCGTGACCTGGATCCAACGGTGGAGGCCGCCCGGCCTCCACCCTATAAAATCTTCATTCTCCCCTATCCCCCTCATTTGCTTTCGCGACCTCTACCTTCGTCCCTGGTGTTTCGGTGCTCCGGCGATTCCATTCCTGCTCTCCGCCTCTTCCTTGATCCTTTTCCTCGCAGTAAGGCTCTATATCTTTTCTTCCTTATTTTCGGTGTTTCCTCCGCATTTCTGTCCCCAGTTTCAATCCTTGGGGCCTTTTTTCGCTTGCTGCCGCCTTTCTTCTACCTTTCCGCCTTTTTTATTCCTTCCGCTCGGATCATGGCTAGTTCTTCTCATCCTGAAAATCAGTCTCTTGGCCCATGGTACACCACCATGCAGTCCCGATTCGACCAGCGTGATTTTGATGTTCTAACAGACAATTTTGAAATCCCCGATGATTTTGAACTTCTTTTGGTCGGTCCCTCCGCTCGGCCGCACAGGCCGCCGCGCGGAGCCTTCTGTGTCTTCCGCGACCAGTTTACCGCTGGTCTGCGTTTCCCTGTACATCCTTTCATTATCGATGTTTGTAACTTTTTTGGTGTTCCGCTCGGCAGTCTAGTACCCAACACTTTTCGTCTTCTCTGCGGGGTTGTTGTTTTGTTCAAAATCCACAACATCCCCCTCCGACCGGACGTCTTTTTTTATTTCTATTACCCCAAGCAATCCGAGCCGGGCACCTTCATGTTTCAAGCTCGGCCCGGCTTAGTCTTCTTTAACAAACTGCCTTCTTCCAATAAACATTGGAAGGAGTATTTTTTCTATATCCGTATGCCCGACCAAGTGGCAGGTCGACCTACCCCCTACTCCTGAGCTGAAGAAATTCAAGACCCGACCGGACTACCTCCATGCTGCAAACATGCTAGCCGGTCTACGGCTCGACATCAATAAGCTTCTTCACGAAGAAGTGATGTACATCTTCGGTCTGAGTCCCCTACGGACTCCTCTTCTGACCGGCTTCGGTAAGAACTTTACTTGGACGTTTGTTTTGATTGCTAACTGATTTTTCTCCTTTCCTTTGCAGCGGACATCATCATGGAGTCGGTAATGGCCGACGTTCTGAAGAGAAAGGCGGCGGCGCTCGAAGCCGCGGCGGCCAAGGAAATGGAAGCGCTTGGTATCCAGCCGGTCAGATCGCATGAAGGAGAAAGCGGGACTCAGGCTGAGTCAGCCGCTCAGGCTTCTCAACAAAACGTGGCCAGCGGAGCCGCCCCCAGCGGAGGACAAACTGCCCAAAAAGAAGGTTCCGCTCGGGAAGAGGGACAACCCGCCTCGAAGAGGCGCCGCGTGGAAACTCCACTCCGCTCGGCTACCTCTGCCATTCAACCATCTGCCCGAGCTACTGCACATGCTCGCGGCAAGGCACCAGAAATCGAAGCTATTTCGTCTGACCGGACGCCTTCTGAATGGGACGAGCCGACAGCCCCTATTTAGGCTATTCCGGTCAGCACCCTTCCGCCTGCTCGTCAACCAGTCAAGCGCTCAACCATTCATTCTCAATTTTCGGCGCCGGCTTCTGATCCTCTTCCGACCGCCGGTCGGAAGACCTCCGACCATGGCCGCACTATACGAGTCTCTCTTCATCTCCCGACTGAAGAGCTGCTGCCAGAGGCCGATCGTCCAACCGTGCCCGAGCACACCATCACCTTGAAGGGCCCCCTAGCTGAAATGTGGGTTGACGCTCGGGCGCGCGTCGCGCTAATCCCCCTTCGAAGTTTGGCCAATAGTCATATGCAGGAGGTCACGGGGGTAAGTTTGTTTTCTTCAGTGTTTGGTATGCATTATCTCCGCTCGGCCACTAACAACTTCTAATTCTCTCGCCAGAGATGGGTGGAAGAGATAGCTGTCTCCAACCGCCTGGCGATGGTGGACGAGGAATTGAGACAACTGAAGGCGGTTAGCGGCCCGTCCGGCTCTCAAGGTCTCTCGTATGCCGAGCTGCAAAAGGAGCTGAAGAAAGCTCAAGATTTGTTGGCGGCCGAGCAGAAAAAGACGGCCGATCAAGCCCATGCCTTGGCCGAGTCTGAGCGACAAGTCAAGTCGCTCGACACAAAAATAACCTTGGCCACCACTCGGAAAAACACGATCATTTCCGACTTGGAGAACAAGAACGTGGAGGCTCGTGGCCTGGAGCTGAAGGTAAAGGAGCTGACGGAGCAGCTTGATAGAGAGAAGGCGGACCGCTCGGCCGACGCGGAGAAACTTCAAAATCTACAGGATTCCCTTACTGCCTCCCAGGCAGCCCTCAAAGAATATCAAGAGGCCGAGCCGAGTCGGGTCGCTGCCTTAAGACAGAGCTACATTCGCTCGCCTGAATTCTCTGAAAAAATCTACGAGCGGATGTACACAGCCTTCGACTTGGCTATGACCGCCACCACCACGTATCTGAAGTCTAAGGGTCATCTTCCGGAGTTCACTACTATTCCGGCCGGCGATCAAGTGGCACTCCTGGACAACATCCCCAAGGACCTTTATGATTACATTGAGTAGACGTCTTTATATGTAGTTAGGTCGCCAGGCCAAAAAATGATCTTTTTTTGTACTTAGGCCGCTCGGCCTAAAGTTTTAATTTTAATGCAACATTTCCCTTTCGCGTACTTTGTCCTTTTGCTAGTTAATGTGTGTTGTCCGCTCGCCTATTAGCACATTTCTGGTATTTCACATTTCACATTTCGAATAAGTATTTGGCGTTGCCCTTCCGCTCGGCTAAATATGTAATATTTTCAATATGCAACATTCCGCTTTGATAGCAGAGACCGCTCGCTAGACACCGATGAAGTACCTTTGGGTACTGGGCTGAGCGGAACGTAGAGACGATCGAACTATATTGACGGCGAGTTTCTTGGACGATTGCATCCTTTTTATTGGCCTCATTCGCTCGGATGATTTATAGACACCGGCTCGTCTCTCGATATTTAACGTCGGAGCTCGACAGTCTTCCGCTCGGATGATTTATAGACGCCGGCTCGTCTCTCGATATTTAACGTCGGAGTTCGACGGTCTTCCGCTCGGATGATTTATAGACGCCGGCTCGTCTCTCGATATTTAACGTCGGAGCTCGACGGTCTTCCGCTCGGATGATTTATAGACGCCGGCTCGTCTCTCGATATTTAATGTCAGAGCTCGACGGTCTTCCGCTCGAATCATTTATAGACGTCAGCTCGTCTCTCGATATTTAACGTCGGAGCTCGACGGTCTTCCGCTCGGATGATTTATAGACGCTGGCTCGTCTCTCGATATTTAACGTCGGAGCTCGACGGTCTTCCGCTCGGATGATTTATAGACGCCGGCTCGTCTCTCGATATTTAACGTCGGAGCTCGACGGTCTTCCGCTCAGATGATTTATAGACGCCGGCTCGTCTCTCGATATTTAACGTCGGAGCTCGACGGCCTTCAAGGCTAACTTTAACACAGCCGCTCGGCGAACGCATTAGCCATCCTTTGAATCATTTTTGCTTCCTGCATTACAAGGACATGGGCGACCAAAATGTACACAAAAATGAGTTACATCCGTGCACCTTTCACCCAGCTCGATAAGGCTGGTGATGATTCGCGCTCCATGGCCTATCCAGTTGTCGCCCGTCTTCATCCTCCAAATAATAAGCGCCCGAGCGGAGCTTTTCGATGATTTTGAAGGGGCCTGCCCAAGGAGCCTCCAGTTTGCCGACGTCGTCGACCGGCTTTACTTTTTTCCAGACCAAATCGCCTACCTGGAATGATCTGGGGATTACGCGCCGATTGTAGTTTTGCTTCATCCGTTGCCGGTACGCCATCAGCCGGACGGACGCCTTGGCTCGCTCCTCATCAACCAAATCCAGCTCCATGTTCCTCCGCTCGGCGTTGCCTTCATCATAATTCTGGATCCGGACGGATTCCACACCGACTTCGACAGGAATCACCGCTTCGCCGCCGTATACCAGATGGAAAGGCGTGACGCCCGTCCCTTCCTTTGGAGTCGTTCGGATGGCCCATAGGATGCCCGGCACTTCATCCACCCAACTTCCTCCCAAATGATCGAGCCGAGTGCGTAGGATGCGAAGAATTTCCCGATTGGCTACTTCAGCTTGTCCATTGCTTTGGGGGTATGCTACGGACGTGAAGTGTTGCTCAATGCCATAACTTTTACACCAATCTTCGAGCAACTTTCCAGTGAATTGTCGTCCGTTGTCGGAAACCAGCCGGCGAGGGATGCCGAACCGACAGATGATGTGCTGCCAAATAAACTTCTTGACCATCTGCTCGGTGATCTTGGCTAGCGGCTCGGCCTCCACCCACTTGGAAAAATAATCGTCCGCTACCAATAGAAATTTCCGCTGCCCAGTTGCCATGGGAAATGGACCCACAATGTTCATTCCCTATTGGTCGAACGGACAGGACAAAGTAGCTGCTCTCATTTCTTCCGCCGGTCGGTGTGAGAAGTTATGATACCTTTGGCAAGAAAGGCACGTCGCGACGGTCCGAGCGGCGTCTGCTTGTAAAGTTTGCCAGAAGTATCCGGCCAGCAAGATCTTCTTTGCCAGCGATCGTCCGCCCGGATGCCCCCCACACGATCCTTGATGCACTTCTTGGAGGATGTATGCCGCGTCTTCCGAGCTTACGCATTTCAACAGCGGTCGAGAGAAAGTCTTCTTGTATAGTTGATCTCCAATGAGCGTGAATCGACCGGCTCTCCTCCTCAGTAGCTGGGCATCATCCCGATCGGATGGTGTAGCGCCCGAGCGGAGAAACTCCATGATGGGTGTCCGCCAGTCACTCGAAAACGAGAGGCCCTCCATCCGGTCGACGTGAGCCACCAGTGAAACTTGTTCAATTGGCTGCTGAATGGCGACCGACGTTATTGAGCTTGCGAGTTTGGCTAACTCATCGGCCGCTTGGTTATCTGCTCGGGGTATCTTCTGGATAATAACCTCTCTGAAGTCGGCCTTGAGTTTCTCGAAGGCTTGAGCGTAAAGCTTGAGTCGAGCGTTGTTGATTTCAAAGGAGCCTGAGAGTTGTTGAGCGGCCAATTGGGAGTCTGAATGTAGCGTCACCCGCCCGACCCCTACATGCCGAGCGGCCTGCAAACCGGCTATCAGAGCCTCATACTCCGCTTCGTTATTTGTAGCTCGATAATCCAGCTGGACGGATAGATGCATCTTTTCTTCTTGGGGAGAAAGCATCAATACACCAATACCGCTCCCGAGTCGACGACTTGCTCGGTTGAAGATAAGTATATACAGAGTGGCTCACCCGCGGCTGGCTTAGCTAGTACCGAAAGAGAACCCAAATATGTCTTCAGATCTTCGAACGCCCGATCGCATTCTTCATCCAAGTGAAACTTGGTGGCCTTGCGCAAGATTTTGAAAAATGGCAGGCTCCGATCGACAGTCTTGGAGATGAATCTGGATAAAGCAGTTATCCGACCGGTCAGACGCTGCACTTCCCTCAGATTTCTGGGAGGAGGCATATTTTGTAAGGCTTTCACTTTGCTGGGATTTGCTTCGATGCCCCGCTCGGTCACTATGTAACCCAGGAAACACCCTCCTTTTGCTCCGAACAGACACTTCAGAGGATTTAGTTTAACTCCATACCTTCTTATCGTTCGGAAAGTCTCCTCCATGTCTTCCAATAGATTGGCCGCTCGGACGGACTTGATGAGAATGTCGTCCACATATACTTCCAGATTTCGCCCGATCTGCTCCTTGAACACTTTGTTCATCAAGCGTTGATAAGTGGCTCCCGCGTTCTTCAGTTCGAACGGCATCAGATTATAGCAATAGGTGTCGTCGGCTGTAACGAAGCTTACTTTTTCTTAATCTTCCCGGGCGAGCGGCACCTGATGATATCCTTGATAAGCGTCGAGCATGCATATCAACTCGCAGTCGGCCGTAGAGTCCACCAATTGATCGATCTGGGGCAGCGGATAAAAATCCTTTGGGCATGCATTGTTAAGGTCCCTGAAATCGATGCACACTCTCCACTTATTGCCGGGCTTGGAGACAAGCACCACGTTCGCCAACCAGCTTGGGAATTGGACCTCGCGTATGCGGTCGGCCTCCAGGAGTTTTTCCACCTCCGCTCGGATAATGATATTCTGCTCGGCGCTGAAATCCCTCTTTCTCTGCTTCACCGGCCGAGCATCCGGTCAGACATGGAGCTCATGCTGCGTTATACTTGGTGAAATTCCGGGCAGCTCATGCGTCGCCCAGACGAAGACATCATGGTTTCTCTGGAGGCATTGGATCACTTCCTCCTTCTGGCTCGCCTCCAGATCGGACGCGATGAATGTCGTGGCCTCCGATCGGGTCGGGTGAATTTGCACTTCCTCTTTTTCTTCATAAATCAAAGAGGGTGGCTTTTCAGTGATAGCGTTCACCTCGATCCGGGGCGTCTTCCGAGCGGCATTGGCTTCTGCTCGGACCATCTCGACGTAACATCGCCGAGCTGCCAGTTGATTCCCTCGTACTTCCCCCACTTTGTCCTCGACGGGGAACTTGATCTTCTGGTGGAAGGTGGAAACGGCCGCTCGAAATTCACTGAGAGTCGGTCGCCCCAATATGACGTTGTATGCCGACGGAGAATCCACCACGACGAAGTTTGCAGTACGCGTCCTTCTGAGCGGCTCCTCTCCCAGCGATATAGCCAGCCGGATCTATCCGACCGGCTGAACTTCGTTGCCCGTAAACCCATAAAGGGGGGTTGTCATGGGCAGCAGCTCGGCGCGGTCAATTTGCAGTTGATCGAACGTCTTTTCGAATATGATGTTGACCGAGCTTCCTGTGTCAATAAAAACGTGATGAATAGTGTAGTTGGCTATTACCGCTTTGATGAGAAGAGCATCGTCATGGGGGACTTCAACTCCCTCCAAGTCCCTGGGTCTGAAACTAATTTCGGGTCCGCTCGCCCGTTCCTGGCTGCAGCCGACCGCATGGATCTGGAGCTGTCGGACGCTCGCCTTTCTTGCTCGGTTGGAATCTCCTCCGGTCGGACCACCAGCTATGATGTTGATCTCACCTCGGGAAGTATTGTTTCTATTTTCTTCTTCCCGAGCGGACGGTCGGGGTCGTTCTCTGGACGTCCGGAGATTCTCCCGCCTCGGAGAGCGATGCCGCTCGGGCGTCAGTTGTTGTTGTCGCCTGTCAGTTATCGTCCGATCGGCTTCACGAGGCCTTTGTCGCCTGTCGGCTGATGGCGATCGGCGACCGCCGCTTCTGGGAACGGGGTGGGCGATTAGAGGAAGACTACGACAATCCCTGGTGTTATGTGTGTCCGTCCGGTGGAAGGAGCAGAACATTGGGGGTCCATTTCTTCTTTGGCTTGGGCCGAGCGGCAGCTACCTCTTGCACTTGGGACCAAGCATGGGGGGAGCGGATTGCTTCGGCCCTCGCTCCTCTGGGTGGCTGAGCAGCGTGCGGCTTCCGCTCGGCAGGAGGAGCTCGCTCGGTTGGAGTTTCCTTTCTTCGGGCAGCTTGGGCTTCTTCCACATTGATGTATTCGTTGGCCCGGTGCATCATATGATCGTAGTCTCGGGGCGGCTTCCTAACGAGCGAGCGGAAGAAGTCCCTGTCCACGAGGCCTTGTGTAAATGCGTTCATCATTGTCTCTGAGGTGGCTGTTGGAATGCCCATGGCCACCCGGTTGAACCGCTAGATATAAGCTCTGAGCGGCTCTCTCGGTTCTTGTTTGATGGCGAACAAGCTAACACTCGTCTTCTGGTAATGCCGGCTGCTGGCAAAGTGGTGGAGGAAGGCCGTACGGAAGTCTTTGAAGCTTGTGATGGACCCGTCCGGCATCCTCCGAAACCACCGTTGAGCCGATCCCGAGAGAGTGGTAAGAAAAACTCGACACTTCACCCCATCGGTATATTGGTGAAGGGTAGCAGTGTTGTCGAATTTACCCAAATGATCGTCTAGATCGGTGGTCCCATTGTATTCGCCGATCGTCGGAGGCACATAGTGCTTGGGCAGAGGATCTCGTAGAATTTCCTCTGTGAATTGGCGGTTGATCCGCTCGGGCGATGCGTCCGCTCGGGGGGCTTTCCCTTTTCTGCTATCTCGTCTCGGCATTTCATCCGAAGATGATCCCCGATCTCTATTAGCTGCTGCGGCTTCAGGCGTGCGGAATAGGACCCGATGGAATGCAACGGTGGCCTGAGGTGCTTCCGCTCGACCGCCTGATGCTGATGTTGCTTGCTGCTCTGCCCGCTCAACTTGTGACTTCTGTTTTTGTTCCACAAGCTTAGCGGCCCTCGACTCGATTAGAGCATCGAGTTCTTCAGTGGAAAGTGTCACCGTGTGCTGTCGTCCAGCTTCGTCCATTGCTTCCGATCGGATGCAGGAGCGTTCCCACAGAAGGCGCCAAATTGATCTTGTCCGAAAGCTGAATCAACGAACGCTGGGCACGTGGCGCTCTCCAAGTCGCTGACGTGGATCTCCGACCGGTCGTACGGTCCTCCGGCGAACCTGCAAGGAAGTCGGGCCGGGAAGGGGTTCCCGGCGACGACCCTCCGACGCTCAAGTCAGGCAAAGCACAACAAGAAAGTGGCTCCAAGGATCGTAGAATGCGTACCTCCGGCGAAGGATGAGGGCCTTTATATAGGGTTGGGGGGAGGCGGGTGCACACATACCGAGGTATACACGTGTCCTCAGCCCATACCCCAGTAAGGGCATGTCAGTGAGCTTACCTGACCCCATACTGCTACAGTCTAAGCACGTCTTCGATGGGACAGTTGAACCCCCTGTCACAAGATTTGGAGTATGGCCTAAACGTAGCACATGCCCGCTATCAGAGAAAGACGTCCCTTGTCTTTTTCTCCTGGTTCCCCGACTGAACGTCCGGCCGGCCAGCCTCTGCCTTACATCCGGCCGGACACATATAGTGGTCTATTTGGGAGATTCTCGGTAATGTGCTTTGTAGAGACTGTTAGCAGTATGCTACCTCATGTCTTCGGCCGAGTGTACCTTCCGCTCGGCCCTAAGAACCTGTATTATGAGCGCCGGGGCCCAGCTTCCTGCTGGGACGCCTTCAGTTAGAACTCGGTCAGCCGGCCGGGCGTTCGACCAACCCATATCCGGTCGGCAACCTGGACACTTGACTTCCGCGTGGCGTTGACTCCCCAAAACAGAGGTCCCCTATTCTTACCGCCGGATCAACTACAATACCAATCAATTTATATCTAATATTTATACTGTAATCGTTATTATAAAACTATAATTTATTAGCTACTATAACTTGTTTGACCAATTTAGTTTCACAATTCGATGAGAGATTTAGATGAGAGATAAACGGAGAATGGATGGGTATAGAACAGTAGGAAAGGGTATTTTTTCATTAAAAAGTGAATTGGACGCCTTTTTATTTTTATGCTTATGATTTGTAAAGGAAAAAAAAAAAGTACTTTAGTATTTTCATGCTAATATTAATCTACCCTTCGTCCAAATTTTTACCATCTAATTGGAATTTGCTCTACTTTTATTATATTAATTATATTATTAGAAAATGATTAATCAAATCACGTTGAACCTGAGACGATCGATTCGATTTCACAGAAATTTCTCATTGATCATCAAAATAAATTAAGAAGTGCTCATGATGAATGATCCAAAGTTCAGCATCTCATAATTATGTTTTTCATATGGAGGATTAATTATATTATTAGAGAGTCAATATACTTTTTAGTAGTAATTATTTAAATTAAACAGTACCCTCGCTAAGTGCTTAGGGAAATAATGCAGTGGTCGAGGGTAAATTCAAGAGGGTGAACCCTGTGTAGATCTCTGCATTTACCATTTAGATTTTTCCACTTTATCATCATGGATGGACTAGTATTAATGTGACGGTTCTCCGTATTTTTTATTTTTTACCTAAATTAAACTGAGTCTAATAAATCTTTTATCTAAGCGACCCTTAATGTTAGACATGAAGAAAGGTAAATATAAATATATAGATCATAGGCATATTATAGAATAAATCTTAAATCATTAGTTTTTAAGAATCGATTCATGATCATCAAAAATATCACGTGTTCATCGTCTATACTACACCCTAAGGTAAAAACCCTAAGGTAAAACAGAGTCTAATAGTCTCCATATGCCATATTGAACAACGAGTTTGCCAAAGTTATTAGGAGAATTTCATTCCCACACACAGTAGCCATGTGAGTTGCTCATTTGTATATTATACCTATTAATGGACAAATTTGATGATGAAATTTTCAAGCAAACGAGTCATACCAATTTGGATGTTGCAATATTCTTTCACTGGCCTCGCATTCGAACTTAGAAACTATAAGACAAGAAGGAATTAAAGACCTCAATTTGCAAGTAAGAAGAACACATTAGCAATTGACTCCCACAAAATAACTCGGCTGGTAACTAGTCACCCTCACAGCCAACAAGATCGAATTTTAAAAGCAGTTCGATCCAATTTCTATCATTTTTTTTTTTGTTCTTAATTGTGTTTTTGGAACACAGGACCTAACAGCGAAAGTCAGGAGCACGCTTTCGGAACACCATAATTAATAGGAAGCTTGCGAACATGTAAATCTATAAACTTAATATGTACAAGCGGATCGAAAAGATATCCGACTACATGTGGTCGAGAATACTGGCAGCACTGGAATTGGTGGGAGCTTGGCGGAAGAACACCCCATCAGCCTCACCAAAATTCGTGCCGTAATTGGCGGCCAGGCCCTGTAGAAAGACTGCAGCATCATTATTGTTGGAATAACCACCGCCAGCAGTCATTGCGGTAACGATATTATGATCCGAATTGTAGCTCTGATATTGCTCTTCCTGCGAATGCGACGGCCCGAAGGACATGAAGCTCCTCTGCTGCGCCGGTTGATTATACAGAAACGGCTCGGGGATATAGCTGTTGTAGCCTCCGCCGCCGGTCGCGTACGGGACGGAAGGAAGGCCGGTGAACTGCTGCACCATCGCGCGGAAATTGGCGGCGTCAGTGTCAAACATGGTCGTCGGAGCCCTTCGGGAGGCCCTCGTCCGACGGCGAACTGACCTGCCACCTGCTTGACCGTCGGCGGCGCCGCGGCCCTTTGCTAGCTGTCTGTCGGGGTGAGCCGGCCGAGCTTGGCCGGATACAGTGTCACTCATCATGGCCGAGGGGGATCGGGATGTAGGGAGGAAAGACTCATCGAGGCCGGAGGATATTTGTAGGGGAGGTGGAGAAGTCAACAATGGTGGTCAAGAAGAATCCTGTCCGTCCGTTTTTAGCACGTGAGAGATCGATTGTTGACCTTTGCGGTTTCCAGGAAGCTTCACTAGTTTGACTGGCACGAATGCTAATTTGACTTACTCGAACAATCGAATCTTTCGTAGATTTTTCTTTGTTTAAGTGTTCAGTATAATGGCACTTGGCACGATTGTTAAACTCAGATATATTAATTAAATCTGACCAAGAAAATTATTCTAATGTGTTATATAAATTATTGTAATTAAACGTTGCAGTGTCTTTCATTCAGAATGCAACGTTGGCAGGCCCAGAAAACAGTGAATGCAATTGCTTTATGAAAATTGGCTCCTTGGGGAGCTGTCTGTAGTACATAATAGAAGAAAATAAAGAATTTTTAAAAGTGAATTAAAAAGAAGAAGATAATTTTCTTGTAATATCTTCGTGCTCTTCTCAGCCTCACCACCAACCATTAATTTCTGAGCTCACTTCCTTGAAGTTTCCAAATCGATAAAGGAATTAATTGCACCTCCAATAACAGTAAGTTGGAACCTTATTTTGTACGCTTCCTGAGAAAGAAAGGTGGGTGACGAAATAATAAAGACAAAGTAAGGGTCTAATTAACGACCTATTCGTGCTCGCATGTTTTTGTTTCTTCTTTATTTCCTCAGCTAGCTAATAGCTACGTGCTTATTTGATGCGACCGTCACTGTACATGCATGCTGTGCGAGGGCATGTTTATTGAAATCAATCGGAAAGGAGAAGAAAAAAGTTTGGATTTTTTTTAAAAATATACAATGAATTATCTGTGTCAAAGATAAACTTTCTAAAAAGTTATTGTTCTCTGAGAGAGCACCAGCGCGGAAGCGATTATATATGTCGGGTGGCAGTACGGCGATATGAGACCGAGTCGGTTATTTTAGATTTATTATTTTTCAATTTATAATAAATCCAGTTAGGAGGGTATTCATTTGTCATTTAAATATTCATGATTTAATTTATAGTATAAATTTTAAATCATGAAAATAAAAAATATTAAAAATTTTAAACGGTAAAAATTTATAATGATCTTTTGAAGTGAAGCGATCTCTAAAGATGAATAATAAATTTTGTACTTGTTGGTTGTCGGAAGAGCGATTATAAAATCAAAAAGTTCTTCACAATTTTACGAATCAAATCCCTCTTATTGCTTGAACGTTCTTCGTTTCTCTCTATCTCTTTCACACCCTCTTTGATGAATAACTTGAACGCATATATATAATGGGAATCCCCTAAAAGTATAATGATAATTTCCCCCTATTATATGTGAGTAATGTGTGTATCATGGATAACTCCATGTTTGCACGTTCCCATTACCAACATTTCTTACTCGTCTAGGTCAAACCACTAAGGCTAATTAATTAAAAAATTAATAGAATTAAGTCACATAAACAAATCACAAAGATTATACAAGTGTCAAGTCATAAAGATTAAATAAGAGTCAAGTTACAAAGACAATACATAAACATCCATTTCATACATTAGGAAAAATGATTTGTGCGACAGCAAACATACTGAGCAATTGATGCTAAAAAGATCTTGTTACACCTTTTTTTTTTTCTTAGCAATCAATACTAATAAAGTTGTTATACTTTACTTAGCCGCTCTTCCAAATGAATCAGAGGCATCCATATCTTGTTTTTGCCCTAGATTAAATCATTTACATCAATATGAACATCTCTAATCCCTCATAAGGACAATTATGTCGAGAGCATATTCCATATCTCTAATTAATATAATTATTCACAATCACATTTTATATACTCGACAAAAATATACTTGGTCGACCAGTGAATAAATGTCAAAGATTTAAATTTATCTTAATCTTCTTTTCCAACTAGAATATATTCATTATAATCAGTCACTTTCCTAGTTATGCTTCATCGACCGATTCATCCATAGTCAATAGGTCACATGTTAAAATAGCATTCAGTGATTAGAACTTCAAGTAAACAGTTAAACAATAATTTAGGGTAAGACTGATATTAACTTATAATCTCAAGAGTCTCATATAGTAGAGAAGCAGAGATTCATTCTCCTACTATCTTTATCATCGTAATAACACATATGATATGAATCACATGCTACGAGGTTATTCTCTTTATTTAAAAAAGTATATGCTTGTCTCAAATTTAATATTGTATAGATTTTAATCTAGACATATCTAATGTTAATCCTGAATTTAATATATGAATTGAAAATCTAGTCTCCAATAGGTTCAATAAATGGTAGGTTTATTTACTTCGATCATTATTAACACATAAATGATCTCATCTTGATACAATTATTAAAGCGACCTTAACTTATGGGTATGTCTCTGTTCATAGCTACATAAGATGTCCTATAAGTAAATGTCTTACCTCTATTATACTTAACAAATAGAGATGATTGTCCATATCATGTGAGTGGACCAATCTCAATCCGCTAATATGATCACCAAGACATTATCCAAATGTAACCAATACATTTACATTTACATTTACACTAACTGATCATGACATTTCATATATTCAATTGTCTTTATAAAGTGTTACATTTTTCAAAGTCCCAAAGACTTCACATATCCTTGAAATGATTTTTTAGTCAATAACTTAGTAAAAGGATCTGTAAGCATAGCACGTGTAGGAACATATTCAAAAATTTTCTTTTTCTTATCAATAATATTCTTAACAAAATTATACTTAATTTATATATGTTTACCTTTGTTGTGATATTTGTGATCCTTGAAAAAAAGTTATAGCAACTTGACTGTCATAGTACATTGTAATAGAATTCCCACTGTCCTTAACAATTTTCAGATGTTTCAGGAACCTTCTCAATCCGACAGCTTCTTGTACATCTACTGCATAAGCCACATACTTAGCTTCCATTATCGACAGCGCTACGCAAGCCTATTTCTTATTATTCCATGAGATGGCGCCACCATTCGACAAGAAGATATAGCTAGATGTAGATTTTCTGTCATTAAGGTCTCCTGTCTAATCTGTATCTATGTAGCCCTTCAAGCTCATCTAAGATCCTTGGAAACAGAGACAATAATATGTTATCCCTTTGAGTTATATGAATATTCTCTTCACTATTTTCTAGTATCTTGATCCTGGGTTACACTGGAAATAGCTAACTAAGCCAATAATATAGCTTATATTAGGATGAGTACGTACATAGTATACATCAAACTACCAATGACATTGACATATGCTTTTTTCTTTATTTCGGCTATCTCTTCAAGAGTTTTGGGATATATACTTTTGCTCAAAACAATACCTCTCATTATGGGTGTTTGTCTAACGTTACAATATGATATATTGAAGTATTGTAGTATCTTAGTGATATAAGTCTCTTGAGACAAATATAAAAGTCTTTTCCATCGATCTCTAATGATCTTTACTTCTAAGTTGTACTCAACACTTCTCCCATATCTATTATGTTAAATTACGATAAAAGCCATAATTTGACTTTTATCACAAACTTCATGTCATTTTCAGCTATTAGCATATCATCAACATATAATGATAAGCTAACCATTTTTCCTTTCTCATTTCTTAGGTAAACACAATGATTCTCATTGATCATTTTGAAACCATAAGATAAAATGACTTTATTAAATCTGCTAGTCCATTGTCTTGACCCTTGCTTTAATACATATATAGACTTTTTAAGTCTACATACTTTATTCTCTTGGTCTTCAATAATATAACCTTCTGACCGTGTCATATAGATTTCCTCGTTAAAATTACCATTAAGGAAAGTCATTTTTACATCCATTTGATATAATTCTAGGTTATAATGTGCTACTATAACTAAGATGACATGTATTGATATAAATTTCACAACATCGAAAAAAGTTTCTTCAAAATCAATATCCTCTATTTGGGCATATCCTATTGAAACTAGTCGAGTTTTGTATCAATTAATTGATTCAGCTGCTTTCCTCTTAATTTTAAAAATCTACTTATTTCCAATATCCCTTCACCCCGAAAAAAAATCGACTAAATCTCAAACTTGATTCTTTCTCATAGACTTCATTTACTCATCCATTGTAATTTTTTTATTTTTCTCTAACTGAGCATTTCAATGATTCCTCAACCGTTTGAGGTTCCTCATCATCAACTGGGAGAATCATTATAATTCTCAATATCAAATCTCCTCCGAGGAATAATCTAATGACTACTTCTTCGTAGGTTTGACTATTAAGAAACTAATTCATTCATCGATAAATCACTCCCACTGGGTTGACTAGGTTCGGGCATCTCTTGCGATATTGTTGATAAAGGAACATTATGTTCTTCCTTTATTGCAAATAAAAGAATTGTCTTATCAACTTCACCTCTTGTTAGAAACTCAGTTTCGAGAAAAATAGCATCTCTTGACTCTATTTCAGATATGGTTTCATCTTGTTGCTCACCAATGAAAACATAGCCCTTAAAAGTATCAGAATACCTTATAAAGATACACTTCTTACCTCTGGATCATAATTTTCTATATTTATAAGTTTTATCGTGAACGTATCCAGCAGACCCCCAAAATCTCAAATTACTCAAATATAGTTTTCTGCTTATCCAACATTCATATAAAGTAGATATAACAGATTTAGAAGGTACTCGGTTAAGTATATAAGTTGCAACTAATAACGCATATGCTCAATTAGAAAACTGGAAAATTAGCTTAAACCATCATAAACCTAACCATATCTAGAAGAGTTTAATTTCTTCCTTCAGCAACCTCATTTTATTGTGGAGTTTCAGGGATAGTTAGTTATCTAATAATCCTTTTATGATTACACATTGTCTTGATCTGATCAAACAAATATTCACCTCTATGATCAGTGCGTAAGGTTTTAACTTTACATTTTAATTGATTCTCAACTTCGTTCAAATAACGTTTGAAACAATCTAATGCTTCAAATTTATGAGAAATATATACACATAACCGAAACGTGTGAACTCATCAATAAATGTAATGAAATAGGAACCTCCATATCTAGCATTCACATTCATCGACCACAAATATCTGAATGAATTAATTACAATGGTGATTCAGCTCTAATAGTCTTACTAAATGATTTCCTAGTTGTTTTTCTAGCAAGACAATACTCACACATAGGCAAATTAATCTTAGCATGAGTGCCTAATAGACCTTTTTAGCTAATCTATGCATTCATTCTTATCCAATATGTTCTAGTCTAGCATGTCAAACTTCATCATTAATATCAACATTACTAGTAAAAGTAATGTTTGAAAAATAACCATTCATACTATAATTAATATTTGGTTTTACATCAAGAACCATTAAACCATTTGTTACATAACCACATTCAATTAACACAGAGTTAATACGATGTTCCACACCTTGATTGAAAAAAGTTTATACAATAATCCAAATCAAGTAGACTAGCAATGGAAACTAGATTTCATCAAATCTTAGGAGCATAAAGGACATCATGTAGAAATAAGGTACGCCCACCACGAATGTTGAGTTTATAAGTCTCAACTCCTTTGACTTCAATCCTTACATTGTTTCCCACATATATCCATTTGTTGCCAGTTGGTACCCCGACAGTACTCCACGTATGTAGCTTGATCAAGAGGTACATGATTCATTGCTCCCGAATCTATAATCCATAAAGGATAAGAATCGGCTAATAATATTGAACTAGTAATATAATGCTTATGAAAAGAAGTTAAATATGGATTTACCTTTTTTGGCTCAGCACAATCCCAAGGAAAGTGACCTTTCTTGTCATAGTTATAGCAAGTCAGCTTGCTTTTATGTTTCTTTCCATACTTCTTTCCTTTCTTCTTGATTGAGCCTTGCCTAATAACAACACCAGCTTCTTTTCCCTCTCCCTTTTTCTTATGGAACCAATTCCTTTTATTCTTGGATCCGGATACTCCAACAGAACCTTCAGTTACAAAAGTTTTTATATAAATCCTTGCGGATTTAATTCTCTTCACCTCAAGTTAAACTTGGTGTGAGACATCAGTGAAAGTATTGATACTCTCACTGTGTGTAAGATTCTGTTTCATAGTTTTCAAATAATTAGGAAGAGAACGAATTACTGAATGAACTTGTTATTCATCAGTCAACTCATAATCAACAGTTTTTAGCTCTCAAATCATATTATACATTTCCCTCAGATGTTGAGCCATGGTAACATTCAAAGACTTTTTATAGCTGTCAAACTTTATTGTTAAACTGTGTGTAAAGTCCTTTTTCTTCCATGCCTTATAGACATCAAGATCATGTTTATGTTGTGTCGTAGAACCATCTACAGGTTCTTCCATAAACTGATAAACAATCTCTAAAACTTTTTGTTCTTCAAGAATATATTGTATCTTGAAATGCCAAATTTTATAGTTATCCTCATTAAGTTTCTCTCCCTTATTGAGTTCAATTATGATGTTTTTAGTTGCCATAATTTAACATAAATAAATATATTATTTAGTATTCCATGTAATTCATATGCATATAATTTATGATTAACTCAATGTTAATTTGAGTTGATGTATAAAATTAAATGGTAACTACGTTTCCACTCATTATTCATATGACAAATCATATCAATATTGATCAATACTATTACATACATCCTAATAAATGAACAAATTATTAAAGTAAACATGAACTAATTATGAAATAAGCTAATCATTAAATTAGACATGAACTAATTATAAAATGAACTAATCATTTTTAAGTTTGTTAACACATAACATATTTTTCATAAAATAACTATATTTATACATAACAATAGAAATTATTACATGACTCAAAAACTAAATGGACTAATACTGTTCGTATATAACGTTAGTAACAATAATAGAACTCTAATAAACTAAATAGGCCAACATCACTCTCACTATGATAAACACCAGTGCAATGGTCAACTCAATCCCTTTCAACCTGGACTCATTTGAGGCAGTCTCAGGTAGACCAACTTCATGATTTTTAATTTGGTCCATCATCGAATCTTCTTTAGAATCTTGCTCAGATTCTTCAAGATCCTCCTCTGGGAACTCATAGTGAAGTAGTTCTACACACAACTGTGCATATGAGATTTGTCCTTCGGGGAGCCCCTATATATAGTGTGCTACCACCTTTGGATTCCCCCACGATGAACCAATTAAAGCCTAGATCCTGTAATTATCAAGGTTGAGAAACTCTTCCTTTTCAAGTTTCGATCAAGTCATCCAATATGTCATCTAACTCCATAAAATGTGTTATACTTAATCTCCTAAATTTCCTCCCTAGCTCATTCTGTCACACATTGCGACAAGTCATCGTGCATATCATTTGTGGTATCTGGAATTGAAAAATAATAATTATATCAGTACAAAATCGGCAAACAAGTAACAAAATCGGTTCTTTTTAATTCACACATATGCATAGAAAAATATACATAATCCATAAGTAAATAAGAAAAATTATTTTTTTTTATTTGAGGAGATCTAGTGGACTGACACACTAGAACGATCGACTGAGAATCCTGATCCCGAGCTCGGTATATTGTCCTCATTAGAACTAATCTAATTGGACTGGGATGTCTTACCTATGTTGTTCCTTTTTAGGGTCATTTAATTAAATTAACCCAAAGTTATTCTAGTTTGGATTAAACTAGTTTGGTTAAATCAACTAATAGTTTAAATCAGACCGGGGTCTAAGTGAATCAAAATAGTCTGATTAAATTAATTAATAATTTAAATTAAATTTAGGTCTAATTGAATCAATCTGATCTTGTTAAACTAATCTAGTTGGTCTAGTTCAATGAACTAGATATTTTTTTTAAAGTCAAACTGAATTAGTTGAATTGAAACATAAGCATGTTAAAAACAACTTAGTTAACATGCATTAAAAAAATACTAAGGATGTGTTTGGTTCAAGTTATCATATATAACCTTGGTTATATGATTACTAGGTAATCACATAACTAAGATTATGGGGAATGCAATATAATCAAATGTTGTTTGGTCCAACCTAGGTAATGCAATAAGAACTTGTTTGTTTGAAGGTTTTAATAAATAACCTACCTTAATAATTTACTGTATTACTTTCAGTTACAAAACTAATCATACATATTATAATAATAATAATAATAATAATAATTATTATTATTATTATTATTATTTAAACTTTTATTTTTTAAATTTTTTTATGTTTTTATTTTTATTATTTTTTATATATTTTATTTTTAAAATTTTTGTTGTTGTTATATTATCTAATTAATCGAGTTTGGTGAAGAGGTTCACTAGGAGATCATCTAAAATGCATTGGCGATCTAAGAATCATTTAGGTAGATCAGCCGATAAGTATCCCGCCTTGTGAAGCTACGTGACTACCCCTTCAGTTCTATATGAAAGCATCCTTATGGTACATCAGCCAAAGCCAAATTGCAAGCCAAACTTGGCAGATTGGAGGTAGGTTATGTTGGTTTTTTATTTAAATGTGGGTTAGACTTATAATTCAAGTCTAGATTTAATGATCTGGTGAGATTATTAACTATTTTCTCTAGTTTATAAATTTTATTTTTCATACAGTTATTTCATTTTTTAAATTTTCTAAAAGATAAATTTTTAAACTTTGAAGGATTATTAAATGATTTTGAATTAGCTTGATTAGTTAAATTAATTGATTTGTTTGAGTGAACATACATATCTAAGTTTTGGGAAGAATATAAAATTGAGCAGTAATGATTATCCAAATTACTAACATATGTAAAAAATGTAGGATTTTCATATATTGTAAACTTACTAACCTTTGTTCTCCCCGGATCTTTGGGTCTTCTTTCTGGGCATTGAAGTTTGTAGTGACCCATCTTTTTACACTTGAATCATTGGATATGTTCCTTCCCTTTTTGAACTTTTGGTGTTGACTTCTCTTTTACCTCTGTTGTGTGGTTCGAGTCTATAGGTGGGGCACTTACTTTTGTAATGCCCTCTTTCACTGCATTCAAAACATATTATATGATATTTGAATTTTGAATTCACAACTTTATCTTTAGAATCCTCGTTCGGATTCTCCTCCTTGTCCATTGTCGTCTCAGATTCAAATTCTGACTTTTGTTCTAACTCTGATTCAGATCCTTCTGCCTCCTCTTATGCCATTAAGGTCATAAAGTTGGTTTGGTCTGATTTTGAGGATGTCTCTGGGGATTTAGACTCTGATCCGAGCTTGAGTTCAACTTGTTCCTCTAGTTCCATCAGCTCCTCGTGAAGCTTGGTCAGACGAGTCCAGAACTCATAGGCATCTTGATGTTCTCCAATTCTGCATGTGATTTCATTAGATAGTAAATTTGAAACTAACTTTATTACCTTTTGATTTGCTTTCAAGTTCTAGGTTGATCGTCTTAGTGTCATGCTGCGATCAAAGTCGCTCATGAAGATGAAGCTTTCCATTTGCATCCTCCGCAAATTAAATTCATACCTCTTGTATATCTCATATGGTGGTAGTTCGTGGATGCTCCGTCCTTCTTGATGAGACATTGATATACTTGCAAAAAAATGATAGACAAGAAGCAATTTCTAAGACTTTGTCTTGAGGTAAGTAGTGTGGAAGATAAAGGATTGAAAGTATTTCACCAATATATATATTTTTTAAAAATAATAAAATAGTAATAAAATAATAATAAAAAGTATTATGACAAATTTTACTAGAATGGTTATTTTGTCAATTTAAACTAATAGTGAAAAAAATTGAAATGAATTTTTTAAAAAATGGAGGGAAAAAAATGAAAGGCGTAAGAATAATTTTTAAATGAAAATGATATATAAATTTTCTTTTAAAAAGGACCCCCTTTGCCTGATTGGCAGTTGCACCAATTCAAAGCGGTACTTGCTCTGATATCACTTGTTGGATCCTGACGCACGTGAGAGGGGGATGAATCACGTGGTTTTCAAAATACTTCTTTTACGATTTTTAAAAACTCGAGTATGCAACGGAAAGTAAATAAGAAAGCACCAGAAAAACACAAGCGATTTTTTACTTGGTTCGGAGCCTTCGACGACTCCTACTCCAAGGCCCAGGTCTCGCGCATCGATGAAAAATCCACTAAAAATCTCTTCCGGTACCCCAAAAGAGAGAATCAAGTACAAGAAAAGTTAGGTCAAGTGCAACACCCTGCACTTATCCTTTTATAGTAATTAAGTACGAAAAGAAATGTTACCAACACTTTCAAAGATAGAAATGATAGCGCTTTGTGTTGAAGTCCTATCTGTCGGGCATGATCGAAACTCCTCGGAGTAGTCGTCGGACTCAGCAGCTTCACAGTAGAGTCGCAGCAAGAACTGGGAGCGGTTGCACTACAACAAATTTGTCTTTTTGCGGCGTGCAATTATGCTATCCGTAGCGCGCATCGCATGATGCACAACTACAAACTGTTGAAAGTCATAAGGCATCGACAGCGCGCACTGCACGCTGCAGTTAAGAGCATTCGCAACTCACTACGCACGTTGAGGTTAAGAGCATTCATAGCACGCACCACACACTGCGATTAAGGGCATTCACAACACGCGCAACATGCTGCAGTTAAGATCATTCACAGCGTGCACCGTAAATATGCGGTTAAGAGCATTTGTAACACGCAAAGCCCGCTGCAGTTACATATAATTATCAACATCGTACAATTATTATTTTTAAATATACAATCCAAATTTAAAATTTAGAAATCATCACAATTCATTCATCACTCAAAATGCAAATACATAATTTTTATTCATCTGATGAGCATTTGAGTCAATTTTACAAATAAAACACTAATGATATGTCTTTTACATTCAAAGATAATATATCATTAAAAATAACTGAAAAGGAACCTACTCTTACACATGTTTTTCTACCCTCCCTCTGCTTAGATTCATCATACGCCGAGGAACGTATGCGCCATGTCTGTTTATCTTGATAGCTTTTGATATTAGGTCCTATGAATACATGAAGGTCACTTTGATAGACATGGTTGAATTCAGGCTTATTTGGAGAATGGTTGTGAGTTTTCATGCTTACCAATGCAAATTGAAAGAAAAATTAAGTGAACTTCCACAAGCAGCTTCTCCATGAAGATCAATAGTTAGATCAAATTTCTTTTTCTTGGAATAGTTGAAGCGTTAGAGAGTAAAATTGAAATCTTCTTTAATATGCTCTGGCTCAACAATTCTCCAAATCTAATATACAATGCAAAACACAAGAAAGTACCTACCAATTTACTCTCCTTGAGCAAGGCAAAAAAAAAACATAATATACCTTCCTATGAATTGGCTAGCAAATTCAAGGTCTTCCTTCATCTTGCAAGATATTGCATCGGCTTATAATGGTTCAAAAATCATCCGAACTTAGCTGTAAGAAAACTAAATCAAACTAAATTGCTTAGCTTGCATATGTTGGATGGCAAAGCCAAATACTTGTGAATAGATTAAGTGAATACATTCCAATAAAAGATGGACAGGAAGTTTGTTAAAGTCTACAACCTAAATGATCTACTAAAATGATCATCTAAAAGATAATTAGCAACTAAAACAAATTGCACAAGTAACCGTCATTACTTCTTTCAAAAATTATTTTGGATAGAAACTTTCATTTAATGACACCTCTGTCAATATCATCTATAGAATGTAGAAGTAACTATAACCAACTCAATCAATCAAGCATACTAGGGGGAATGATTTGATTCTATTAAATTCATGAGCTTCAAAACTAAATCATCATTACTTTTATACACTAAAAATGTTAACTGAAGTCCTTTCTACAATCTATTAGCAAGCATACAAAAAGTTTGAAGATAATAGTTTCATGTATGATATTTATACCAAACACAGGAATTGTTATTCCATGCCAGCATTACTATATCAATAGGAAATCACTCGAGGAATCCCTTTTAGAAAAGTATTGGTCAAATATACTATGATTTTTTGCAAATAAGAAAATCAAATTCTCAATTCACATTGGCTATCTTATCCGAGTTTGTTACTTTTTATTACATGTATACATAACATTGACCTGTGCAATATTACTTATCCTCAAAAAATTCAAATGGTTTAAGCAACTTATTCATTCCTCGTATAAGAAATCTAGGTAGCTCTGATGGCATGGCCTACTATGATTGCTGGAATTGTAGCTCCTAGTAATGACCACCATGCATCCACCATTTTACTCTGAATTGTTTAACCTGTTGCTATGACTGCTGATCCGGCGGTAAGAACAGGGGACCCCCGTTCTGGGGAGTCAACGCCACGTGGAAGTCAAAGGGCCAAGTGGCCGACCGGAGAAGGGTGGGCCGACCGGAGAAGGGTGGACTGACCGCCCGGCCGGCCGACCGGTGTCTGACTGATGGCAAAAGGCGCCCCGGCAGGAGTCGGGGTTCCGACACTCATTGAACAGGATCGCAAGGCCGAGCGGATGTCACGCTCGGCCAAAGACATAAGGTAGCATACTGCTAACAGTCTCCACAGAACACGTTATCAAGAATCTCCCAAGTAGACCACTATATATGACCGGCCGGACGTAAGGCGAATGCTGGCCGGTCGGACGCCAGGTAGGGAGTAAGGAGAAAAGGATAAGGGACATCTTCTGACAGCGGACATGCTCTATAATTCGGCCATACTCCAAATCTTACGACCAGGGGTTCCGCTGTCCCATCAAAGACGTGCGTGGACTGTAGCAGTATGGTGACAGGTAAGCTTGCTGACAGACCCTTACTGAGGTATGGGCTAAGGACACGTATTTGCATAGGTATGTGTGTCTGAGCTCCTTCCCAGCTCTATATAAGGAGCTTTGCACTTCACCAGAGGTACGCGTTCTTTGATCCTAGGAGCCACTTTTTCGTTGTCTGCTTACCTGACTTGAGCGTCGGAGGGTCGTCGCCGGGAACCCCTTCCCGGCCCGACTTCTTTGCAGGTTCGCCGGAGGTCCACGCGGACGGTCAAAGATCTACGTCAGCTGATTGGAGAGCACCACGTGCCCAACGTTCGTTGATTCAGCTTTCGGACAGGATCAACTGCTCTTCTTCCCTTTGCTTACATGAAGCGAAAATGTGGTAAAAAGTTTTATCGTCCTGCACATTTCTCAATAAGTTTAAAATGCAAGACAGATAATAATTGAGCAAGGATGCATCCAGTGGTGGATCCATACATAAAAGGAAGAGAGTGCTCAAAGAAGGGAGCTGGAGCTTGTCTTCCTTCTCGCTGCCCCTTGGACTATAACATACTGGTGGAAATTTCCAGGAGCAAGGGGGTGCTTAAGCATACCCCCACTCCCCCTAGATCCACCACTGGATGCATCAAAATTATGCTCACATTAACGGATCAGAATAATAGATAAAAAGTAATAGAATTATAAATTACATAACCCTCAACCATTGTTACACCAAATCTCATTTAATAGAAATCCATTGATTTTGATGGAACATACCTTGAACATTTCAAAATAGAAATGCATTCAGATGAACTTTTAGGGATGAGAATCATCCTTCCCACAATGAATTCATTAAGACATGAAGCAGCTTGGCAGTGAGATTTAGACAAAACTCATTAAGCTAAAAAATGCTATTAGGAATACGATAAACCTCTAAAACATTCATCAATGAATGTACCACAGAGTGATCGAAGACATGAAGCAACTTGGAATGGCAGAACAAAAGAGAGTTAAGAGTTTTGAGAAACATTTAGATATGATTAGAAACATTTAGATTTCTAAGCCAAGTTAAACATCAAGCTTGTTCATGAACACTTGGTTCATTTACATCCCTATACCTATGCCAAGGACCCACTCCTCGATTCTCGTTCTAAGGTTTCAATTTGCTCTTTCTAGTATGAAAAGAAAGGAGCATTCAAAGCCATTTTTCTTCCATTTTAAAATCTTCTTATGGTGAATATCAGAGTCATCTATCTAGCACGCCATCTCCCCCAATTTCAGACAGGATGATACACATTTATAGATATTTTTCCTCCAAATGGAATGTACAACCAAGGGATGTTGGGCTTTCAAGTCGCCCACCAAGAGTGCTTTCTGATTTACTCTCATGGCCGGTAGAAAATTTTCCTAGAGTCGGACTGATTATCCTAAATTCGATGTCACCTAATCTGATTAATTATTTTGTTTCCAATTCGTAGGTAATCAACTTAGGTGCCGATTTCTCCCGTTCACTCCTCTCTCTTTCACTACCCTAACAAGGATCTAACCGAGCTTAAAATCTTATGTTAGCTCTAAAACGGATTAGCGAGGAGGGGAGGAGAGACTGGAGATGAATACGATTATCTTTTACCAACCAACCAACCAACCGAACTTAAATTCTTATATCTAGTATAATTCATTCCTATAATTTACCATCTTGTATTATCACTTGGCTTATAGATCGAACACACAGACAATGACCTAACCATGTCAATTTGGCTTGCACGGTGACCATATAACTTTACAAATATTCGATTCACGTATTATATGATATTTTTTTAATAATGTAATAAAAATTATAAAAAAACAACGTGTATTTAAGCAAGCTTTCCTTTTGGTGTAGTATGGCCATTGACCACAAAATGAGTTTTCTCGGAGACGGTGTGACTCGAGGAAAGACTCGACTGTCTTTCAGTTTCAGATATACACTCAATGAGATCAGGGTTTTGCAAGTTGGCACGAGCATCTAAAATAGGATATTAAATGAATATTATAATTCATCACGGATCGATTTTTAATCAATTCTGTAATCTATTTTATCATATATCTAATATTTATATATCTATATATATTTTCCTCCGTATCCATTATAATCAATATTAAAAGGATGATTAATATAATAGATCTATATTTAAATGAATATTATAATAACTATTTAATATCTCCTTTGATATTATAAATAAATAATAGGTATTATGTCTACTCGGATGAGAGAGAAGGACGTTCAAAGAGATGAACTAGATCCTATGTCCAAAAGATTCTAGACTAGAGGACGTTCAAAGAGAGAAGGATCTGGTCAAGAGGATTTGTATATTTATTAGTGGGATGAACTGGACCCCACCTATTTAACGCCCTTCTTTTATTTTTTTATTTATTTTTTCTTTTTTTAACTAAAAAAATTTTAATATTATTTTTTACAGATAGTAGTATTTTTTAAAAGTAAGATTATTTAAAAAAATAATAATATTTTAAATATTTAAAAATATATTTATTTAATATAATATAATTTAAAAAAAATTAAGTGGACGATAATGAGCGTTAAAAACGAATTAATAAGAATGTTGGTGCCATATATTTTCACTTTATTGGATTAACTTGGGAATGTGATTTTTACAGTACCGGATCTGAATTCAATAAAATACAAGCGTTTCATTACACAAGCATTTGGAAATCTGGTTATCGTGGAATCAGCACCATTGCTTCTCCCCGACGCAGAATCCCCACCGTCGGCCTTCGGGACACTCCCTTCCTCTTCCTCAAACAACGCATCAGCCGTCATAGCCCTTGCTTCGTTGCATGCTCCGTTGCCGCGGCTGCCGGTGGTTCTCGCCCTTAGCTCCTCCGTCGTCCTTCTGCCGTCTTCCGCGCCATTTTTCCGGATTCCCTCTGCCCCCGGTCTCCTCCATGGGAGATAGCGCTGGCCGAGGTGGTTCTGCCGATGTCAAAGCCTCCAAATCCAAAACCTCCTCTTCACCCATCTCCGCCCACAAAGACGAGGTCTACCTCGACGGCGTCATACAGAAGCGAATCAAGCTATTCGAGACCATTCAAGCCCAACAGAAGGCGGAGCGCCTCAAACTCGACGGAGAACCCATCAAGTATGCCTATTTCGCCTTGTTCTAAACTTTTATTTTCGCGGACGGAGCGCACAAGAATTCTTTGAAATAGTTGACCATGTTTAGATTAAGCTGAATGCTGTGAATGGGATTTTAGATATTAATTAGAAACGTTCTTCGTGCGAAATATTTGTGGGTTTTAAACCGTAACTTGTACAACCTTGCTAGCACATAACTCTTTCTGAATGTTCATACATTTATTAAAGTCATTCAATTTCGTTTTTGGTTCTCAAGCTTAAAATAATTTTACTTCGTGTTGAGATATTAAAGCCAGCATTTTAATGCTTAAGCTTCATACATAGCTTATTTTTATATGCTTCTTTGCACTCTAAATTGTCATGCATTGTGGTATTTTATTTTATTTACTTTGCAATTTTCTGGTTTCTAGAATAAAATTGCCTGATGGGACAATCAAAGAAGGGAAGAAGTGGTTGACATCACCAATGGATATTGCTAAGGAGATATCGGCTGGATTGGCTGCAAGTGCTTTAATAGCTCAAGTAATTATTCTTCATAAGAATCTTTAATCAACAGCATCTTTCATAACATGCACACTTAATGTTATGCTATTGTCCTATTTAAATCATTGCTACCACAGCTAATTATTCTTCATAAGAATCTTTAATCAACAGCATCTTTCATAACATGCATACTTAATGTTATGCTATTTTTCTATTTAAATCATTGCTATCACAGCGAAGCCAAAACATAAGTTGTTTGTGATACTCGCAGCAACCATCCTGCAGGATCATCTTATTTTGTTAACTCATTCATTATTATATTCTTTTGTTATGTTGAAGTAAATGTGTTTTTATTTTTTTTACTCTTTCTTTGTATAGTTATCATTTGCTTATATATAGAGTTTGAATATCATTTCTCTTTTGTTTGAAATACCATATCTGTTCAAGTTAGTTTAGTTTCATTGGTTTGACCATGCATCTATTTTGTCAGAAGTCATCATGGCTTTGCCAAATAGTAAAGATGGACCGAGCATAGTTTTGAGACCAATTGTTAGTACCAACTTTCATATAAACTTATCTTGTTTCCTCTTTTGGCTGATGACATGTTTAAGCTTGTTGCCTAAGAGACTATTTGCCGAAACTTACGACTATGGAATTTCCCCTTTGAACAATTCCAACCAACATTATTGTGGTTTTTTTAAACTTTCAGGACAAGCTTTAGTTAAATCGCGTTATATTGTTCATTCCATTTGTCTGTATATATTGACTTGACAATTATATTAGAGAGGAAAGCAGCATGATCACAGACTAGTTACCTCCAATTTTTTTTTATCATTAGTTAATTTTGATAATCGAGGCATATTATTCTGTGGTTGACTATTACTAGTAAAAGTGTCTTCAACGTTGTTTGTAATATTCCCTTTCTTTGATTGGTGTGAAGGTTAATGGAACTCTCTGGGACATGACAAGACCTCTTGAGGGTGACTCAGACCTCAAGTTGTTTAAATTTGATGACAATGAAGGGCGTGACACCTTTTGGCATTCTAGTGCTCACATTCTAGGGCAGGTACTATAATATTTAGATCTTGTTTCTTAGTTCTGTTTAAAAAAAAAGTGAAATGGCCAAATTTACTCATGATAAGTGAAATTAACTATGATTTGTCTTTTCCTTCTGCCATTCTAGTCCCTTGAGATGGAGTATGGATGCAGGCTATGCATTGGACCATGTACTACTAGAGGAGAGGTGCTTACATTGTTTGGCCCTATTCTAATCTTTAAATCTCTTTTCAGATACTAAATGCAACTTTTCCATTGTTTCTTATCCTTCAACTTATCTGGATCATTTTTATGACATCTAAGCTCACACTTTATAGGGTTTTTACTATGATGCTTTCTATGATGACTTGACATTGAATGAGGAGAACTTTAACCAAATTCAGTCTCGGGCAAGCAAAGCTGCTGGGGTATGTTTTTTTTGGGATTTTTTTTAACTATTCTATTTTTCTTGACAATGATTTACTTTATCAATGATATTCTCTTTATATAAGATTGGTTTTAAAAATTATGAGATGTTGCTGAATATATGATGTGTGTGCTGAAGTTAGCGAGGAGTCCTTATCTTTTAGCTGATGTGCAACAAGTGGAATTGCACTATTTGGGATCTGATAGTTTGGAATGCATTAATAGTTAAAACATTCCTGAAAAGAAAAATATTTTGCTATACCTGCATAAGAAGTCCCAATACATTGCTTTTCCTTTACATACTGTATCAAATACCTGCCAGTTGTACTTCCCTTAATAGTCGTGGAAAAGCTTGTGGGCTTGGCTATGAGTTGATTATTTAGAGGGCTACCTCTTTAATTTTGTTAGGGAGCACTAGGAATTTCATCTGAAGTAGAAATTTCATGACACTACCTTATGTCTTGAACATGGATAAACACTATTTTTGTACAGACATGGAACATATCTTCAAAAATATGTTTATTATCACTCTGTCAATAAAAGCTTTATTATTATTTTAAGATTTATTATTATTATACGAAGTTAGAAGAAGAAAAAAAATGAATGGCTCAATATTCATGATTGAAAGGCTGTTAATATTCTCCTTTTCAGTTTGCACCTTAAAAATTGGCATTGTTGAATAGTGTATCTAGATATAACAAAATATCAGCCAAGAGTAGCATCCCTTCATTTTAACAAGGAATGGATAATCCTAAATCTAAGTCATTCAGATTCTCATGTGCCTCTATCTTTGGCATTTGAGTTCCTTTTTTAACCAACACATAAGACATTTGGGCTGAGAAAAGGTTGTCCCTGCCAAAGGATCGGTTTCCACATTTTCAAATGTTTCAACTATTAACAAAGTGAAGGCTGTGTAGGTCCCCGGGCGGTCAGCAAGAGGGGGATGCATTGTCTGAAATTACAAAAATACCCTTTCTCGATCTTTGGACTAAGTTAGGCAAACACTTGTTAAGAAATAGGAAGTAAAATGCATAAAATAAAGAAAGATGCAAGAATATTTACTTGGTTTGCAATTAAAAGATTGCTTATCCAAGGTAAATGTAGCTCACTAAAATCTCCTTCTTCCAAAGGCGGAGTAGCCTCTTACAACGTTGAAATCTCATAAAAGTAAAGAACTTTTATAACTAGAAATTGAAGTACAAAACTCATTTTATAAGTATTGTGTAAAACTACTGAGATCAGGGCTCTATATATATATATAGCTGCTAGTCGAATCTGACCGTTTGTTGATGTGGCTTGGTTTGGACGCCCGACCTTATCTGGGCGCCCCTAGCGTGGCAAATTCTATCTTCACGCAACGACATTCACAACGTTGTGAAGTTAAGTTTTTATCCATTCCCAGACGTCCGGACCCGCTTCGGGCGCCTGGACCGCTGCTGACGTGGACCCAAAGATGATCCATTGCGTTGAGATGCCCTTTCGGTACCAAATTGGTCAGGGCGCCCGGACTAATTGGTCTGGGCGCCAAGATCGGTCAGCCATGTGTTGACCACTAACGCCTTCTCCGGTCGCTGCCTCCTTCTCTGGTCGCTGCCTCCTTCTCCGGTCGTTTGGGTGATCCTCCGCCTTCCAGAATTGAGCTCACTTGAACCCAACTTTGGCCTTCTCTCCTCGAGCAGCGTTCGGCTCCGGCTTCTCGTCCCTCGGAAACGCCGCGCGCTTCCTTCTCATCTACCATCATACTCTTCTGCAGCACCTCATCCCTCGGACGCACCGAGCCCGTCGACTTGCTTCCCGTGTCATCCTTCTCGCATCTTCCGCTCGACTTCTTGTGATCCTAAGCTCCTGCACACTTAGACACAAGGATCAAATACACTGGACCTAACTTGACTTGGTTGATCACATCAAAACCACCACGGGGTACTTACCGGCTGTATTTTAAAGTAGTTTTCAAATCATAAAATTTACTTTGCGTTCTAATGACAAGCATGTCTGATTATCTAATCCATAGTCTTTTCATCCTTATGTAGTTTGAATAAAAGTAATACTAGATATTTACTTTATGTGGAAAAGATATTTCAATGCTGAGTGTTTCTTTCATATTCTGTTATAGGAAAAACAACCATTTGAGCGAATTGAGGTGACAAGGGAACAAGCTCTTGAAATATTTGCTGAAAACAAATTCAAGGTAATTGAGTAATTTCTTTGAAACAAGGTACATGTTACTCCTCAATAACCTGATACTTTTCTATGATGGTGTGCAATTCTATTGTTTGGTACTTTTGTGTTTTGTAATTTGTACATTGATCTTTTGTAATGCATGCAGGTAGAAATCATTAATGAATTGCCTGAGGATAAGACAATCACTGTTTATAGATGTGGCCCTCTGGTCGATCTTTGTCGTGGGCCTCATATACCCAACACATCTTTTGTCAAAGCATTTGCTTGTCTAAAGGTGATGCTTGTTCTTTGTTAGTGGTTCTCCATGATAATTGCATTTATTGTTTTTATATTTCTTTATATTCTATAATTTTCAGGCTTCAGCTTCATATTGGAGAGGGAAATCTGATCGGGAGAGTCTACAAAGAGTCTATGGTATATCATTTCCAGATTCAAAACGTCTCAAGGTAATGTACTTTATTAGTTTCACATTTTGCACTTGTTTCATTCATCTGACGGGATAATGTATGCTGCATTCATATTATGATTTTGGACTTCTGTATGGTGTACATTGTAGTGTGACTTGCATATGCTTGGATTAGATGCCCAACTATGGTAGCTGTGCAATATCTCACAGACTATTATTTCTAGTAAAAGGCTCCTAAGATTAATTTGCACAATGCTTGAATCCATGAACTCATCTCCTTTTGCTTTTGCTAGTAATGCTTATCCTGTAGGGTTAGTTTGTGGAATCATTTTAACATTTCTTCCTCTCTCAGTGTTAGGGATTCTCTGATCATATTCTTAGTTGTAGTACATCATGGATTGTGAAGTCTGCTACTCTAGTTGCCAAACTTGATATTTGATATTATATAGGTGGAAATATTAAGTTTCTACTTCATTTTGATCATGTTTCTGTGATATCTACCTAAGAAAATGTCCTATTTTGTTAACTTTATCAGTCAGGTAATCGAGGACTCACCACAATCTTTTCTTCAATTGTCAGCTGTGTTTCATGAGTAGAGGATGTTCTGCCAAAAGTTTAGATGGACCAATGATTTGTTGACACTTCTTTTTCTGAATTACAAGATCATATATTCTGAGGAAACTTTTACATCTTTCATGTATCTGTTTACAATTTTACTATTGGTATTTCCTTGTGTGGAGTTTATTGAAAGGTCCATAATGATGGTATTTCTGTTTCTTACATTAACCTTCACCTGAACCACACATAATGGGCTCCTCTATCTATTTTAACAATTTTGTTTTCAGGAGTATCTGACCCAGATAGAGGAAGCAAAGAAACGTGACCACAGGATACTTGGACAGAATCAAGACCTTTTCTTTTTTCACCAACTTAGGTTTTTCAGAGTGCACTTGCCTATTTTCTTAATTGCTTGATGAGGAATATAAATCCTCTGTTTTTCTGTAATATCCAGTCCTGGGAGCTGCTTCTTCCTTCCACATGGAACCAGAATTTACAACAAGTTAATTGAGTTCTTGAGAGCTCAGTACAGAGATAGAGGCTATCAAGAGGTTACTCTTTTCTGAAAGAATAGCTCGTTCTTGGATAAGTTTTGATATTCTCTCTATTGACTAATTTTTTATTCCAATCTTTAGGTCATAACACCAAATATATACAATATGCAATTGTGGGAAACTTCAGGACATGCTGCAAATTACAAGGAAAACATGTTTGTTTTCGAGGTGATTTCATGGAAGTTTTTATTTCTATGACTACATATGCTTTATACTTTGTATAGTCATACCTTGTTATTACTGTAATTATCTTGTTTCAGATAGAGAAGCAAGAATTTGGACTAAAACCAATGAATTGTCCTGGTCATTGTTTAATGTTTGAGCACCGAGTCCGTTCATATAGAGGTGAGCTAACAGTTAGTTGAAAATGTATTTTATTTACCTAATTATTACATTCTATTGTGCTAAAGAGCAAGGCAGTTACTGAGAACTGTTGATTGCCACATCACATGTGCAATGTAAGTAGACACAAATTTTTAACTTGCACAATCATTTAGATGAATGCAATCTACTTTCTTTAGTCATTGATCAGTTATTAAACCATCTTGTGGCTACCTAACCATTTGAATTACTGAGAAATTTCTGAACTTTACAGGCAAGTACAGTGACAGACTGCTTAGCATTACACATGCCTCATATTTGAAGTAAAAAATTATACTTGTTAGAATTATTATGTTAAGTTCACTCTGTTTTAAATTACAACTGGTAATTTAGTTCTTCCATGTTTATGTGAGATGGGAAACTAAACTCATCTGGTTAAGGCCCAGTTAACAGCGGGTACTACTTGCATATTTGTCCAGATATTCTTATTCTTGACTTTTCTCTTGGTTTCCTTGCATATTTGTCCAGATATTCTTATTCTTGACTCCTCTTGGTTTCCTCATTGACCATTCAAATTTCTTTGCAGAATTGCCTCTTCGCCTAGCTGATTTTGGAGTGCTCCACAGAAACGAGCTTAGTGGTGCACTTACTGGCCTAACGCGTGTTAGAAGGTTTCAGCAGGTATCACTACTACTTGTATACCTCACCTGACAACTTACTGTTTTTTTATATTTGATTTTGGTATTCATTCATGCAGGATGATGCTCACATATTTTGCAGGGAGAGCCAGGTCTGTTTTGGAATGATTTATATAATTTCATAACTAGAAATTTCAAAATTTCTAACTTGTCAAGAAAACATTATGGTGCCTATGGTGTTACATGTATGATAGTTGTTTCATTATATCAAGAGTCTAATCTTAGTTTCCAGTTGTGCCAACTTATTTTTTGTTCATCCCATATATTGAAGTATACTTTAACTGTAATATTTTTAAAGAATAATAAGTGAATTTTTTTGAACCTGATAACTACTTTCTGCTTCCTTATTTTTCCAGATGTTATAGATGTAAAATGAGTTAGAGGTTATGAAAATGGGATTGCCTTTAGTTGTATTTTATGTTGCTGGGCAATTTTTTACTTCGTTAAATTTTATTGTTGCATTACCACTTATGTTGTATACAGTATATTGTATCCTTACATTGCCTCTTAAGTTCTATCACATCACAATCTTGTGTTTTAATATCTAGAGGATTTTATATTCTTCTCCCAGATATGCAGACATGGTGAATATCACATTCCGCACCTTAACTGGGTTTCATTGACATGACCCTTTTGGTGTCTTTATGCTGCATCAATTATTTAGTCGACCCAACTATTTAACTGTATGTCTGTACATGCTCTCATTTTTTCCCCTCCTTTTTATCTCTCAATTTTCTGTGCTTGAGCTACTTGGTTGATGGGTAACCTTTTCTGGGAAATGAAGACTTCTGTAACATGTATATTTAGCAATTTGAATCCTGTATAAGATTAAGTAGATTACATTTGAGAGGTGAAATTGCAGAAACTAAATCGACATTCTTTGTTGTCAAATCTTATTCTTGTCTGTTCACTGATATTTAAAATATTGATAGGATGATAATGAGACTTTCTATATAACTTATAAGCATCCTTACCTTTGACACACTCTTTCTTCTTTACTACAGATAAAGGAGGAGGTCAAGAATGTATTGGATTTTATTAGTCATACCTATGGTATATTTGGGTTTACCTTTGAGTTGGAGTTATCAACGGTACAGTTCTTTACATTAGCTTCTCTATTGTCCAAAATGGTTTTTGATATCATGCTTAAAGTCTTTAACTGTAGTTGGTGGTTTTAGTGCACAAATTTTCTATTTTCTATTCAATTTATTAAGGAAGTGCTCACCTGAGAGTAATTCTTAATAATATTTCAAAGTTTTTTTTTTATTTTGTTGTTTGTAGATTGGAGAGCAAAGCTAATCCAAATGCTATCTTGCATAATAACTTATTTAAGTAGGGAAACATGAAAACATTAACACTGACCGGTTTTTGAAGAAGATTGATGGATGGCAAGTGTTACTTCATGTGGCATATATTACCTTCATCCTTCTAGGGCTGTATTTGTCATATCATTAGCAGAAACTATCCTCGTATGCTAGTCAGTCACGCAATCCTGATAACCTACTAATTTTCAGATAGTAGACCTTTACAAAATATCTAATCAAAAGAATGCTGAGGCGAAGCAATCTTAAACAATATAAGTATCTCCTAAGGCATGAAAGATAAGTGTAGTCAGCTCCAGATTCTATTGATCTTTCATCCCATCTATGTATAATATGGTAATGTAGCGCAACCATCAAAGGTTCATTGAGCATCCTGTAAGAAATGAAGATGAAATTATAGGTAGAAGACAAGCAAGTGTTTTAAGATGAAGCTAAATAGGTTGAAGACATACAACAAGTATTTCAGCTTATGTGAACTTTCAGCCTTTTTCTTAACATTATTACAATATTTAACACAAACAGAGTTATCATGTTTTTTCAAATAAACAGTCAGGCAGGAAAATGACTGAAGCAGAGTTGGATATAAAAATTTGAAGAAGGTGCTTAAGGGGAAGATATAGCAAAAAGGCTTAGCATGTTAAAAATAATTAATCACTTTGTGTAATTTAGATGAACTTTTTTATTGTTAGAATGGCTCTAAGCTGTTTGAGCTTATCTGAAACAAATTATACTCACCTCTAGATCAATCTAAGAAAATTTAGCTATTCAATTAGCTAAATCGTTGTACGATTTATGAGAATGTCATATTGACACTGAATCTGAACAAGCCTATGCCTCCTTTGTTGACTAGGAAATTACTTTCTCTTGTTTAAGTTAATTTTAACTTGTAGTAGAGAAACATATTGGGATTTTCATTTTAAATGATCTACAGTCTCATGTAAGAAATCTCGTCTTGGTTCAAAACTACTTGCATGGTTCAGCAAGTACTTCTGCTCTTTCCCTGTTAGAAAATTGTGAATATATTGTAGTATGGCAATATTTTTTAGTAGACCTGTTATGACCACATAACGTGTTCTGCACTAGACTAGCTTGACCTTGTGTCATTATTCAATTCCATCTACTACTTTTGGGAAGCTTTAATCATATATCCTTGCTAAGTCAATTGATATATAAGTGAATATTAGTGAGAAATCGTTTGCCATTTCTTTTTCTTCTCTCCCATTATTTTTTAGTTTTTCTTGGTTGCTTGTTGCATAATGTTTTTAAAGAAGACATTAGATGATTGAGTGTTTCTTGAAATAAAGAAAACAATACTTTTGCAATTGTTGGCTTTAGTTTAAAATGCACAAGGTATTCATTGAAAAGAGAGATGTTAGCGTAGCATATATTGAACTAATCAAAGATATGTATGAGGAAGTAATGACCAGAGTGAAGACTTTAGGCGGATTAACTGAAGTATTTCTAATAAAGATAGGATTGCATCAAGGATGTTTGCAAATGACATTGTTTTGGTAGATGAGACACGAGAAAGAGTAAATGCTAAACTAGAATTTTCGTGGTAAATACTAGAAGTCAAAGGTTTTTTAGGCTTAGTAGAGTAAAGACAGAATATATGAAATTTAAGTTTAACAATATTAGAAGTAGACAATTGTTAAGATATGAAATGATGAGTTGTCTGGAACTGAGAGTTTCAAGTAGTTAGGATCTTTTTTGCAAAATGGAGGGATTGAGAGAGATGTCTTACGTAGAATACAAGTAGGATAGTTGAAATGGAGGAGAGCGTCGGGTGTTTTATGTGATTATAAAGTATCTTTAAAATTTAAAGGGAAGTTCTACAAAACAACGGTTAGATATGCTATATTATATGACGTTGAATGTTGCTATAACTCGAGCACATGAATAGAAGATGAGAGTTACAAAGATGAGGATGTTAAGGTGTATATGTGGACATACGAGGATGGACAGAATAAGAAATGAGAGCATTAGAGAGAAAGTCAGAGTTACATCTATTGAGGGAAAACTCCAAGAGATATGTTACTTAGATGACCAATAAAGACTCTAGTTAGACGATGTGAAACTATGACAAATACGCACATCAAACGAGGAAGAGGAAGACAAAAAAAAAACTTGGTTAACAACAATAAAACATGATAAAATTTATTTAAGTAATATAATAAGGGATAAAACCCAATGACGTAAAAGGATTCATATAGCCAACCTCACCTAGTGGAATAAGACTTGGTTTATTGTTGTTGTGGTAGTTTAAAATGCACAGGGCCTTATTTGTCCTGACATTTCTAATCAGTCACATGGCTAGTCAGTGAGTAAACAAAACTGTAGAAATCAACTACAATGACTCTTATAATATGTTGATTTACATGTAACAAAAAGAAACGTAATATCTGTCATGTCAGTTTTCTTTGGCTACCACTTCTAACTATATTGATGTTTGGAAAGTACAGCGGCCTGAAAAATACCTTGGAGAAATAGAGATATGGGATAAAGCTGAGGCGGCTCTTGGAGAAGCTTTAAATGAATTTGGGAGGCCATGGCAGGTATTTTACATTGGGTATCTATCATTAGTTACTTTTTGGATTCTTGTTATTGGTTTTCATGCTGAAATGCAATAAAAATCACTCAAAATGAACCGAGCCTTGAAGCTGTAGTTTGTGCAGATTTTGCAGAAATCACTGTTGAATTCATATTTAATTTCATGGTCATACTAGGCATGGAAAAGTATTTCTTTCCCTGCATACATTTGGAGATTGGTAGTACTTTTATGCTCTCAGTTTACACCATTCATAGGCAAGATGATATCCGGTTTGGGCAAGGGTGAAACTTTGTGTATTCAGCTTCTTAATTATTATGGTTTGCAGATTACACTTTTGAAGTATTAGCTGTAAACTACTACGGGCTTTAGCTCTGCTCTTGGAGTTCTTTCAATTATATGGATTTACACAGTTTTCTGCTACATTCTTGTTTCTTTAGTAGAATCAATTGAATTGGCAAGCAAATTCTTAATACAGATCAATGAAGGAGATGGTGCATTCTATGGGCCAAAGATCGATATTGGTGTTTTTGATGCATTGAAAAGAAAATTTCAATGTGCAACTCTACAGGTGATGCATCTGAAAGCATGCATCATATTTTAACAAGCAGTGTCTTCATCTAATCTAACCTATGAATATGTGGCCACAGTTGGATTTCCAGCTTCCTCTCCGCTTCAAATTAAGTTATTCTGCAGAAGACGAAGCTAAACTCGAAAGACCTGTGATGATTCACAGAGCCATCTTAGGTTCTGTTGAACGAATGCTTGCCATCCTTTTAGAACACTATAAAGGAAAGTGGCCTTTCTGGCTTAGCCCTCGTCAAGCCATTGTCTGTCCTGTGTCTGAAAAATCACAAAGTTATGCAGAGCAGGTAACTAATTTCCAAAGAAATCTTTTATTTGTGCTTGCAGTTTTGATACACACACACACATATTTAGTTAAAGTGATTTTTCTTTCTGATGGAATTAACTATTGCTTCTCTTAGATGTTCATGTATTTGGATCAGGGTTTATTGACACTTATGAACGGTTTCCACCCTATTTACCTATGTATAAGTTATTGTTCTGTGGAAATTTTAATCATCTTATGTAATAGATGCTTCATAATCTAAGTAGGCTGCTATGCAACTGTTTTCACATGTAGACGGGGCCCACTGAGTTGCAAACACCTTCAAGACAATATTTTGTATTGTAATTGACTTCAGCTTTCTGTTTATTCCATGTTTAATAGCTTCCGTGTCTGGTAGAATCTTGAACTTTCTAAGTTTAGCTGGACATGTGTTGGTGCTGTAATGAGTTTGTAATTCTGTTCAAGGATAACAAACTATGAAGCTGCACTAAGGGCATCCACAACGGAGCTTTTTTCCAAGCTCCCTTATTTTCTTTTTCCTATGTGTCACCGAATATTAAGAAGCTGGGTTCGAAATTTAATTTCGAACCCAGCTTCTTAATCTCTTTCATCCTTTTTTGTGGGGGCCACACAAAAATCCAAAAAACCTTCAAACCATTGGAGATGCTCTAATACTTTTGCGATTGCAAGTATTTTTTCCCCATTTTAAGTATTCCACACCTCTGTCATGCTAATTTCATTGTTACTGCAGTTACGAGATAAGATACACAAAGCTGGTTATTATGTTGATGCTGACCTAACAGACAGAAAGATTCAGAAAAAGGTATGTTCTTGTTCTCAAATGTTTTATTTAATTATATTTTAATTTTCTTAAAAATTACTTGGAGATATTATATAAAATGCTCCAAGGGAAAAAAAATTGTATGAGCCATTTTTGACTAGTGGATCACCCTCGAGCCTGCCAGCTTAGTAACCCAGATCTAGTTGGAATATTGCCTTTTTAGCGACTATTTTATCTACATTTGCATCATCGGTATCTTTTGAGAAGTGATCTTGTTTGACTACAAAGAAATTATTTATGAGCTTTTATAGTGGCAGAAGGCTGATTTAACAATTCTTAAATTCTTCCAAAGGGATATGATGCCACCACTCATATCCTATATATTGGTTAAAGTTTGACAGTATATCTGAATGACATGCATTATTGTGGCTGATATAGTCACATATGGAATGGATATGTAGAATGTGTACTCCAGTTTTAGTCATAGGATATATACTCTGTTCATTCTGTATGTGCATACACATTGTTGTCAATACTGTTAACTCATTTTCTACCTCTTTTGTAAGTGCAGTAGTAAGGTAAAAAAGTTTTGACATCGTAATCTTTTTTATGCTAACTGATAGCATATTGAGGATTAGTTATTTAAGAGTTTCAGACAAGTGTGAGATACTGTGTTCTAATATTAAGCAAGTAAGATTCATTTAAATAGATTGATTTCACTAGTTAGTTTACTTGGTATTAGTATGAATTACTACATTCGACCATGGTTCTAAAATTAAAACCATCCCTCACTTTTAACAACGCTAGCTCAATTTTGATCCCGGATAGATACTCTGCCCCTGCTTATGCAGTGACAATAATGCATCATATATATTTTATCTATTTGAAAAAAGATACATGGACTGGCCTTTCCTTGGCTGGAAATTCAAAACTCAACTCTCTTATTATTCTTTAACCA
Source organism: Zingiber officinale (assembly GCF_018446385.1). NCBI lineage: Eukaryota > Viridiplantae > Streptophyta > Magnoliopsida > Zingiberales > Zingiberaceae > Zingiber > Zingiber officinale. Next base: position 2,449,444 of record NC_055999.1, read on the forward strand.
GTGATGGGTAATGGTATATTCAACAACCAACATAATTGTGCATATATAGCTATTGAACTGCCGATATTTAGTATTCACGAAAACATTGTGGTTCACTGTTATAGGTACGAGAGGCTCAATTAGCACAGTACAACTACATTCTGGTGGTTGGCGAAGAGGAAGCAAAGACTGGACAGGTCTACTTGCAGTTTTTGAGTTGGCTATTTGTTAATTTATTTCACTTGTTCATAGAAATTTGAGATATAATAGGTGCAAGTATTTATTGTGTTTCAACCAAATATTGTCCGAATGATCATTTGACATGTTTCTTGGGTTGTGTAGGTAAGTGTTCGCGTGAGAGATGGATCAGATCATTCTGTAATGAGTTTGGACGCGCTACTTGAACATTTCAGGAAGGAAGTCGAAGCCTATCATTAAATTATTTTGAAAAATTGAACATTTGTTCGCATCTTTCCATTTTTTTTCATACGCATATCCATGTTTAAAATATCAATTAGTGTGCTTTTTGTGATAATTCTAGAAGAAGTCGAAAATGTAATTGTTGACGGTCACTCATTATTAGTAGGTGACATTGACTTATTTGGTTTTGGCAATATTTTCAGTCTTGTTATATTAATCAATTAAACTTCCAATAGCTTGATGTCCAACTTTTATTATGAGTTTAACTCAGGGATAGAAAAATCTAGATTTTAAAACAGTTTTTTTTTTTTTTTTTTGTAAAATCGTTTTTTTAATTCATCTTTTTCACACATCCTTTTCTATTTATGCCATTTTCTATATAAAAAAATATCATTTTTTCAGCACCTTATTTTTCAACTGTCAATTGCGTCCGTGTAAATTAAAAGTTCATCGCGGCTGCAGAAATGCATGCATCCGGCTTGCTCGACCATGTCGTCAGTTTTCTTAAAAATGCGATGAAGCCTTGATTATTCCAGACACTTCCACAATAATTTTACTCTCGACCCAGTTTTGCAAGCGTCGACAACATTATTTCACAGCTATCACGATCATTAGAGTGGGAGTCTCGATTCACCCGGAGGGAACTTCACGAGATGAATTAGCTACTTTTTGCTCTTGGATTGCAGCTCTGCCACCCTCTCCTCTGTGCTCTTAAGCGCTTCTCCGTAGATGCTTACCAGCTGAGTGCGGAAAGAGAATAAAGTGCCTCATTTTTTTTTCTCTATTTTTTTTTTCAATGTATGAAGAATAAGCATGGGAAATCTTACTTCATCAATTTCATCTGGGGTGATTACAAGGGGAGGAGACATCATTATGTTATCCCCAGCAACACGAACAAGCATTCCACGCTTCACGCATTCTGATCCAAAGATTGCTCCTACACCTGAAATCATATCAAAACGTCCCAATTTGTTGAAGCAGATGCCAACAGTTCTCTTCCATCAGAAGATTTAGGATCGATAATGCTATGAGTTACCCCATTCAGACGGGAACGGTTCATTTGGAGACTTGTTTTGAGAGAACTCGGTTCCAAGAATCAACCCAATCCCTCGTAACTGCAAAACAATAGGAGTTTTGTATACACTTGCTTACAATCCATCATGAAGTAGGTATGTTGCTTGAAAATTCCGGAATAGTTTATACCTCACCGATAATGGGACTTTCTGAGAATGCTCTGATGCCTTCCTGGAACCTAGGAGAGACAGATTGTACATGCTCAGGAATATTTCTCTCCCTGCAAAACACAGTTAAGAATGGAATTTCAAGATGTTTCCATTGACATATAAAGGGTAGCGACTAGTTTGAATTCCTTCTGGAATTAACGCGATGACTGCTCTTAGATTGACTAGCAGTATGGCTTGAAGATGCAACCTTTTAGCTGTATTTCATTCCAGAATCGAAAGGCCAAAAGCATGAAGAGAGAAACTTACTTGTAAATCTTAATTGCTTCTAATGCAACAGCACAAGATACAGGATGGCCAGAGTATGTGAATCCATGGGCAAAAGAACCTAAAGGGAAAAAAAAAACTTGATTAGGAACAATAAGAACAAACACACAAGCAACTACACAAGTCGGTGAATGTCTTCCTTTTTCATAGATAGGTTATAACATCACCTAGTTTGTTACTTTGAGAATATATAACTTCCACAATTTCTGGGCTAACAAGTATTGCACCAATCGGCATGTACGCTGAAGAAAGGGCCTGCATGATATCAGAGAAGGCAAACATTTCGTTCTTGCTTCTGGATGTTTCAATTGACTAATATTAAGACTTACTTTTGCGATGGAGACAAGGTCAGGCTGGATCTTAAATTTATCGCATCCAAATGTTGTCCCTAGCCTTCCAAAAGCAGTAATGACCTGACGTAAAACCATTCAAGAGAAGACCTTAAACTTGCTTGTTTCCCTCTTTGCAAAGAGAGCATTTGATTTATGAAAAATGTTTGAAACCTCATCAGCAATAAAAAGGATATCGTACTTCTTCACAACAGCTTGAACCTGTTGGAAATAAAAAATGAGAAGTCATAAAATATTTAGAAGAAAGGTTGGAAATAAAAATTGTGCAAACCCTAGATTATTGGAAGGACTATCCAGGAAATCTAATTAGTGTACTGCTAACATCAATCACAATGAAGTCAAGGATGGAAGAAAATGAAAACACAATCCCACGTCATAAGAAATGTCAAATATGCGCACAAATTTTTACAGTCCTGCATCCTACATAAGCGTATATAAAGAGCCAAGAAACACAATTCACAAAAGGATTGCCAAGAATAAACAGAAACAATTGAGACTATAATCTTTCAAAGAAATCTTCACAATTTTGATAAGCTAGCATATTCCAAATTATAGTCTAATTCTGTAGCATTTTACATTGCACGTGGTCAAAGGAAGTCACCAAAAAGTACAAGTTTGATATTGGACATGTATGCATGGCTCATATGAGCAGAAACACACAAGAAAAAAAACCATGATAAAGGAAATAATTCATATGGTAGGTGAAAGCGACTAGGCCATATGATATAGTATTGTCTACATTCAGGATATGGAATAGTATGTTGTGTAACTAAGTTGAAGAAATAACATTTATTAATTTTCAATTTGAGCAAGCAAGTCCATCAATAGAAAGAATTTAATCTGTTCAAAGCTGCCTTGAACTTCTAACTGAAAAAGGTTATACTTTAGACAATGGCCAGAATCCAGATCAAATGAAATATAGACTAAAAAACCATGGAAAAGAGAAAAGGTAGGTCTTAAGTTAAAAAAACTCTCAAGCACATAATGTAATAGATCAGGAAAAATTAAAATTATACGGAATAAGAAAATCAGCATTCAAAAAGTCATCAAAGTGCCAAAGATTTGGTTAGATAACTATTTTAATCTTGATATAATCAATGTCATGTTTACTTAGAAGGACATACGAGAGAAAAAGAAAATAAAAGAATTTTTTATTTGGAAGTAAATAAATATGGACGGAATTTAATTCCATCCATTTCTTCTATTTTATTTCTCCTAAATAGAACAGAAATGGACAGGGATGAAATTTACAAAACTCATAAACACAAAATAAGCAAGCGAGTCAAAATAAGATAAAATTATCCTTTTTGTCTCTTCATTTAAGCTATTTCTTTTCCCTTCTATATGCCTCACCACCGAGTAAACACAGCTTAAGTTCTTGAGTTTAGCATAAGAGCCTATACATGGAGAAACTATAGTTTCTGAACTAATCAAAGAAACTAGAAATTCACCAGCGCTAACCTTCTCAAAATATGTTTTGGGAGGAGGTATAACACCTCCAGCACCCATAACAGGTTCAGCAATGAAAGCAGCAATCTGGATAGAAACTCTAACTTAGCAACCTAACATAAGATATTCTGTTGTAATATTTATCAAGTATGCGAGACAAAGGAAACAGTTACTGTATCTGGCCCTTCTTTCAGAATAAGATTTTCCAAGTTGTTAGCCAATCTAGTTGAAAACTCCTCCTCTGTCTCACCTATTATTCAATTTCAAAAAATAAGAAAGCATTTAAAATCTAACAATATTTAACAAGTGAATAATACAATACCAGGAAGGTGGTACCGCCAGTAGTGAGGACAATCTGTGTGCAAAACAAATGGCACAGGCAGATCAAACTGTTGGTGCAAAGCTGGAAGACTGTACATGGAGCATGCATATCAAAATGTCAATACTATCAAGAAGAAACTAGACACTGAATAAATAGCTAAGGTCATTTTTTGTATGAAAAATATAACATCATGTTTGGTAAATAGTTTTTGAAAGACAATTTACAAAATATTTTTTCAATAACTTAAGACTTTAAAAATGAGAATTTCCTGAATTATCAGGAAAATGGAATCCAGCTTTCTATGAAAAATATGATATCACGTTTGGTAAAAGAATTGCGCCAAGGAAAGAATCCTGAAAAGAAAAACATATAGGTTCGGAAGTTCCATCGTTTTGGAGGCCTATGAAGAAAACATTTAAAAATAAAAATAGACCTGGGCTAAAAAATTTAATGAATCAGTTTGTCCAGAAATAACAATTTGTCCAGAAAAAAGAGGAGCTAATTTGCCGAGAGGAAATAAAAATAACAAAATGTACATTAGTATTACAGATGACAACTGTTAGTATGATAGCTCGTGATTTGTGAAAGAGTTTGTCAATGTGGATTTTGAGAAAATTTTACCCTGAAAGGCTAGCAGATATTAACGTTGATCCATGATACCTGCAGAAAGAACCAATGTGAATGTCCCAATTCAATGATGATAAATTCTTGTCTAAAATCATGTCAAGAGAATTAAGTAAACAGGCACATCTTATGGAATCAGGTAGAAAGTTTACGCTTTTGATCGTGCTATAAATTTCTTCTTGTTTGGCCTTCCCAGTGCATTGTTGTAATACCAGACCAACTTGACCTAGAAGAAGCATTTCTCATCAACAACAGAAACATCTATACTTCTAACTGTTAGTTTGATTGAAACATAGTAAAATAGCATTCATTCAATTCACGGATTATGCCAGTAGACAAGAAAGAAAATGATATAATCAAGAAAATGGGAAACCAAAAATCATATAGCACTTGTTAGTTGTAATTTATACTGAGACATTGACAAGGTAGAACATCTTTGTTATTTTGAATGCATAAGAAAGCAATCTGCCATAAAGAGGATGTAAAACCACCATCATGATTAGCTAGATAAGGCCTCAGAAATATGGAAAGATGGTGTTGGAGAAACATAAAATGGAGTAACAGGATTTGCTAAAATTGTCAAAGATGGCTCTATTGCCTCAGAAATATGTAAAAGTGTGTGCAACATATTTTAGCTGTACCTTGTTTTTATTTTGATTTTCCTGTTTTCAACTATCCTGTTCTCTTTCTAGTTTCTAGGAACACCTATGTAAATATACACTGTATATTTCATCCAAGGGCCTTCACAGACAGAGAAATAATGTTTACATGCTTTATGTTGCTCCAAATAAAGTTGAGCACTAGAAGGAATCTACAAAAGCACTACAAAGGGTTTAGATCATGAAATCTTCAAACAACGAGTTACCAATAGTAGGCCAATGTGCAAAGGAAACAAATACAGTGAGTAAATAGTTAATTCCAATACAAGGTAGATAAAATCACCTGGGAGTCATTAGCTTCTGAACCACTGTTGGTGAAGAAGACCTTGCCCATTTTTCTTGCAGTGAAAGTATCAAGAATTTCCTTAGCAAGATCCTAATTTAAAAAAATTAAACTATTTCAACTGTAATAAATGGTAATATATGTAATTACACACCTGAAAATGTTTGGCATTGATAAACAAAATATATAAGATAATTACATGAGAAACAACAAAGCCCATGTGTACCATATATATCGGAGGCAAAAGAACTAAATTGGGACTTGGCTAACTGATCTATATCAGAGCGTAGAATAATTAAGAATTATAACAAGAAAAAATGTGTTCATACCAGGGATGGTTTTGTGGTCCGATTCCAGAATGAATGATAGAATGGTAGCTTATTTAATTGTGCAGTAGCAGCTGCAACAAGACGCGGTTCATTTCCACCTAAAATATTAATGTCTGATGTTAGATAGCAGGAGATGGTTTTGTGAAAAAAAGATCTACCAGATTTTAGTTACAGAAAATATGCGTCTGTGTAGTTTATTGGCAAATATAGACGTCAAGAGGCATATTTTTGGTACAGGTTAATAAGATGGAAGAAAAAGATAGCAATAGATAAGAAATGCTTTTATAAATGAGGAAAGGACATGCACGAAGCTCCTACCAATTTGGATCCCGGGGAGGATCGGACCACATTGAATCTACTGCATGCAACCTTACCTTGTAAGGCAAGTGGTTGTTTGTGCGACTTGAACCCATGACCACAAGATCAGACAGTAGCAACTTTACCGTTGCGCTAAGGGTATAAATGATGAAAGCAAAATCTAAAACAGATGCCAATTACCTAAAGCTGTACACCACAACCCAGCAAGAGAATCAAGATACTTCTTCCCATTAATGTCATAAACATAGGAGCCCTGCAATCATTTATAGCATTAATATTATGAAGAAACATTATCTCACACAGAATATGTGCATCACACCAGCGACAACCTACTACTGATATAAATTTTAGAGGTAGAATTTGCAACTTGTTAATGGATATGCTCAGCTACTCATATAAGAAAAGACATAAAATGGATTCTAAATATTAAGATAATAACACAGAATTCCATGTTTCTTGCAGAGATAGACTGTAAAAATAAATTATTTCAATTGACTAACAATACAAAATTGGATAATCAAAATGAAGTATGGAACATACCACAAATTTCAATTTATTACATAAAATTAAGACGTCTTTAAAACAACAAAAACTGCCACAATTTCAATTCTAAGAGAATACTACAACAACCAAGTCTTATCTCACTAGGTGAGGTCGGCTATATAGGCTCTATCCCCTAATATATCATCATCTATACTTGAATAAATTTTATTTTTTTTATTATTGTTAACCAAGTCTTTTTTGATATTCCTCTTCCTCATTTGATGTGTGTATTTATCATAGTTTCAAATTGTGGAGCATTAATTGGCCATCTAAGTACATATTTGTACCATCTTAAATGTATCTCTTGGAATTTTTCCTTAATAAATGCAACTCTGACTTTCTCTCTAATGCTCTCATTTTTTATTCTGTCCATCCTTATATGTCCACACATTTGCCTTAATATCCTTATCTCATCTCTGCAACTCACATCTTTGGCTCATATGCTAGAGTCATAGCTTAACATTCAGTGTCATATAACATAGCAAGTCTAACCGTTGTTTTGTAGAACTTTCCTTTAAGTTTTAGAGGTACTTTACGATCGCATAAAACACCCGACACTCTCCTCCATTTCAATCATCTTGCTTGATTCTATTGCTTGTATTCTATACAAGACATCTTTCTCAATTCCTCCTTCATTTTGATTCTAAATACTTAAAGCTCTTAGATAACTCATCATCTCCTATCTTAACAATTATTTCATTACATCTAATATTGCCAAATTTAAATTTCATATATTTTGTCTTTACTCTACTAAGCCTAAAATCTTTCACTTCTAGTGTTTCCCGCAAAAATTCTAGTTTAGCATTTACTCCTTCACGTGTCTCATCTACCAAAACAATATCATTTGTAAACAACATGCATTGTACTATGTCCATGATTAGTGCAAAAAGATAGATACTTAGAAATGATCCTTAATGTAACCTTATCTTTATTGAAAATGCTTCAGTTAATCCGCCTATTCACTTGTTACATCCTCATACATGTCCTTAATTAGTTCAATATATGCTACGTTAACACCTCTCTTTTCTAGAATATAATTTCTCCTGGACTCTATCATAAGCTTTTTCTAAATCAATAAATATCATTTGTGGATCTTGCTCTTGCTCCAGATAATTTTCAATTAGTTGTTAGAGAAGATGTACCGTTTCTATTGTCGACCTTCGATATATGAACCCAAATACATTGTCGATCATCGTGGTCTTCTTCCTTAATCTTTTTCTATTACTCTTTTCCAAAATTTCATGGTATAACTCATTAGTTTAATACCCCTATAGTTTGTACAATTTTGTATGTCTCCCTTGTTCTTATATAAGGAAACTAGAGTATTTACCCTTGATTGATTAGATATTTTTTTTGTTTTCAATATTATGTTAAATAATTTTGTAAGTCATTCAATATCTTGTTAATTCTAAGAGAATAATAAAAATTATTTCTAAGAGCTTGATTTCTCATGCAAAGCCAAATAAACACATGAAACATTGATCCTTTCCCATAGTTAAAATAGAGCATCAAATATTACCTAATTTCTTTCCAAACACAAAATAATCTGCAACAAAAGAAAATCAATGAAAAAAGTAGCAAGCCACAAAAGACAATAGGGGCGATATGAAGGTTGCAATGGTTCATCTGATCTATTGTGTAATTTTTAAGAGTTTGAAATACATTTCTGATGTAATATGTCATAAACAAAGATACATACAAGTTAACCACACAAAATCAGTGGCTTACTTCTGATCTATCAATAACTAGAGGATGCTGATCGTTGGTTTGCCATCCAGCAGTAAATGGTGCCAACATATCATGTCCCTTGAACCTAACAGAAATATCATTTAAGATGGAAGACAATCTAAAACATAGGTAAACAAACAATATCTTCCAGAGGTACAGGGAGATGATAATGAACAATATTCCATGAAGAAATCTATTTTGATGAAAGACACAGGACAAACCCCTTTTCTTCCATTGATTCCGATTGAAGAGAAGTCTCTGAGCTCATTAACCTTGTGGCTGTCAAAGTTGAGCATTTGGGTACATGTTCCTGAGACCACCCCATAGATGTAATAAGTCTGATGAATGACCCAGCCTGCAATTAAGAAAGTAAAAAATATTCAGAGATGCAAGTCGCAACCTCAAACAATCACCCAATCTTTCGTAGTAGTAATGGAGAACAACTATGTAGCAAAAAGCATAAACATAAATATGCAAGTAAAATAATTCAGATTTCAAAACAATGGTAAATTCCTATAATAGACACGCAAGCAAATCAATTTAAAACAAATTGACTATTCTCCAGGGTAATAAGTTATATTTTCTGAATATTCATTCCGTTGAAAAAACAAAACAGAGTCCAAGGATGTAATCAGCCCACTTGTGTATTTAATACAACAAGAATTATGCATACAAAGTGGATCCATAAAATTATCGCAGCCACATCACCAACTCCAAGAAAATAGGAATTACGAATTCTCCACTGTTAGGCACTGTACCGGTATTTAGTTTTTTCAGGATTTGCATTGCACATCCACTTCCTATACAAATCTCTTGGCTACATCGACTTGGGCAGATGAAGAAGCGGAGGGAGGTGGGAGGGGAGAAAAGGGGTTTCAAATCTATCATGCTATTTACTTGTACGGAAGGAGGCGAGAGGGAGATGACGAGAGTTCTCTGGATAGACTAGGTGGCGCCTTCAACGGCGAATACCAACACCATTGCTGCACTTCAACCTTCCCTTCTCCAACTCCTCGGCGTCCTCCATCCCTAGTCCCAATCGAAATGGTCGTGCGAACGGGAACAAGAAAGCAGCTAGCCCGGAAGAGCCGCAGCCGCAAGGCCACTAGTAGTCCCGAATAGATCGCAGGGGAGCGGAGAAGAGCACTTTTGAAGCAAAAAAAAAAAAAAATCGCCGGTCGCTTTGAAGAAGAACCAACCATCTATAATGAGTGTTCCATGCAAACAAACAATGAATCTCGGAATTTTGAATACCCAATAGATCTAATCTTAAAAACTAGACACCAACCTTGGAAGGCCTGGATCGGAGAAGAACACCGGCCATGATCGGAGAAGAACAGAGATGAAGGATCAAATCAAGGAGCAAAAGCGAAGGATATACCTGGACGATAGGAATATTAAGGGACCAAAAACACCATTAAATATAGTGTGGAAACGAGCAATTATTATATAAAATGTTAATTGCTGAATTTAGCCTTTTTTTAATGTTTTTTACAGCAAATACTTTATTTTATAATAATTATAATTAAAAATTTATTGATGAATTTCCATTCTTTTACGGATAATTTTCATTTCTAAAACGAGCATCCGATTTCTATTTTTTTTTTTTAAAAAAAATATTTCTGGTATATTTGATATGATTTATTAGTTTCATTTAATATATTTAATCTTTTAACTTTTGATTTCATGACTCATCTAACTTATTAGCCTATCCAATTTATCTAATGTGTTTGACTTCTCAAGTCATCCAATTGACTAAATTATTTAACTCATCTAAAATATCTAATCCCATTCAATCCACTTAATTGATGAAAACTAGATGCAAAAACTTATGGTTCCAATAAATTGTTTCGACAATCGACTTCATAACTTGATACTGTATTTATTAAGTGAATGAAGTTGGAGGATGATATAGTTTAAATGCAATAGGGAAGGGTTGAAGCATCAGCACTTGATTTATTGCAGTATTGTAAACAGATGTCCCATTCATGCGAATTTTAGGCAAGTACAGATGTTTGCATCTCATCCTTATCTCTTTGTTAAAAAATAAGAACTGAGGAACACGTCTCTTCGGTCCAAGTAACAAGTTTGGAACTCCGAGAAGCAGGCTTGGAAGTTGCGTGTACAGAGTTCAAAATGCCAAGAGAGGCTGAAATCACCAACTCAACAGAGTGAGAACTTGGAAAATATGACAAGCAGCTGATAAAATTGACTTCAAAAGTGGATTAAGGTAGCGTGCAGTTAACACCGGTACGCAATTTATTGAAATTTCAGCAAAAGTTCCAGGAGGACATCTCTTGTAGTCGAAGCTGAGAAATTGCCAATTTTGTTCAGGCATTGTCAAGAGCAAGGACACCAGGAAGAGGCTTGCCCTCCAAGAGCTCTAAGCTAGCACCTCCTCCAGTAGAGATGTGACTCATCTTGTCCGCGAGTCCCGCCTTCTCCACGGCTGCTACAGAATCGCCACCTCCAATGATGGTGGTGACTCCTTTACCACTCAATTCAGCCAACTTCTTTGCAATTGCCTGCGTGCAAATCAGAATTGAATAATCCACTATCAAATAACCAAAAATTGCAATGGTCGGAAGTGCTTCATTGTCTGCAATAAATTACCTCAGTTCCTATTGCGAATTTTTCAAATTCAAATACGCCCATAGGTCCATTCCAAATGATCGTCTTGGTGCTCTCCAAGGTTTGGCTGAATGTGTTGATGGAATCAGGACCAACATCAAGACCCATCCAGCCATCAGGTATTTTGGATGCTGGTACAAGCTGCAGAAACAAAATTTCTATTCAAAATAGAAGACAACATCTCGTGGACAATTGTGAATATATCATTAACCTAAACATTCTGTCCAGTTAATCATAGAAACTAGAACAACAACAAAATTGTGTATTGATATGGAAATTTGGCTAAGCCGCACAAGTCCAGCTAGACGATATAAAAGTTCAAGGACAAACCTTGCTATTTGCATCTGCTGCAAACTTGTCAGCTACAACTACATCAGTAGGCAACAAGAGTGAAACTCCTTTAGATTTTGCTTTCTCAAGAAGAGACGTGGCAAGCTCAAGTTTGTCTTCCTCAACCAGAGATGAACCAACAGAATGTCCCTGTGCCTTGTAGAATGTGAAAATCATTCCTCCGCCAAGGATAAGAATGTCTACCTTCTCCAACAGTGATTCTATCACCCCAATCTTGGAGGAAACCTTAGACCCACCCACAATGGCAGCAAAAGGCTTCTTGGGATCGGCAACAGCACCAACAAGATAATCAAGCTCCTGGCACAACAGAATTTACAATTTGTTTTAACGACGTGATAATGAACAATGTAACCTAGAACAAAAAAGGTAAAAGTTGTTTTTAATCAAAGAAAGTTGCATTGTGATTCACAGCAACAACCATTAGATAGCAATTGCAAAACCAAGGCAGATGAACTAATAGTGAAAAACCGTCCAAGGTATATACACCAAAATCAGAAACTAATAACTAGGTTGTTAGTTTCTTCAAAGAAAATGTTTAACTTGAGCTAATACTCCCCTTTATGTGTGCATGAGAATTGGACTCCCACTTTGGCATCATGATTAAAGTTGATTAGTTCACCACTTGCCGCAAATTCTCAAACTCTTAAGAAAAGATAGCGATCTATACCATTAGTAGATGAACTAATGCAATTAACAGATTGAAGCCAATTATACCAAAAAATGCATAGACAGATGGCATGCACACTAAGCTTTTCTTTGATCCTATGCACCTAATCTGGACTTAATATAATTGTTCTTCATTATAAGGCTTTGGTTCCATCTGCAATGAAAGAACTTATCTAAATCTTTTGTCGAACCACAGCAATGTCTTGGTTCTAGAAATGAGTTGCTGTCCTCTGAGTTAATTTCAAATTTGTTATGTGAAAGTTATAAGAATTATGATTGCAAGGCTCTCAAGTGAGATTAAAAACTCAATGGACTGAAGGTTTCAATTCACTGAGAGAAATCCCTTGTTGTTATAGAAAGAAAAGTTAAGTGAATGGAATATTGCCAGTTCAATTCAAATAAAACTAATACCTTCTGCATGAGAAATCCAGCAACAGATGGCTTTAAAAATTTGGCAACTCCCTCTGTTGAAGCATGAGCTCTATGGGCGGTGCCAAAAGCATCATTGACATACAGATCAGCCAAGGACGCCAACTTCTTTGCAAACTCTGGATCATTCTTCTCTTCCTCTTTGTAGAATCTTACATTCTCAAGTAGCAGGACACCTCCATCTGGTAATGCAGCAACCAGCTTCTCAACTTCCTCTCCAATACAATCATTGGCCATTACAACCTAGTTAAGTAAATCAAAATATTATATCAAAAAAAGAAAGCAACAAGATTCCAGCAAGAAAAATAATTAATCACTAGGGAGGGGCACATGCTCTTTATATGCAAACACCATAAACCGCACACTCTTTTTATATAGAAACACCATAAGTCGCATGCCCTCTTTATATACAGACACCAAAAACCACTGGGAGCATTGTAACTTCAATATGCTTCCTCAATCCCATTATAACTTAGAAGTATAGGCCCAACACTGATACGATATTGAAGTGGGTTGCAAACTGTGCCAGACTAAAATGACTAGTAATTTGGACGGAGGCACACATTAATCCATATGAGACTAAGTGTGGGGTATCCTAACTAAAAATTAATGGAAAATTTTACCTGAATGCCAAGAAGCTCAGATAGCCTAGGCACAAGAGGCTTCAAGCTGTATTTTGGAGTGACACCTTTTGGGCGACCCTATAAATTTAAAGGTCAATGTCAGTTCCATGTCGGATATATGAATTAGTCCAATATGCAAACACAATTTCAAAGAAGCTGGTATGTAAAACATGTAAACATTACAACACATTTGAAATATTAAGTAAATTTAAAACGTACAAACAGCTTTATGTTGATTCAGGAAGGGGCATACATAAAAGTTTCCATTTTTTAAAAAATAGAAAATGGACTAGAAGTTGGTGACTGAATCTTACAAATAAAATTTTTCCATTTACAAACATATAAGGCCAACCAAATTCTGGATCATAGGTTCCAGTGTAGCGTATGAATAGCAAGGTAATCTCATAATCATAAAAGAATATTGAAAGGGAAATTTTAGGCAATAATTGCAACAGAATGATTACTTTCACTGAAATCTCAGGTTCTCATAAATTCATAAAGGGAAAGGCTGCCCAACATGGGATAAAATATTAAGAAAGTAAAATACAACAAGACAAAATGGATGATACAAATACGTTATCTGCAGCCAGTACGATACCATTACCACTTTCATCTTATGATCTTAGGTAGACATCAAGCCATTAAGGTGAAAAATCAGTATGCGGAGAGCTACATAAATTGATTTAGCATGTCGGACACTGTTTCTAGTGGAAAAAGATGCAAAATGAAGTTAATCTAAGCCCTTATTTCCAGATATGTAATTATTCAAGCCTTTCCATTATGCAAGGGCTAGAAAATGATAGACACTCCAAATATGCCTAATATAGTCAGAATATCAGCAGTTTGGCGCCCATAGTAAGCTAGCAACCTATAATTTTTCCTGCACCACCTTCCATCTGGCCCATTTCTCCCTTTGATTTATGCACGACATGCGTGATGAAATATAAAATAACCTAGATTTTAAAACAGACACCACTGAATTGAAATTGAATATACGGGAGATGTCTATAAGTCAAATGAGGTATTCCGTGTTGATAGCTATTAGAAATCTAGGGAACTATAATCTACAAAACCGTCCTTTTAGGTTGTTTTCTTGATTCACTCCAAGATAAAGTTTCTGATTTTTAGATAATAACACTGCGCGCGAAGAAAATGAGTAAACACGCGATAAACGAAGTCCTAAAAAAGAAAGGAAAAAAATTGTAAGAGAGATCGATCTACTAAAAGCCCAGGGAAGAGACGAGATAAACTAATATATAACTAAAAAAACAACAATCTGATGACCAAACAACGCAATATAAAAAACTAGATCGATTTAAGTGACTAGGGGTCACCAGATGGCTAGAGAGGATGATCCTAGCGCCATGCTCAATCAAGTATTTGATCGTGGGAACTGCAGCACGGATCCGGGTGTCATCGGTGATCTTCTGGTTCTCGTCCAAGGGGACGTTGAGATCCACCCTCACGAACACCCTCTTCCCCTTTAGGTCGGCTTCCTTGAGGGCACCAACACTCTTCTTCGTCGCCATTGTTTGATCTCCGATCGGCAGAAAGAAACGATGCTCGACGGATGCAATGGATCGATGCGATTGCGATTCAAACCAACGATAAGCAGCGGCTGCAGCAAATGGATAAGAGATGCTTGTGCCTTCGATCGATATGCTTTATATAGGACGATTGAGCGAACCGCGCAGATTAGAGTGTTCCTAATTGCTATGGTGCGCTAGGTTGGATTTGGAATCTACGGGCCGCCGAGGATTTGGGCTCGTAACGGTGGGCTGTAATTTGACGTCCAGGATTGTCGAAGTAACTGATCGGACCGTCTACGATTGGCATCGTTTTCGGAATGGTGTCTTCGTTGACCGCTGACGCGTCGAATCGTGGTTGGTTGACGCCGAGGTCGACGGGCACAACGCAATCGAGTTTGAATCGATTGGGAGACTCCAGGCACGTGATACCCACGTGTTAAAAACATTTAAGATCCAAAAATTTAGGAGTAAAATTTTCAAGTTGCCCAAGAAGTTTCTTTGAATTAGTAAATTCACACTCTATAACATATATAATGACCTTCGAAATTTCTAGTTTATGAAAGAAATATGATCCGAGGTAGATAGTGAAACAAGAAATTGAATATCCAGAAAAAAGAAGTTATACAAGGTATTTACATTTGCAAAACTCAACAAGTGTAGAATTAGAGCCATCAGCTATTCACCGGAACAATGGAATTCCTAACAGACGGCATCCTTGCAGCTTTGGAGTCATTTTGTTACACATTTGAAGGGCTAATCTTTCATAGTCGCGACGTCTTTTGATCAAAAAGTATCTTTTCACCCTTTAAACGACAAGCAATGCAGAAATTCAAATCTCAGTCATGGCGGAATGGAATATGCACCATTTGACAGGTTCTAGAGCTGGAACGTAAGCTTCAGCCTGTTTTCTAGTTAAGGAGTAATTCCGGGAACATAGGGAACAGCAGGCTTGGGCTTTTTCGTTTTATCAACCATAACAGCTTGGGTCATTAGGACAATTCCAGCTATTGATGCTGCATTCTGGAGTGCACATCTTGCGACTCTGCAGGGATCCACCACACCGGATTCAAAAAGATCTTCAAACTCATTGGTCATTGCATTGTAACCAACTCCCCATTCACTTTCAAGAAGTTTTTCCACAATGACTGAACCATCATACCCAGCATTTCTGGCTATTGAAGCCGCAGGTACAAGAAGCGCCTAGAAGATTCATCAAACGGATAAGTTTGGAATTACCCTTCAGTGGAATCATACCAACAAAGAAATAGAACGTTTGTAATGATGAAGCAGTTGAATTAGTGTGGTTCTACAAACCAGCGTTTAAGTGCTCCATGCTTATGGGCGAGAAGTATTGCTAAATTATTCTAGCAGAACACCAATGTCAAAATTCCAGGACTACTGATTTCTAATCCTAGTTTTGCAAAAGGAATGCTTTATAGTATTTCAAATCAATTCAGAACAGTAGTATGCTATTTTTTAGTTGTAAGCCTTGACCAATGAAGCAGAAAAAAAAGAGAGGAAAAGAGATTAGACCTTTCCAATTATCTCAGCACCAATCTTCTCATCCGAGTCTTCAAGCATATCAATTATGGGTGGAATATGCTTGGATAACTGGACGTATACAGCCCCACCGCCCGGTGCTATACCCTCAGCCATGGCAGCAAAAGTTGCATTTTTTGCATCCTCAATTCTAAGTTTCCTGTCCTCAAGTTCAGCTTCAGTCGGAGCACCTACCTAAATATCATTTGCATTTCTTCAGAATACAAGAAACATCGTGATAACTCAAATTGAAACAATCCAACTTTGGATTTACTCGGAATTCCTTTTCACTATGTGGAATTTGAAAATTATATGTGTGAGAATGTTCTCTAGTCTAGACTGTACTACCAGGAGTTTTAAGTGGAAGAAAATAATGCAGAGTGCAGACCTTGATTACAGCTACACCGCTAGAAAGCTTTGCTATCCTCTCAGACAACTTCTTTGATAGGTACGAACTATCTACATCAGCCAAATCTTTCTTTATCTGTGAAATTCTTGCCTGTATCTCAGCTTTCATAGATGGATCAGCAACAATGGTTGTTGACTTACTCGTTATAGTCACTTTCTGTGCAATACCTAGCTGGTCCGATGTTACATCTCTAAGCATTAAACCTAGCTCACTAGCAATAAAATCTGCACCTGTCTCTTGCAATATAAATAGAAGTAAGATCCGAACTTTGAACATGACATCAGAAGGAATTATGAAGAACAAATTGGACAATCACACAAGCAGTGTAGAGAAAAAAATGGAACTAATAATTATGAATAACAAGGTTATTTAAATTCACAACAAAATAAAGGCAAACTGAAAAGCTAGAATTTTACAAAATCCAAGACCACAATGGATGCTTGTCGAGATTCTTTAGTATTCTCCAGATATACTTAGCTAATAATTGGCATCACTTAAGATGCCTATACGAATAAATTTCATAAAAGAAAATTTTAGCAATGCTGTTAGTTTGACTACAGAAGTCAAAACGTGATACTCCTTTGATTGATAACATGTCAATGACACTCTGCATCTGAAGTAAAATACAATACAATTTTTTTTTCATATAATTAGGTAGAAGATGTGCAGATTCTAACCTGTCATGAGAGCAATATCCTGCAGAAGAGCCTTCTTGCCTTCCAAAATTCCAGGACAATTGATGACTGCAACATTTAAAACACCTTGTTGTTTGTTGAGGACCAGTGTTGCATGCACTTGATTTGAGATGTCTTCAGCAATAATGAGCAACGGAACACTAAGCTGAGTTGCTTTTTCTAACAGAGGAACAATGTCACCAATATTTACCACCTTTTGATCAGTAACTAGAACTCTAGCATTCTCAAACTCAACAATTTGTTTATCCTGGTTAGTTATGAAATGAGGTGATATATAACCCTTGTCTATCTGCGAAGATCAAGCACAGATATTACTAGCATTTCCATTGAGTAAAGCTAAGAGGTTTGTTCCATTTTCAACTACCTTCATTCCTTCCTCCACCTCTATTGTTGTATCAAAAGATGACGATGATTCAATTGATATTACTCCATCGCGACCAATTTTTTCTATAGCAGCCGCCAAAAGATTCCCAACAAAGTTATCATTTCCAGCAGAGATTGCAGCGACAGCTGAAGGTAGAAAAGTCTAATTGATATGTTGATAATTGATACTATGGGCTCCCACCTTAAGAAGAAATAAAGTCTTACCTTGAATATCCTCTTTTCCATTTACAGGGATGGATTTACTCCTCAATACTTGAGTTAGTTCATGAACTGTTTTATCTATACCTTTCTTTAAAGAAACAGGGTTAGCCCCAGAAGTAACTGCCAATAGACCCAACTTGATGATTTCTCGAGCCAACACAATTGCTGTTGTGGTACCATCACCAGCAGAATCATTTGTCTTTTTTGCTACCTGTTCAGATTGGCATGGAAGATAAAATAGAATTTAATAATTTCAGCATTGAATGGAATGGAGTGTGTAAAGACACGAGCAGGAAAATCACACGCCTCTTGGATTAACATTGCTCCAGCATTTTCTATTCCATCAGGCAGTGAAATGGCCTGAGCAATTGTCACGCCATCATTGATTACTTTTGGAACTTCTTTCTCATCAAGAACCACATTTCTCCCTGTTTATACGGCATTAAACAAATTAATGTCTCCCATGGTATTGTATTTATTCGTAGACAATGTTGAAATTATAAATTTCATAATGGATAATTACTCATACATTCAAACAGGGTGTTAGATGGCCATGCCTATGTAATAGTAAAGCATGTAGATACAGCACACCTAATTGTTCAAAGGGACCTTTTCTCGTATTAGAATTGTAAACCTTAATTGAAAAGACAAACAATACTTTTCAGTAGACAGGAGTTTCTTCTGCAAACAAGATTGTAACAGAAATGCGTGAAAAATAAATAATTGTACACATTGATGCAGAAACCCAATAAGATGTGACGTAATATCTATGAATTCAAACATTCAAGTTTGAACTTGAAGAAAAACAATGAAGATGGACCATGTTAACTTCACTTTAGCTTATGTCCTAACCACATATCTACCAGAAATCGACAGAACTTGTTCGTGGCAGAGGGGGCAATATAACAAGCATTCAAATACAAAATGAATCAAAAGGGAAAGCTAAACACGATGTGACTGCAAACATTATTATAGAACAACTCAAAATATCACTCTAGAGGTTCAGGACTGCAAACGCTAAGAATCAAAACCAAAACCTTTAGGTCCCAACGTAACGGTAACAGCATCAGCGAGTTTATCGATCCCAGCTAGCAATGCCCTTCTGCAATCATTGTCAAAAGTTATCCTCTTATGGCCAGCCGTTACGGCAAACTTCCTCTGGAAAAATGATCTTTTTGGCGCGATTTGTACCCTTCTCCAATCCGAAACGCTCTGCAGAGAAGAGCATCAACTATTGGTTAAGAAGAGGTAAATATAAATAAATATCGACCAAAAAAAAAACCAAAGAGATAAAATGGAGAAGAGGGCAAGAATCTCACAGGAAAAGATATGTTTTTAGCCGAGAAGAGAGCGGAACAGGATGAGAGGTGCATCTCGCCGACTAATGGAGTTGCAAACGCTGCGCTAATGTTATACCAGTGGAGAACGAAGATGACTGAAGAGCTCTTCCCCGTTTACCCCGGTGGAGAACGAAAGGAGAGGGGACGGCGTCGTTTTCCGCGGGAGAACGAGGTTCTTCTTCGCGGAATCGGGGTGTCTTTACCCGCCGGAGCTCTGGCGGGAGTGGGGGGTGCGCTGAGGGCGAGGGGGGAGCGGGCGTCGACGGCGAGGGCGTGCAGGCACGAGGAGACGAGGGAGGGGTTTACTGGAAAGTGTTCGGGGTTTTCTCCTTGATCAGTTAAGGTTGTCCATACGATGCATGATCTAAGGTCGATGATGCAACACGAGAGTTGTTATCTGGGCGAGCTAAGCAACGGGAGACAAGATCCTTTGGTCACAGAAGAATGCATGGACCATTATGATTAGATTATGATCATGATTTTTGCAATAGATGATTACGATTTCTTCCTAAATTTATCGTCTCTTAAGTTATACTTTGGATCAGAATAAATAGCCAGAGGCAGTCCGAAGGTTGTCGGGCATTGAGCGGGGGTGGACTCCGGGCGGTCTCCACCCACTCGCCTCGACCCAAACTATAACCTAGGGGACGATGAACCCAAAGAGAGATCGCAACCAATTACCATCGGATCACGACCACGATCGGCCCGTAATTACAAGTGGTTCATCCCCTTGGTCCAAGAGATCTGGCCTCAAGCAACTGAGCCACCCAAAGTATTGAGACCGGATCCTCTGGTCTACTTTTAATTTATAGACCAGGGGATGGTCACAATGTAATTGTGGTCGGCTTGTGGCCGCGATTCGGCTGCAATTGATTGTGATTTCTCTCTGGATTCTATAAGTACCCCTTAGTAGTTTTGATGTGATCAACCAAGTCAAGTTATGTCCTATTGTGGTTTGATGTCTTGTATCTAAATGTGCAGGAACTTAGGAGCACAGGAGGTCGAGCAAAAGATGTAGTTAGTAAGAAGGACGACACGAGAGAGAGGCAACGAGCTCGATCCATCCGAGGGATGAAGCGCTGCGGAAGAGTACACTAGCGGACGATAAGGAAATGTGCGATGGTTTCGAGGGACGGAAAGCCAGAGCGGAAGGTTGTTCGAGAAGGTCGGAAAATGGATTCGGGTGAACTCTATTCCGGATGGCTGAAATCGCCCAGACGAACGGAACTGGAGTGGAAGACCGGGACAAAAAGTCAAGGTGGAGTTGACTATGGTCCGAGCACCCGAAGTTATTCCGAGCGCTCGGACCACAAAACTTATCACTCGCCAAGCTATCGCAATTCGTTGTGTCGTGGATAAAATTTTATCCATACCCAGGCATCTAAATCAGCGCTATAAATACAGCCCTGATGTCAGTAGTTAGAGAGCAACACTTGTAAACGAGTTCTTTGTTTGTTCTACTACTGTGTGAGCTGTCAACGTTGTAAGAAACTACTCTGCCCAAAGGAGATCGTCATAGTGAGCTTTATTTACCTTGGATTAGCAGTCCTCTAATTACAAATTAAGTAAATTTCTGTCTTTATCTTTTAATTAATTTGTTTCTTATTTTTTGTACAAGTGATTGTGTTAATCAAGCTATAAGATCGAGAAAGATTTGTGCTTTTATTTTCAGACAATTTACCCCTCTTGCAGACCATAATATCATAACCCAACAGTTTAAGAAGAACTAACTGCCTACTGAAGTACAAAAGACAATGGTCAGAACAAGCATCCACTTGCAGAAGTTTGAGGGAGACTTCGTACACTGGAAGACGAAAATGAGGTATATTTTAAAACTGACTTCGATATATTTCTAATCTTGAAAAATGATTTTGCAGTACCTACAAATAGCAACGGCGAGCTAAAGAAAGAAGGTCATTGGACGAAAAAGGAACAAGCTAAATTTGTGATGAATGGAAAAACAGAGTTCCATATGCTAAGCACGTTGCCACCGCAAGAAGTAAACTGAATCAGAGTCTACAAGTCTGCAAAGGAGCTCAAGGGAAAATTTCTAGAGCTTCACGAAGGAACTTTCGAAGCTAAGCTCGCAAGAAGAGATCTTCTTTGAAACCAACTAACAAATATGCGACTCAAGGAAGGTGAAACAGTTCTTTAATTGCACGCCAAGCTTAAAGAACTAGTCACCAAACTCACGAATCTCAGAGAAAAGGTAATCTACCGAGATTCGCTAAGAAATGCGCTTAATGTTTTCCCTAGAACTCATGAATAACCAACTCTAGTAGATACATATTATGAGTAAGTAATTTAGAAGAGTTATTTTTTACTTTTGAAATTCATGAGTCTAGATACGCAGATCTAAAGCAAGAGTCGAAGCAAAAATGGACGAACCAGAATCTGAAACGTCTCTCGATGATGACGAAACGACTTTTATAATAAGAAAGTTCAAAAAGTTTGTTAAAATTAATAAATTCAATTAAGTGCAGGCTAAAAGAAGAAAAAGGAAAGTAAGGTGCTATCATTACAATGAATAAGGCATGTCAAAGACAATTGTCCAAAATTGAAGAATAAGGACAAGGACAAGGAAATGGACAAAACAGCGACCTAGAAGAAGTAGAAGAATCTAAAGGAGACATGATACAAAACATCTTCATCAAATTCGGACGTTGTAGCTTATGCCAGACTTGCATTGATGACAAGTCACCAAGAAGACGATGGAACAAGTTCATCAGAGATTTGTATCACCTGATAAGTTATTTAGGTTTATAAAAATATTGTCGAAAAATACTTATAAATTAGAAATTTAAAATAGAAAATTAAAAAAAAAAAAAACCTTAGCAGCATCCCGTCGATTAGAATATTTCAACAGGGTAAAAATTGAAAATGAAAAATTACAAATAAAAATAGAAAATTTGAAAAATTATGTATGCGCACATGTTCAACAAATTAGAAATCACTCAAGACTTAATTGGTATTTTAAATATCATAAGGGTCAGATTAGAAAATTATTACCAAAATATATCCCTAGAAAGTTTATTAATCCGGTTGAAAGGAACCTATTTTCGGTTATGCTTAAACTAAATTTTTATACATATCGTACTTTTAAATTAATTTTTTTTGCTTTAAATTATCTAAATAAATTGTTTCATATAATTTCTATTGAAATTAATATCTTCTTTAATTTTTCTAAGAAAATTTTTTTTATCACTTATATGTAGAAAAATTTTTAATCATTAAATTATTTTTTATAATTTTTTTTTAAAAAAATTATATTTTTTTATTTAAAAATAATTCGCAAATTAATTTTTGCACACTTCATTTTTCCGTGAAAATTTATTATGTTCCCTATTTAAGAAAGTATTTTAAAAAATTTTTTACCGTTATTCAATTTTATATGAATTATTTATCCAAATGTTACTTTTTAATATTAAAAATTATCAAAAAGTTACTTTTAAAAATATTTTTCTCTACGAAGCTACTTGTTATAATACATATTCAACAATTTTTTAAAAAATTTTGAGCTTAAAAACTATTTTAAGTAATTTTTAAAGAAAATATGTCTTTACGTAGAAAAGAATTTATTACTGCTTAAATTAATTTTAGTTTGTTGTGAAAAATTTATTTCTAGTTTGAATATGGTTGTTTAACCATTATAAAAATCTAAATTTTTGAAACTTAAAGTTCATAATTTTTCTTGATGATAGTCACTGTAGTTTTATCCTTTAGACTTTGTTTTGAATTTACTTCAAGTTATTTTTATAGCATACTAATGTGATCAAATGGGGAGAATTATAGGTTAAGTCTAGGGGAGGGTACATTTTGATTTTTGCATATTTTTTAATTATAAATTATATATTTGTTACCAAATTATTTTTGTTTTTACTCTAACTTAACTTGGTTTGCTCACATGAAAAAAGAAGAGATTGTCAGTACCCTGTGGTAGTTTTGATGTGATCAATCAAGTCAAGTTAGGTTCTGTTGTGGTTTGATGCCTTGTGTCTAAGTGTATAGGAACTTAGGAGCAT
Source organism: Zingiber officinale (assembly GCF_018446385.1). Lineage (NCBI taxonomy): Eukaryota > Viridiplantae > Streptophyta > Magnoliopsida > Zingiberales > Zingiberaceae > Zingiber > Zingiber officinale. The sequence goes on from NC_055999.1 coordinate 2,472,775, forward strand.
TGGAGGTCGAGCGAAAGACGCAGCTAGCGAGAAGGACGGCACGGGAGAGAGTCGAGGGACGAGGCGCTGTGGAAGAGTACGTTGGCGGACGAGAAGGAAACGTGTGGCGGTTTTGATGGATGAGAAGCCGGAGCGGAAGGTTGCTTGAGAAGATAGAAAAATGGGTTCGGGAGAGCCCTTTTTCGAATGGTCGAAATCACCTAGGTGAGTGGAGCCGAAGCGGAAGATCCGGACAAAAAGTCAACGTGAAGTTGACTCTGGTCTGGGCGCTCGGAGCTATTTCGGGCGTTGGGACCCCCGGAGCTAGCCAGGGCCCCCCTGAGTCGAGCCATGGTCGAGGGTTGGTTCAGCTCGATCCAAGTGCCCAAACCTAGTCCAGGCGCTCAGACCACAAAACTTATCACTTGCCGAGTTGTTGCGATCCGTTGCATCGTGGATAAAATTTTATCAGCACCCAAGACCCCGGAACCCTTCTAGGCCCCCTGATCAACACTATAAAATACAACCCTGATTTCAGTAGTTAGAGAACAACACTTCTAAATGAGTTCTTTGTTTGTTCTACTACTATGTGAGCTGTTAATATTGTAAGAGGCTACTCCGCCCAAAGGAGATCGTCATAGTGAGCTTTACTTATTTTTGGATTAGTAATCCTCTGATTACAACTAAGTATATTTCTGTGCCTCTATCTTTTAATTAATTTGTTTCTTATTTTTTGTACAAGTGCTTGTATTGATCAATTTATAAGATCGAGAAAGGTTTACGTTTTTATTTTTAGGCAATTCACCCTTCTTGCCGGTCGCAAGAGACTTACAAGTTTACCTTCCCATCCAGGTTATAGTTTGGGTTGGGACGGTTGATCGCCTAGAGGCCGCCTCCCGCTCGGCGCCTGACAGTTCGTCCATCCACCCACCGTCGGGCGCCAACGGCCTCTGGTCGCCCATCCCGATCCAAACTATAATTGATCCGGTGATGACTTAGAAGGGCCCACCTCCAAGGAAGTCCCCTAAGGAAGTTCAGCGCTTTGGTAGATGTCGAAGTCAAGGGGTGGTCAACCGAGAGACTAGCCGATGATAGAAGGCCCCTCGTCCTCGTCCGATCAGAAGAAGTTCGGAGGGGGTTGGCCGTGCCTAGGCAAGGGACAGCACGCCGATCGACATAGACATAGGCGCATGATGCCAAAGAAGAGGCCGGTCGGACCGATTAAGGCAAAATCCAGCTAGGCAAAAGACATTCACGTCGATCGGCCAAGACATAGGCGCAGGAAGCCAAAGAAGAGGCCGGTCGACCCGATCAAGGGGAAGCCGGCCAGACGACAACCGACAAATAAGACGGGGATATATGCCAACATCCTTCTAGGAGTCAGTGCCGTCGATTAATGGTGCATATAGATAGAATATTCATTTGGGAGTCAGTTTCGTCGACTGACGGCGAGGAAGGACAGAGGATCGTACGGAAGAAGATCCCGCCGCCGTGGCAGAGATACCTTTGCCCCGTTATGGTAAGAGGTCAGGCATCCTTTTTCAATGTTAGCTTTTGGGGAAAGTTTGGGAATACATGTCCATCCGGGAAACGTGTAGTCTACTCGTCGAAGCCCTATATAAGGAGAGGAGCAACCCCCCCTGCAGAGGTACGCACAGACGTCTTCTGGAGCCATTATTCTCTTTTTCTGTGATTCCTTTGTTCTCCTCGCGTGCCGGTGTGTGACTTGAGCGTCGGAGGATCGTCGTCGGGAACTCCCTCCCGGCTTGACACTAACGACTTGTGGTTGCAGGAGCGCGGGAGCATCAGTGAAGAAGAAGGGTCACCTCAGCGTAGTTTTCCGGTGGCCATCTACTCAGCTTCTGGGTAGGATCAATAATCTAGATGGAAAGATGAATCCAGAGAAGGATCACAACTAATATAATTATGATAAAATCACGATTATGATCCAACTATAATTACATTATGGATTATCCCCTATTCTATAAAAAGTGGACCGAAGATCCCTGCTCTAAAGTATTGGTTTCCTACCGCATTCCTACAAGTTAAAATATAAGAATAAGAATGAAATATATTATTACATTTCAAAAATCAATTAATCAACGAACTGATCTTTTTTTTTTGTTATTTTCATTCTATATTAGGCTGAAGCTATCGATAATCTTTTTGGCAGTATCAATAGCAACAGTACTTTTATATATAGTTTTATATATAGGTGCATTGTTTCTCTTTTATGGTGATGATGATTCTAAAGGCATAAAAGATGAGGGAGAATGATTGAGAGACTATAGATTAGAGGTAAATCACCAACACCATCAGATTATATATTTATATTCTGCAGAGATTGTCCTCGATAAATCAATATAATTACCAATTACAAAATCTATCACAGCACGTGAAAATATAATCAACGTAACCTCGCTCACTAGCTAGATCAAACTAAAACCCAGAATGAAAGAAAGGGAAAGAGCACATCAAGTGCCTCGTTATTTAACTTCAGATGCACATGTCCAGACTCCAGAACACAGCAGCAACAGATCGCTGCACAGCTGCAAAGGAAAAAAAAATTGTTAATCGAAGAAGAATAGTAATACCATGAGGAGGAGGAGGAGGAGCCTGCTGTTGCTGAGAATAGAAACTCATATTTGGAGAAAAAAGAGATGGAGAATATCGAGTTGGAGTACGTACGTGGGAGGAGGGAGTTAATAAAGACGTCGAGATATAATTGCAGTAAAAAGGTGAAACTCTCCCCCAGGGTTTCCACGACCCACGGTCATTGTAAGAGAGGTAAATCGTAGCACCTGAGTTAACATAGGACGGACCGGGTGGGATACAGGGATAGGAAATTTATTCCCCTGTTACCACTGAATTTCGACTCGGTGGCCTCATTGCAATAACTTTCATCCCATGTCATCTCGGATGACCCACGGGGTCAAGACGTCGAGATATAATGATAGATGAGGAGGAGGTAATAATATTTTTATAGTGGCAGAGGAAGCATTTGTTCGGCCATTGATTCAGGCACACTGAGGCAGCCGGTCCTCGATACGTCATACGTGTGGTCGGAGAAAGCACGAAGCCGGAAGGTGCATTGGAAATGGCAAAGAGGAAACTGTCGTTTACACAGGGAACAATTGTCCATTAATTAATTTATATATTCATTAATTATGTTAGATACTTGTAATAGTCAAGCCGTCTTAGCTCAGCTGGTAGAGCGCGTGGCTTTTAACCACGTGGTCGTGGGTTCGATTCCCACAGACGGCGTTTTGCCATTTTCAGTATTTCTTTTTATTATGATTCATGTAGGTAGATTATGGAAATACTATAAGCTAAATAAAAGAATTGTCTGGAGAATAAAAACCATTTGGGACGTATATAAAGAAGATTTTACTTCGCTTTATACTCAAAGCATATCCGAATGTCAGGAGTAAATATATGCCTCATATCTAAACAAATACGTGTCTGCATTAATAAAATTTTCATCAACCTACTAAATAAATAAAATTTTAAAATAAATAAATAATTTTAAATTATCAAACTCAATAATCAATTAAATAAATAAAAAATTTTGAACAAGTACCAAAAAATTTAATAACAACTAAACGAATTTGCAAAATAAATTATGCTAAATTTAAATAATTATTTTAAAATTTTAATTAATTTTAAACTCGATATATTTTAACTGGATTATCTGATTAAATAAATTTAAACGATATTTTTAATTGACTTGTTTACATACATACTCATCGTGTCTGATTCAAATACAGCAACTGCCAACTAATGCTACACGCTCTAAATATTGTTTAATTTAATCATAAAACTCATTTTATTATTCACATTTAATGCTAGAGGATTACCAACAATGCATACTATTCAGTACACGACACCAAGAACACCAAAAACTGAAGTGTGGTTAAGTGGCAAATACATATGGCTGCTGTGCACGGTCGTTGAAATTGAAAGTTGCTTTCATTACCAACAACGCGGTCCTGTCGAAAATATTACCTCGTACCGCCGACGACGAGCACAAGTACTGTGTAATCCATCATCAGACATCCAAAGTATTGTTGGTGATGTTATTCACATTAAATGTTAAAGGATTACCAAAAATGCATACTGTTTAGTACAAAACACAAAAAATATCAATAATAATAATAATAACAAATAAATAAAGTGTGGTTAAATGGCAAATCCAATTGGCCGCTGCAGCCTGCAGGGGGACGTTGAAAGTTTCTTTCATGAACACCAACGCGGTCCTGTCAAAAATATCACTCGTACAAAGGTGCAAAAGCACTGCGTAATTCATCATCAAAGATCCAAAGTGTCGTGGTCAATAGAATATAACAGTACAAAATCTATCACGGGAATTTTATTCGTATGTCACCTGCAAAAAAATGATTAAGTAGACAGATTTCAACTAGACGCTGACTTTCACGGTTTGGAAATTCAATCGGTAAGATAGAGAGTCATAGTAAAGCAGAATGAAATGCCTTTTTTACAATAGATAAAAAAAAAACAAAAAGAAACATAATACCAGAATTTGACGCCATACACCAAACTAAACTTTATTGTCGGTTTCGATTTATCATGCTCTTAAAGGAGAGATAGAGATCTTTGTTTTCTGCGCCAAAGATTGCTTCCGTCTTGGCCAAAGTTTCCTTCATAAGTCAAGCATGTGAAATCGTTGTGATATTGTTTCAAAAGGGAAAGAGGTCTTAGTAAATCATTTGGTACCTCGCGTGATTGTCTTTGAGCATTGAAATCTTTGACAGTAGCCAAAAATGCTGCAAATTGCTCATAGGAAAGTCGGATCCTGTGATGGATAAACAGAAGGAAAAAAAAATGGCAAGTTGCTTATTACTTATTAGATTGAATATAATAAAATAGAAAGCTAACCTTGCTTGCCGGAAGAGCTCTTTCCCTTCTATACGAGGAGCACGTTCTGGAAGTATAAACTAGAGTCTGTAAATATTGCATCAACTACTTGTCCTATGGCAACACCAGAATCTACTGACCTGACAAAGTTTGCCTATTAGGAGGAGAACTTGGGGGAGAGGATCGCTGAATTGGAGGTGGCGATGTGCGCTGTTCAACTTGAGACTTTATTGGCGATGGTGTGCGTGACGAAACTCTAGGTGATGATCCTCCACGTAACAGTCCTTTAGGAGAACCATTAGCTGGTGAGAAACTTGGAGTGCCGTTAGGTGACCGCCTTGGAGTAGTTTGTTGTCTGGTTGAGAATTGAGGCATATGTATTGGTTCTGTTAGGAAGAGTTAGTTAGCAACTAAAGGCCTTGAACCATCAAATCATTGATATAGCTGAAGCCCAGATGTGAGTACCATCCTGAGTTGAATCCTCATTTTCAGCTGATCCACTTGCTTCATCCAATTCAAAGTGGTTAAATGAAGCGTCGTCTTTTTTGACAAATTCAAACATTGGCAATGAAAGACCAAATGCATTTTATGTTTATTACAAAAAAAATGAAATAGGAATAATGTAAACAAATGGATTTCAGACACTAATTTACCGATCCATGAAGTGACTCTGGCAATTGGTTGCTGATACATTCCAGTATGAACTGTTTCTGATAGTTGCTAAGTGAGAAAAACTAAGAGTCATTAAACTTTCAGTGATTACCATAAATGCTAGATCCATATTAAAAGAGGAACTAAGTATCATGCCTGTACATTCATAGATTTAAACTTACAGACAAGTTGTTATGACTCATTGACTTCAGCAGCTGCCTCTTGAAACTCTCCAGCTATAGAAAGAACCATTCCATTATAGAGACAGATACTAAAAAACTTCCAATGATAGCCTTACCAAAAAAACTGAAAAATCACAATGCAAAATATACAGGACCTAAAAAAACTGATCAAGAACACAGATTGAACTTTCATTTATAAGTTTTTTGCAGCGCAGATTGAACTTTCAAGTATTGCTCTCGTGCCAATTTTCTTTGATTTGATTGCTTGGAAAAGTTACATTGGAAAACCACATCCAAATTTTTCCTGCTTTGGGGTAAAACCTTAATCATAAAAGAGTTAATCAATGTTTGATGGCCATTCTATGTATTTCTTTGTACAATGTTGAGAAATGCAATGGATATTTTTTTTTTTGTAGTGTTTCCAGAAGAGCAAAATACACTAAAGAATCTGCCAAAACAAAATGGTTTCCTTCCATATATCGCTAGACAGAGATCGACTTTGAATGGGAGACCGAGGTTGAAAAGAAAGATCTTTAAACCACAATAAGGAAAAATATAGCGTTACCTTGGACAAATCTTTGGCGAGTTTCGTGGATGTCGCAGCCATAATATCCCGTTCCTTCAAAAGCCTAGCCTTTAACCAATCGAATAGAAGAAGAAAAAATGGAAACAGAAACCAATCGATCAATTCCTATCCAGGAACGGGAGTACGAAACAGAGTCAAACACCTAAACGCCTCACATTCTCCTTGAGCGTCTCCCTGAGACGGGCATCGGATTCCTGGGCCATGCGGTCGAGGTGGGCAATCTTTTCGTGGAGCTCGTGGATGACGCGATCGCGGTCGGAGATATTCTGCCTCAGGCGCCCGGCCTCCCCTTCGAGCCGGGAAACCCGGGACGAGATCGCCAGAGAGGTGATCCGCCTCGCGATGTCGAGTTGGTCGTAAGGGTCGGTGGGGATCACCGAGAGTATCTCGTCGGAAAGGTCGAAATCAGAAGAATTACGCGACATCGCTAGGAGAAGGAATCAACCCAAACCCTAGCTCTCGATCGGCGTCGGAGGAGGAGGAGGAGGAGGAGACGGAGGGACAGCTCGGGAGTCGCTGGCCGCGAAAGGAGGGAAGACGCGAAGAGGTGCAATATATTAATAAAGGCGTAAATAGCATTTAAGACCCGTAAATAAATAAATAAATACTGATTTCTCTTATTTTTGGTGGGACCCGCGTCCGCTTGACCAACAGTTAATTAATTACCAAGATCGTGTTTTTTTTCCGTAGTAATGAAGCCATTAAGTACAAGTGTGAGCCTAGTTGGGCCTCGAGGCGAGTTGGGTTGGTTATTATGAGATAGAATTTATTTATAATGGATAAGAATCGATTTTCACTAAAAGCTAAATAAATAATTTTTCTGCTAATGATCAATTATAATTTTTCGATTTATCTCACGTATAATTGTAGGGTCAATCGTATGAAACTGTGGGATGTTAGATTTCATCATTTGCTATAGTAAAACTGGTTGGATTGTTGTCGCATGATAAACTAGTTAAAATAAAATTTATATATTTTAAAATTTATCCAAAGAATATGAAATAACGAACATAATGAAAAAAAATATTTGTGTACAAGAGATGATAATACTCATTTAAGCGGTTTAATATCATTAATCTCTTAATTAAATATAGACAGATAAATCATAAAAAATTTAACGCATACAAGACATGAGGTAAATTGAGAGACCTCCACACCTAGTAAAAATCAACCCTAGACTTATCTGTGACAATAACACTGCATAAACTATCTTCACCAACCCATGGAAGCAAACACATTTGAGTTATCATTTCATTCATATGTGATCAAATCAATATTATTAGTGCCCCCACGCAATGATAATTTCTCAAATATTTAAAAATCAAATTTAATTTTAACAAATTAACATATAAATTAAATATTTTATAATTTATCCTAGTGACCGGAAAAAAAATTATATGAGACCAAACTAATTACCTCCATGATTAATCAGCGCTGGTGTCAATTAAAAAAAATCAATATTATTAGTGAGAAGATCAAAATTCTGTCAGTAATAAGAACATCTCCAATGCAAGATTTTTAAAGAGATTTATAAAATGAAAAAGCTACATAAAAAAATTCTGATTATTATGAATATAAGATTTGAAATTTATTGTTAAACAGTGTAGTGCTTTTTTATGTTGAAATTAATGTAGTATGCATGTAGTCATGCAATTACATATTATAAAATGGAACATACAAAAATCATTTAAAACTCTAACTATTATAGATGTTCAATAGATTTTTAGAATGTTGATGTGACATGATGTGGTATATTGAGATCATAAAAAAAAAAACTTTTGTCAAACTCTAACTATTACTATTGAAGATGCCCTAAAACTTATGAAAAAGTTACATCATCAACTTTAGTGAAGGGCCGATGATTATCGTCTTTGGCACAAGTGTCGAAGTTGGAACAGATGAAAATTTAGGTGTGGAAGGCACCTAAGAACAAATCTCAACTTTAGCTGAAGGATTGCATCCTTGGAGAAGTTGATTTTGTAGTTACTTCAAACCCACACCATGCACACCAGTGCTCCAATTGTTCCCTGCTTTACATCATTCTCTCTTTTACTCATCCAGCTACGGTTTGAGCTAAAAACTGGTTCAGTGGGCCACAAATATTTTTGTTTGCTCAGAGTGCATAAGCAGATCACAGTAGCAAAACTTAATTTAATCCTTTACTGAACATGTGAATAGCCTCTAGTCCAAATCCTTGTATTCTCCTGTGGTCCTGCAAAGATTTGTCGAAGGATACATTTATGATTAAGTTTCCTGAAGGTTCAAGCAAAAAAAAAAACTAGGGATCTGAATGAATAGAACAAAAAAGAGGCAGGCGTGAAGCATCTTATCATAGAACTTTAATACAAGAGAGAATACTACTGCATTGAGAAGCAACCACTCAAAAAAAATGTGGGAACATTTCCTTGTCCCTAGCATGCAGTAGAGCAGATTAATTTGAATTCAACAAAGCAAAATTTGACAGAATGGACTGAACATCTCTTGTTCAGATAGTCTCAGGTCATTCCTGACCATATTTGTCTGACAGAAGGTAGGGAGTTGGGCAACAGGAGTAATACAGCCCAAGTTAGTGAATTATCCCGTTGGTGGATTGGGCAGACATAGTCCAACCTACACCGGACATTGAAGCTCAACCAAAGAAAATGCTTGGTTAGTGATACTAGTTATTGTCTGGAAAAGGAATGAATCAGCTTTCGCACCGTTCAATAAGTCATTAGGTTAACGATGAAAATCAAACAAAAGCGAACCCACTGGGAGTGCACGTTTGGACAAAAGTGACACGGAATCTCCTTTTATTATCATCCTAACTCAAGGTTAGGACTAAATCTTTGGTTCTGGTTCGTAACTTCACAATAAAACTATGCTGACACATACTTTGTGGTTTATTGTTACATTTCAAGAAATAGAATAACTCACAGGCGTTTAGGCTGAAAGAGATAAAATTTGAAGTTTTGGAGGTATCTGATAGCTGGGACAGAAATTGACAATTAAAATTTTCTAATTCATGAAAGAAATTTGGTGGGGCAGCAGGATTCTACCTGTCATAGGACAGAAAAGCCTGGCCAATTTTTCCAATGACCTTGTTTCGCACCTTCAGCACACAAACCTAAACAAATTGTATGCATAAAAAAAAAGAGATATTGACAGAAAATAACCAAGGATGTGAATGAATCTTGGTAAATGAACATTTTTGAACCTGTACAGCATCAAGGGGACCAGCTTTTTCATCTCGATTTCGATGGATCACAATTCCATTATCACATTTATTTATAAAGTGTGCACTTCCACTAATATCATAAAGATTAGGTGGACCACCTTTCCAGTTTTGAAGCTGAAGGAAATTGTAATTTCAGAAAAAGTAGCACTTGCATGAATGTATAATTCAACTGAAACTATACCTGTCTTGGGTGGGCTACAAACCATACATGACAAGAGTGGTGCTGAGCAAAGCGTTTTATCTTAGTAAGCATCTTGCTCACATACTCTGTTTCAGATCTGTTACATCGTCATGCTTATCAATAGGCCAGCTTAAAAAGTTAACCCTATTTACAACAAAAAGAAATCTCAACATAAAAAATTATCATTCATTCAATAGTGAATACATTGTCTGTTGCTCTGGTGTACTGCACAGGTTAAATGGCTGTGCTAAATGGTTGCTAAAAATTCAAAGATGATAAAGAAAACATATGGAACTGTAAAACGGCGAAAAATACGCACTGGCTCGAATCCCGTTGGTGATCAAGTTCATTGTATGGATCAATGACAAGCCCACGGACACCAGATCGATGAACAGCCCCTTTCGCACGTTCAAGAACCCACTGGATAGATGGAAGGCTATCAACCTCACACCTATACATGATCCAGAAAATAAACTATAAGTGACAAACACCTGCAACAATCACCGAGCATTATTTATCTGAGGAATTGAAAACAATATTTGAAAAGCATACGCAAATTCTATGGAATCAGGCCGCAATATAAAGCAGGTTTACATGCCATCATTTTTTGAAGGAAAAATACAGTGATTAAATTGACAAAGATGTATAAGATCATGTGTCAAAATACATGAGACATATACCATATAGTATATCAATTATCAAATTAATCAACTCATAATCAATATAAAATATTTACATTTATTACATAGAATATTAAATTAATCATCCTATGCAACCCAGAAATCCACAAAATATTTTGTATATAAATCTAAGCAACATCTATTACACAAGAACATATAGCAATGCATGCTAACCAATTGACAGAATCCACGAATAAGGAAATATGCATGTCAGACTTAATAATATCTAGAATTTCCTTCTTTATCTATTTGGAAAACAATTTATTAAAAGAAATAATATTAACTGGGATATGATTTGGGTTTTAACAAGATAGAAATTGATTCAGTCAGCATATTCCTAGACAACCATAAGTGGACACAACACTGTCTCTTACTGCATAGTCTATGCGGCCACATAAGCAACTTATCTGAAGGCTTCTAAAGACAATTCTTGGAAATAACTTACAGGCCACAAATTGTTAAATATATGCCAACCATAGAGAAGGACAATAGCTTTTATATCATGTTTGGAGAAAATGCAGAATAAAAAAATCATTTTCAAATTTTACAGCATACAAGTAGAACTCACCGAATCAGACAAAAGGCATCAAATAGCCATTCTTTTCCTTTCTCAAATTCAGCAATACTCATACGCTCAGCAGATCCACAATATCTTATCATAGTCAGGAAGCAAGAGTAAGTTAGAAGCAAAGCAAAAGAATCTCAAATACCAAAAGCAATATTTTGAAACTCTTTATCCATCAGATATACTCAGGAATCAGGGCAGCTAAAATATCATTAACCAAGTCCAAGGTGAACATATAGCCAGGCAACAAGAGTAACTTAGAAGCAAAACAAAAGAACCTCAAGTACCAAAGGCAATTTGTAAACTTTTTATCCATCAGATACATATCAGGGCAGTTAAAATATAATTAAGCAAATCAAAAAATCAAATAAATTCGTCTATGAGATAAAGATCACATGAACACTCAGAAATTTCTATATGAAACCAAATATATATATGTAAATTGCTTTCCCCCCCCCCCCCCCCCCCCCCCCCCCTCCTCCTCTCTCTCTCTCTCTCTCTCCCCTGCAAATGACCATTCTGCCCTCTATCTCTTTTTGTCTTTTTTTTTATTTTTAAAATTTTTTTAATTCATACTTATATATTTTTAATTAATTTTATTTTTAATTTTTTTTATTCATACTTATATATTTTAAAATTTTTATTTAGTTTAATTTTTAAATTTTTTCATTCATACTTATATATTTTAAAATTTTTATTTAGTTTATATATGTTAAAATTTTTATTTAGTTTAAATTTTTAATCAATTTTATTTATTATTTTTCATTAATACTTATATTTTTTTAATTTTATTTTTTAATTAATTTTGTTTATTATTTTTCCATTAATACTTATATTTTTTTAATTTTATTTAGTTTTATTTT